>NW_020799113.1:13531866-13602181 GCF_003259725.1 Athene cunicularia | reverse complement strand
GGGGCACGGGACGGGACTTAGGATGGAAAAGGGCAGCTTAAAGGTACAAAAGAACCCAGTGATAGCATAGGATATCTGTAGCTCCTGGATATAAATGGACTTTTAGGCTTCTTGTGTGGAAATAGACAATTTAAAACAGTATGGGTACTGACTTTCCTTCACTGCAACTGGTACCCAAGAGTTTGGCTGTCCTGAGTGTGCTTGGCCAGTGCAGGAAAACCAGTGCATGCCTCTGTTGTAGCTGGGCTCCAGTGAGTGCTGCAGAACTCACCTACAGGAGCAGGTGTCTGACAGCCTGCGCTGCCCCAGTGTACCTCCCAGTGCTGTGGGCAGCAGTGCCTGACCGGATTCATTCTTGGTTCCAATAGCAGAAAGCTAAACCAGCGTCACTGGGAAGTTTCATTGAAATGCAAGCTGACTTGGGCCTCCTCCCTCAGAGGCATCTGTCTCTTCTTCGTGGTTATATGACAAGCTGTAAAAATGCAAATTTTTTCATCACTGGTAGCATTGAAGCTACTGTTGCTTCCCAGGAAGAACAAATCGGGCATTTCCCATAATCTGCAGTAGGATTTCCTATAACTATGAGATGTGTCTCATAAATAGAGCAAAAAAACCCAGTTGAAGTCAAAAGCTTGCTGTTAGGTGAAATATATGTGATGAATTGTATTATCACTGTTCATTTATCCACTTAAACTGGAAGAACTAGAGCAACTTTTAACAAATTGGTCAACAATGTTTTGTTCAAATATTCTTTCTTGGTTTTAAAATTAGTAAAATCTGGCAGCAGAATTTCTGCTCTAGTTTATAGGATTTCTAAATTTCTGGCGCTCACCACATTTGTGCTGACCACACTTCCTACTACTACTACAGTACTACTCTGATACCTAGTCATGTATAGGTATCCATATTCACTTTCAAGTCTGTGATACTCCCATTAGAATCCGCTTTTACATGCTAGGAATCAGGCAACAGACTACATTTATTAAAAAGAAATCTTGGAGCACTGTAAGGAATTTTTCAACTTACGAAATGTATGTGTGGTTTTGCAGTCTAAATGCAATTTAAAGTCCAGAAATAGTTTAATAGACTAGCATGAGTGAATCTTTTTCTCAGGGCTGGCTACTGATTTTACTGTTGTTTACAAGCTGAGAGCATGTGATTAACAACACTCTGGCTTTGAATAATAGGGCACTGGGCTTCTCACTAGAAGACATATTCATCTGCTCTTGAAGCACTGAGGTGTAACAGTGCAGTATTGCTGCTGATCTGGGAAGAGATTTAAGATCTGCCCCTTCAGCAACTTGTATTTTCAGGGAGGTGAAAAGCATAGGTGGTGAACTAAAGCACCACATGCTGATTTATGTTCCCTTCTCTCACATATATATAGACACATAGATATATGTCTATATATACATATGTACATGTATGTAGACATATAGATATATGTATATACACTTGCATGGTCTAGTCCTGCTATCTAGGCACTTTATCTACTGACTCTCAGTGGGAAAAAAAAAAGTAGAATTGGTTCCTGCAGCAGAACTAGAATCCAGAGAGCACTCTAAGAGTGGCACCTCTGCCCACCGAGCTCCTGCTTTCCAGTAGCCAGCCTTCCTCCAAGGGACACTGAACCACCTCGGGCTGAGGTGGGGAAGGATCAGATTTTGCCACTTAATGGGTAAATGGTCCAGCTACTGGTCTGAGGTATAAAACAGAGTCAGGAGCACAATGTTTTCTGGCAGCTGACATTGCAGAAATCATATTGCACTCTAATCATAGTGTTGGGCTCATGAGAGAGAGGGACTTTTAGACATGTCTTGTCTTCAGGATGTCTCCAAGTGGTTTGGTGGCCCGTAGCTCAGGGCAGTTAGTGCACTGTGTTCAAAGCACTGCCGTGTGGCGAAGCACTCAGCAGGCTCTTGGGGCAGCCCTAGAAGGCATCTGCTGCTCAACACTGTTTACTCCTCATAGGTTTTTTATGGTGTTTCTGGATGCTTTTATAGGAAAGGACACTTCTCAAAGTTCTCTGCTAAATTCTGTGGAGATGTTTTGCAGTCTGAAGGCAATGAATATGGCTGTCTCCAACAGGTACTGTACAGTGTTCGTGTTGTAGCTTTTGTAACAGGGCAGCAGTGCATAGCTAGAGCAGAGGCTGGGTCTGGGGGTCTCAGCTCTCACCATTTTTTTAGTGTGACCTTGAGCAGCACATTTAAACTCTGTGGTTCACTGTTTTTGCTAAAGTGAGATGATATTTCACAATTGCTCTACAAAATCCAATTTCATATGAGACAAATCAGCTCATATTTGATTATATGAAATATAGCATAGACCAGATTTTACACATAATTTTCAGTCTCAGGAAGATATTGCACGAGCAGTTTGTGGAAGCCCACAGATACTCCTACTGCTATAGATTTTTTTCGCTTTTGCCTTTCTTTGAGGAACTGGAAAACTTAGTCTTGCTATAGTTAAAATGCAGATTTCATTGTCTTCTGATTTTCTTCTCAGTAATGCTATTAAACAAGTAAATAAATGAGAAGCGTGAGATCTCCTGTTCTAACTTCTGTGCAAGCTGAAGACAGAAGACTCTCTACATGCAATTTGTAAGATTCATGTATCTCTATGATAGTACCCAAATTTCATAGAGCGACAGGATGAGAACATCATTCCTGCAGGATACAACACCATTCCTTATTGAAACTCCATTCAATAGATCTGCTGCAGGTTAAGAACTGATCACTGCTCCCAAGACTATTTGAAACACTCTGGCCACTGACCTCAGTTGTTACCACCCTCATTTCCCAATATGCCACAGATTTGTACTTACACTCTCTCTGGGAGCTGTTGAAGCTGCAGGAGGCTGGACGTGACATTGGCTCTGATCCCAGTGCCCTCACACATGACCCCAATCAGCTTCGCTACAATTCTCATGATACCCACAGGGTTTCCAGATGGAAAGAGAAAAATAAATGTTATCAGCACAATCCAAATGGAAAAGGGTTATTTTTTTCCATAGTCTCTGATGCTGATACACAAGAGTTATTAATTCATCTTTTTGTGTCAGAATAGTTTCATTTATTAGAGCAAGGGAAATATAACAGGCTTACTTTGATTGTCAGATTCCTTTTTTCCTTTTTAAATGGGAAATAATGCTGGATGGAATTATCTTTTATTTTTAATGCAACTTGTACTCCTCATCAAATCTTGCAGTCTATGATATGGAAGGAACTGGTCATTAAATCTATAGCTAACCTGTGCCTAATTGTGAATATTGGTTTCAGCTAGGCTGAAATGACAGTTGTATTTAGAAGTGACTCCAAGTCACAATCAAGTAATAATGAACAATATTTTCTCCCTAAAAATAGCTAGATGAGGCTATAGAGGCACCTTTTAATAACATAGGAAAGGACATTTCATAGTGGTTTTAACTATTTTTGCAGCATATTTTTATGTACTTTGAAAATAAAACCCGCTGAAGAAATCAGTTGGACATATTCTGCATTTGCATTAGTGCTCATGAGTTCTCACTCTGCCTTCAGGGTGTAGATGTGCTTGGATTTACCCTGCAATCTGACATGACTAAGAGAAAGTTTTTCATAAATCTATAAAGAAAATAACATCTTTGGTTTCTCATGAAATGTAACAGTAACTTTTAGGGCTCTTAGAGCTTTTGAGGAATTTTGATTTCTATCTTTTTCCATCTTTAGAGGCAGAAGAGAGCCAAAGGAAAGCGAAATTAAATTTGTTCCTTATAATCCAATTTTTCTGTCTCTTTTGACAAGGAAATATTTATCACTATAATTATAAGAAAATATTCTTTTAAAATAGGTATTTGAAATACCCTGAAATAATATCATGTGAGGTGTCTAGGTACTGCTCACTTGCAATCAATAGCTCTTTCAATGTTTTGTCCAGAACGTAAAAGTGATTTTTCCCTGTCTCTCCCCTCATGGAACACCTAACTTTTGGGGTATCTTACTAAAACATGAACACTGCTTTATGTCAAACAGATTGGGGAAAATTAAACCAATATAACCTCATATTGTTGTGAGGAATAAGTGAACAGAATTGAACTTCACACCTTCACTCTGCAATGTTTCTTTATGTCATGATAGACTGGAAAATTTGGATAGTGATATGTTGCACTGATAGCCTCTACATCTCATACAGCAGCTTGGTCATTAGCAGGACAGTTTTCTCATCAGCACAGGTCCAATTCCTGATGTGATGGGAATCCTTCAAGGGCTTGATCAGGATGTCTTTTCTCCATACCAATTCAATCTTTGCCTTGTCTGCTAGAATTACCAAGAGTGTCTTGAATTCCTAAAAAATGTGATAAATTGTTAATCTAATTAGCTACAATTTTTAATCAGTTAAACTAACATCAAACAGTTTTTATAAATATACTAACAGCACCTTCAGAACAAATCTGGTTTATAGGTAATAACTAAAATAAATATTTAATCTGTCATTGCACAAATAGTGGCTCGCTGAGCGTAATATAACTGTATTAATCATCTCAAAACCATGATGTAAGTAACTAATCAGCTCAAAAACTAAAGCTGCTTTGGCTTCCCTATAAATTATGTAGTAGCAATCTCACTAACATCTTTCCACACACTCTATTTCCTCCTTTTTGTCTTAGTAAATGTTGTGGACACACAAGGGGAGAGTGTCTGTTCAGGATACTGATGAGAGCAGATATGGGTGAAGATTTTCTTTGATTTGCTGCTTTCAAAGTTCCATTAGAGATAGTAATTGTCAGAGTTGTTAAAGGAGCAGAGCTTCTTGGTGCTCACTCAGTTTGTTGTGTTCAATCTTGGTAGGATAAACAAATAAGGTGGGCAGCTACTGAAAAAAAAAAAAAAAAGGCAGCTGTATGTCTTCCTCAGCACAGCCCAGGATCTTTAGTTGCAAGTACGCATTCACTTGTGCTAAGGCAAAGCCTCCTTGTTATATATGTCTGCTTCTGTTAAGTCTTGAAGTTTTGTCCTGTTGCTTCATTAAAATAATCTCTGCTAAGGAATCTTTCTTGATTATATGAATTTTCAGCTCAGTTTACTGTTGTAACGATGCTATACTGAGTCAAAGCTCTATGCCAGATAGACAGTTTACTGAGTAAATATTTAGGCTCTGAGTTCACGCATAGCTCTGCACATGTGTAATTCAGACATACAAGTCCTGTTAAATAAGACTAAGATTTAAAAGTTTTCAGAATCCGGGCCTGAAATGAACATTTCTGCCCTGCTCCTACTCTTCCCAGCCCCAAACCAGTGATTCATGAAATAAACAATGTGCTGAACTATGGAAAACTATCATCATCACCTCACTTTTTATTTAATAACAACCAGGTATTTCGACTGCCAGATACATGCTGAGATTTTGATGACATTTATATGACATACAATGGTCAGTAAGATTAATCACAGATCTGTGTTTTTTAAAGATACCCGTGAGGATAAACTTCTGTGCCTGCTTTCTATGTAGAGATGGCTTTCCCAACTGCAACTCACCTCATTGCATGTTCTTGCAAACCTTTCCGTTTTAACGTATTTGCTTAATAAAAATGCTTTCACTGACAGTGAAAAATTGAACCTATCAGTGTGTTACCAGCCCACATTTCCATTGCTACCATCTAGACTTCAGAGAGTCGCTACACTCAGTGAGAGGCAATGATGCTGTTACAGCCTGACAAGGGCATATTGAGATACTTGAACATAGATTGCACAAATTCTCTTACAATTTTATCTTTTAGAATGGGCCTTGCAGTAGGGATAATTAAAAAGTGCAGGCTAACAGGGCATAACAGCGATCAGTCTGAGAGCTTAGAGAGAGAGCAGAAATTATGAGTGACCCAAAGATAAATGTGTGTTCCCATTAACAAGAAAAAGAAGCAACAAGTAAATCCACCACCAAACCTAAACGGATTACAGTTCAGGTGGTGTTTCTAAAAGACAAAGAAAGGTAAATCAATCTTACCCTCAGATGCGGCAACTTTTAATAGCTCTGCCAGGGATGTCAGCAGTGCTACCATCTGGCTGCATTACAGTTACATGGTTCATTTCAAATACTGCGAGCTGCGTATTGTCCTAGCAAAAAAGCAACAATCACAACGGTAGAAGTCCTAAATCCTAAAGAATGGACAAGTAGTTTTCTTTACAGTATCCTGCTTAAGTGGAGGCTGCCTGGTCACTCCTGCAGAAGGAAACAGTTCTTACAAGCACGCTTTTGCACATGTTTACGAGGAAGCACCCCAGACCCCTTCAGGCCTGCTCAACAGAGATGAGCTTAAGTGTGTTAAAGTCTCACTAAAGATACTTTTGCATTAAGTGCTGGATGGAAACACTGCATATAGGCCCTAGGCATCAGCAGAAGCCACAGTAAGACAAAGGTTTCTTATTGTCCTGATCCCTCGAAGAGTATGTTATTTTACTGCAGCCTAAATCTCAAACATTCAATTTCAGGAAATATTTTGGAGGAATGATGCTTTTGTTTCAGTGAAGAATAGGATGAGGAGTAGGGGAGGTCAGAACAGTTACAAGGACCTACCACTGTTGTCCTCTGAACTGCTACTGGTTTGACTATGTGCTTGGCATATAGAAGATGCAAATTCAGAATTGAGCAATGCAGGGAATAGCAGTTGGATCTCCAAATGCCTTAACGTTTTTTTAAATCACCAGTCTTGGCTGATGCAGTATAAGCCTGACTCTTCTTGTGCCCCAGGAACCAGAATTTGCATCCTTGGTGAGCAGCAGTTTACAGCCCTGGCTTCGCCGCACAGACCGGGTGCATGGGCATTGGTACCCGTCCTCTGCTTGGTCCCATCCGCATGCTCCAGGATTCAAAAGCTTCATGGCCAGGAGCACCTGATCCCAGCACAAAGTAACCTTTGTAATAGTAGAGGGAAAGTTTGTGTCCTACTCTCACTGCGTAGCCTAAATTATTATCTAATCCACAGTAAATTATAACATAGTAGTGATATATTCGGAGCCGGTTTGGCTTTTTGAAATGCAAATTATCAGTCAAGTAATAATTAGGTGCATTTGACCCTGTGTGAGAATTGCCAAATGTTGAGTCTGTTTTTCCAGAGCTGCAGATCTGCTGTGTGCATTACAGCCCCGTTTAATGGTGCACACACAATAGTCGCAGAGCTCCGCCAGGCCCCGGTGCTGAGTCAAGTGTGCGCTGTAAGGCCTCGCTTCCTTTCTCATGGCTCCCTGGCCTTTGAAGTTAAGCTGCAGCAGGCTCAGCTGTGCTCAGCAGGAGGGCCAAAGGTTTGAATATTCAGATTTCATCTCTGTTTATAGAGTGGGCTTTTGAGATGGAGGAATTCTGTTGCATTGTCCACTGTCTGGGGGAAGGGTTGCTGGGGTTGTTAATGGGTCCCGAGGAGCTTCAGCCGTCACACTAACCACTGTAGGCCCCTTCTGCTCACGCCAGACATTAATGGCCACATGGACCTAGATGCATAATATGAGGTACTTTTAACAGACCTTTTTAATTGCGTCTCTGATTTTACTTCTGGTTGTTTCATAGTGGCTGCATGCTGCAGCAGGCAGTATTTAGTCTATTCAATTTAATTAGTGTTGGTTTAAAGTAGATTTTGGTGCACTGTGGCTTTCTGAAGTACCTGACTCACACACATGGGAAGTCTCCTTGGTTTCCCTATGGAAAAAATTATGAAATTTGATAATATAACATGGAAGCCATGGATTTTCTAAGTCTCATGTGCTTCTTAACCTCATGCAATACTCTTATGTAGGCACACATGTAATAGCCCAATTAATGATTGCCCGGGAAGGGAAAGCAGAGGAGTATCTGCCTGCCCTGTCCTTTCATTCCAACTTATGACAGGTAGAGAAGAACCATTACATTTCTACCAAATGACATGGGAAGAACACATTTAGGTCTCACAAAGCAGAAGTCTGGAAACTCTTCCGTAATCTAGAAGGCTGCTGCAAAACTCCACGAGGTATGCAACAGTGGGTAGGACTAGGACTGAGGCCACTGCTTGTGATAGAAGTATTGTGTAGCTGTACTACAACAAAGTACACTGTCCTGTTTCTTCACCGAGGGCCCCTTTTTCCAATTACAGAAAAATTAACAGCTTTCAAGCAGTATATGACAGTGCAGAGAGCTATGTGCACATCCAGGGAGGAGGCAGGCTTGCCAAGGAGCTTGTTGCCTGTCAGCAGAGAATGGCACTTTCTAGAGTGTAGCTGGGGTGAACGTGCAACTCCTTTCTGCCTCTGGCCCCTATTATAAGCCATAGTCCTCTCCATAGTTATTTCTGCCCTTTTCCTTCTCTTGTGAGCAGTTGTTTCCCATTCTTTATCAAGCATTGATAAATGAGTGAGTAGGAACAGAAATATTGAACTGGACGAGCTGTTTTAGCACTGGATAATTCCAGGGTCCATGCAGCATAATTAAAGGTCAATGTGCTCCTTGTTACTTAAGGTCACTTTGTGTATTTGAAGTTGCACCTTAGACTTCCCCTGCTCAGGAGGAAATAAAGTGTTATAAATGAGTGAACTGACCTATTCTGCCTCTTTCTACACTTCTGGAAACCCACTTTTTTTTCTGTAAATCATGGGCACTACCCTTTAGGAAATGTTGCACAGGGCTGCATGTAGATACAGCACTATACAGAGCGATTTAATATATTTGCATAGGGTGTATGCTAGTGTCTGTGCCTTTTCTTGACTATTCTGTTTTATCCTATACAAAACAACTAAGCAGCCTAATAGAGAAGCCGCAAGACAGGTGTCATTTACTGAACATTACAGTAATGTAGCTTCAACGTCTGGCAGAGGGGCTCATACTGAGCCAAGTATGAATCAAGCACCTGCTATTAAAAGTAACACATTAAAGCAGGATTCCATCAATTTGCTGTTTGGGTTTTTTAATATTCATAAAAATACCTTTCTTGAGGCAGCAGGGATAGTAATGAAAGGAGGGACAACTAACATTCACATCTTCTCCATGTGATTAGAGTATTTGCATCAAATACTTTATTATGAAGGCTGGAGAACAAGAAAAGCACATTCAGCGTCATATGTTATGGCACAATCCCTCTCTGGTGGAGCAAACAATGGGACCATTATACAAGCTGACATATTTTTTGTTTCTAATATATTCTGCTTCTTTGTGTCTGTGTGTGCTTAAATAGCAGGCACAGATGTACTGTTTCCAAAGGTCTTTGACTTGTCATGAGAATACTGTCTTTACCAGTAAAATAAATTGATTACTAGTGACAATGTTAACTATTATACAAAGAACACAGCTCTGGTGGGCTTTGTTAGATTTTAAAGAAAAGGTGATTATTTCTTCCTTATGACAGTTTGAAAGGTTTGCCATGTGGATATGGAAAGATTTTACTCATGAATATGCAGAGGTACGGCAACAGGCCGGGTAGCCAGATCTTCAAATTGACCGTTGGCTGTGATTGAGTTAGGAGAAGAAGGAAAACATGAGACAGACACAAAATGTACAAAACCAGCATGGGAGGTGGTTGTAAAAATATTCAGTTGTGAGAATATTGTGAAATGTCAGCTTTGGGGTATAATATCAGGTTGATGACATAATTACAGGGAAAACAGTGCCAACTGGGATGATGCACAGTGCATCAGGTTCATGGTAAGGCCACCAAATTCTTTAATAATATTTATGCCTAGGGACTATTACTTTATGCTATGCTCTTTAGCCCTCTGAGCAGTGACATCAGGAGACTGACCTATGACACAAGGCAATATACCTTTTTTATCAAGATGCGTTGCAGTTTTTCTGGGAAGCATTACAGTTTGCTGAAAAAACCCCAACAACCCATGCAGGTGTTGCAGCATGTTATAAGGCAGACAAATTAATGGAAGAAAGAGTAAAAAAGAAAAAAACAGACACAAAATACCTACTTGTTATATCACAGTGGCTTTTCAGATATTTTTCCTTTTACAATGTAAAAAATTATAGAAGATAGAGTAATTCTTTTACTAGAACCTTTACATTTGTGCAGGTTTCTGCTCTGAAACATATTCAGAAAGTTCTCTTTCTACAGACCTCATGTTAAAATAATTTGGGATCTTTTCCAATCTAATTTAAACTGCTACAAATATTTTGTGTAATGAGATTGGAAACTATCCATTTGCTCCCCCTAGAAAATGCTATGAGTTCTCCCTTGATTGCAGTTCAGATCATGCTGCTAAACACCAATTTAGAACACAAATCAGGCTCCTTGTTGATTGCTGTTCAATTCAGGATGCTAAATACCAGTTCTCTGATCAGCAAGATGATGCTCTATAGACTGCGACCTTGGCCTCCCAAAGCCATGGATGCATAATTTTTACATAGGTTGCATTACTAAAATTAGATCTATCCTATCAAATCATAATTAAGGATAACATTCTTACTTGATCATATAGCAAACCTTCCCTTTTTTATTCTAATGTTTTTTAGTGATTCATCTAGTATTAGTGATAACTATGCATTCCTTTGGCACATGTATAGCAAACCTTCCCTTTTTTATTCTAATGTTTTTTAGTGATTCATCTAGTATTAGTGATAACTATGCATTCCTTTGGCACATGTATAGCAAACCTTCCCTTTTTTATTCTAATGTTTTTTAGTGATTCATCTAGTATTAGTGATAACTATGCATTCCTTTGGCACATGTATAGCAAACCTTCCCTTTTTTATTCTAATGTTTTTTAGTGATTCATCTAGTATTAGTGATAACTATGCATTCCTTTGGCACATGTATAGCAAACCTTCCCTTTTTTATTCTAATGTTTTTTAGTGATTCATCTAGTATTAGTGATAACTATGCATTCCTTTGGCACATGTATAGCAAACCTTCCCTTTTTTATTCTAATGTTTTTTAGTGATTCATCTAGTATTAGCGATAACTATGCATTCCTTTGGCACATGTAATCTGCCTTTCCTTTAAATCATTAACTCTTGATCAAATATCTATGACATCATTAATGCATTTAATCTTCCTCCTGGTTAGAAGGCTTCTTCCTAGATTAATTCTTTCTCGGGTTTCTGAACCTTTTTTGATTTTTCCTTACTGTTCAAAATGCTGATAGTTTTCACAATTGGTCTTCAGGTCAGGGTGAAAGAAAGAGAAAGGCTCCTAAGATCTAGATCCCATGGCAACATCTTGCTGATGAGGCATCTTTTTTAAGTTCTTGACTGTTAAATCCCTCTTGGTGTTGCATAGCCATGTCTACCCCATTTCACATCAGCAGTCTTGAATTTGATTCCTGTGTCATTGCCCCAGCACCATTTTTTCCCTGCCTTGTTTCCTCTACAGCACCTCCAGCTCCAGCATCGTTGTAAACTGCTATAGCATTCTCTGGGAGTGTTCTGCAACACCTGCTTACCCGCTTCTGAAAATAAGCTTACTAGTGCAGTCTGCCCCTGCTCCACCACAAAAATCTCTAGGAGAGAACGTGGCATGTTCCTATATTCATTCTGTGATCAGTGGTGGAATATGGTATATGGCAGAAGCTGCTAGCTGTGATTGGTTTCTTCTTGCCAGAAATATGTTGCACATGAACAGATGACCACTTTCACAGCCTTGTCCACCTTCTGATAACACAAGAATCAATGAATCACAGCATGTTAGTTTTCCAGAGAGTCTCAGCCTTATTTCAACAAGACACTCTCCCTAAGATCGTGTAAAGCTTAATATTTGAAGGTGTCAAGAATATGTGCTCCCACTGGGCAAGTACTGGGACGCTGTGATTCTTTGTTCCTTTTGAACCAAATTCTTAATCTATAAAAGCTTTGTCATTCATAGTAGATGTTCCTGAAATTTTCTGTACAGTTCAAGTCTAGAAAAATGTCCAAAACTATGACTTTATTAGGGTATTTAATTTCTTATCCATGTCACACATTGTAGGAGTGGACATGGAGACACGTGCTGCAAACACTCACCACCTTTATGAAAAGTTTTGGTTATAAAATTTCTATAAGTGGGTGGGGTTTATAAGGCAAATGAGTTATCTAATTCTCAGACTATCTTGAATCTTCACTCTTTTCAGCCCCCACTTCCATATTGTTTTTAAAAGGTCAAGTGAATTCTATTGCATATGGAGATACCTCCATATGTTTTAGGAAGATTGGGTTTCTGCACTTCCAGTTCTCTTCATCATCATCCTGTTCTTCCTGTACTTATCCAGCCTTCCTTAGGTGTCTCTCAGCCTGGGTCTTTTCTGATTTTCAAATTTAAATCAGCTAAACCCCCCTTCCCATGCTCTTACCTTATTCTAATCTGATTTCATATCTATGTCCACTCTGTCTCTGTTGACTGGTGCTGTTAAAACACAGAATATGCCATAAATAACATTTTAAAAGGAACAGGTATTCAGCCAAAGCAAGGAAGTAAAAAAAAGCTCAGATTTTTTGCAACCTTTCTGCACTACTCTTTTGATTAATAAACCTGCTTTACTCTGTATGTTTTCAAATTGCTGAGAATTTATTATACAGCATATAAAAAACATCTTCTTACTGAAAACCCGCAGAGACCTGGATGGGACAGGCCCTAAACTGAATGAAAGATGGAACATGATATTAAAGGAACATGAAACCAAGTTTGCTTTGTCATAGCAATTTCTAATCAGTCCTTATGTATCATGTGGTCGTATTTGTAATGAAAATATTCTCATGAAATAAGAGAAAGCATAAAATGTTCATTCAAAAGCATCTACCAGCTGCATATACTGTATTAATATAAAGACTGATATACCTAATCAGGGGTTCACATTTCAAACCAGTAGGCCTAACAGCTTCTGAGATATAAGTAAATGAAAATTCATGATTCTGTATTGTGCCCAAGAGCCAACTTTACTGCTATTGCCATATAATTATTTATAGCTGCAAACTATCAAATGGAATTGCTTACCACCACCTTACTATATGTGGTAATTGATGTGAAGTGAGGCATTGCATCCCCTGCTGACCCCAGCATACTGAAAGTCAGATGGATTATATCTAACTCAATTATGATTGATATTATCAAAATCCGTGAAGCACAACATGGTATAACAGGCTTTCTAAGTGTATCTATTGATTGTTTCTCTGTATGTGTGTGTGTGCATGTGTTTTCCAAGGCTGTTGCAATGGAGCTGTCGCTAGGGAAAAGAAGAGCAGTATTGCTAACAAATTCCATGTGTAAATATATATTTCTGATGGCTTAACTTGCCCTCATTGCCTAATAGGAATTGCCAGAACTTGTACTAGAAATGCCCAGTTTCACTGGCTGAGAATTTTGCTACAGTAAGAAAATTTGCCGGTATGTTGGGGGGTGGGGTGGGGTTGAAAACCAAACTATTCTGTGTTGTGCTTAACTGTGATTAGAGTAGAACAAGTATTCCTGTGTTCCAGTTCTTGATTTTGCTGCTGCTGTGCCATTCCTTCAGTCTGTCAGAGCACAGCACTGGCTATGCTCGTTGCAAGCATCTAGCCTTACATCCTGTGTCCTGCAGGTGTTCGCAAAAAAAAAAAAGCATAAGGCTGAAGCAACCAAATGAAGCTTTCCTCATTGCATTCTTAATATTTCCAGCAATCTAGTGTGCAGAGACTGCTGTTTACATCTTCATTAATTGTGTTTAATAATCCTTGATGGACGTTTCTTGCTGGAATTCTCTCCAGTCACTTTCTAAACCCCCCCCCAATTTTAACATACAGGTATAGTATGGGTCTGTTTTGATTACATAGGCACCATGTAAAGCAATACATATTTCAGTATATCTGCTGCTTTGTAGGATCATGGGTTGCTCCCTAACTGATGTAGTATGAGAAATGATGACTATTCCCAATTCATCTTTTCCATGTTAAGGCATGTTTTTATACTCCTCACAAATCCTTCCCCAATCCTTTGCTTTCTTAATCAAAGGTATCATTTATTTTTTTTTTTTCTTTTTTTTTCCAGAAACCATTCCAAAATGTTACTTGTCCTTATTATTTTTCTGTATGCTATTCTGTAATACCGTGTTTGAGATCGAACACTGCAAAGTATTCACAAATCAAGGGTGCTGTGTATAGAATAGTTTTTCCATTCCTCACCTAAGCGTTGAGTTAATGTTTGCTGTCCACTGACTCTCTCACTTTGCTAAGTGATAATAAATTATTGAGTCGCATAGCGTGTTTCTGGTTTGAGGTATTGCTTTCTCCTGCCTTTGCCCCACCTATGCAGTGTTTTCTTTTGTCAGCATCTTGTCTCTTCAGCCATTTTATTATCAAGTTGCTCAGAGATTCTTCTCCAAGTCCTGAACACTTCAAGTTTTGACTGTCCTAGGTAATGTTCTACTAGCAAATAAATTGTTGCCAGAATATTCACTCCTCCATTTTCAAGTCAGTTATTAATATGTTATAGCACAGGTCCCCATTGCAGAGGTCTTAGAATTCACATGCTGGAGGAGAGGTTTTACTACTTTGCCTGCCCTTTTTCTGATTTTCTATTTTAAGTTTTGTGATGTCCTGGATGCAACATAGCTTGTTCAATAAAGCTTGGGAACTCAACAAGGCATCTCACTGGCCTATTCTGTGAACTGATTTTGCAAGGGGCATCCAAAGAATCAATTCTTGCAACATCATAAAGTTGCAGCAACCGAATGTCCAATCACTGTGCAGTCAGAGCAGGTTGTCCAGGTATTTGGTAGTTGATAGGAAAACCTACAAAAAAGTTCTTCATGATGCTATAAGAGGAAGTCTGGATGGCTTCATAAGAAATAACAGTTACAATTCCATATATTGACATTTTGGAGATTTTCATTCATTTGAATAAAAGTTCTTGTTATTCTTATTAGCAGTCTATACATTTACTTTGTTTACAGAGTTTCTTTAATGTTCCTTCTCTTTTTTTCAGCCTCTCAGGACTTTCCCAGGGCTACATAAAGCAACCATGGAGCTGACCTAACTGACCTGTTCGTTGCTTAAAGACAACATCTGGGCTACAGGAAGTTAGTTTAGTAATATTACCCTCTTCCCTGTTGGAATATACTTAAGAGACTGCAAATGCATCTATACTCTAGATATTGCCAACTGTCAAACAGCCCTTTTTGAGTGAAGAACTGGCCTTAGTTATTTGTAGCTGTTATAATATTAAATAAACGAAAGTTACATTTGCTCTCCCATTCTACCAGACCAGCCATATACCAGACCTCTTGAACAGATGGGTCAATGTGAGTTCTTAGGCCCATGGAATTTCAAAACCACAGATCAGATTAACTGTCAAAATCTTAGATGACATAGAAAAAATAGTTTATTTTCTTCAAAATCACTTTATTCATAGAAATAAGCTAATAACACTATCCTTTAATTAGTACTTATAGTTGTATGGAAAAATGAAAAAAGTTGAAGAGAGTGCACTGTAAGCAATACCTTCTCTTTTTATAGCCATCAACTTTTAGTGAACTAAAGACATAAGAACTAAAGAAATAAGCATCTCATAGAAGATTCAATATCCATTTCACAACAAGAAGTAACAGAACTGTGAAGTTACTTGCTTACTGCTTATTCCTCTAGAGATATATCTGGTACAAGAATGCCTATAATGCGCCACCTAGGACATGTTGATAGCTTACTATGTTCCTCTCCTCAGAAAAGCGATATACTAATTCTATTGCTATTTAAATCCAAATGGAATAGTATATACATGGGCTGTATCCTCAATACCTCCCAGTTCTCTCATCTTCTCTATGAGAAGTTCTGCATTTTCCTTATATAAAACTCATAAGAAAAGATCTCTTGCTTTTTTTTTTTTTTTTTTTTTTTTTTTTTTAAGTTGCATATCCTGACTTTGTTCGTTCAGAGAAAAAAAATTCTGTCTTTGAGTGAGCCATCAAAGGTAAGATGTCTATATCGCACTTTAATTTTGACTCCAAATGTCAGCTAGCAAGTAGGTAACTGGCCATGGGATTCTCAAGCACTTTAGCCCCGGTAACTTTCATGCTTCTATGGCATATGACATAGAGTGCAAATGCTAGTGGCTGACCCAGTGTTTAACAGTGATTCACCACTGGAAATAGTCTTTGAAATTCATAAATTCAAGGCAAGCCTGTTTTATGGGGACTGATAATGCTGTATTAGTTGCTGGAAGTTAATGAGGTCCTGTGTTTGAGTACAACCAGATTAAAATGAAAAACGAACCACATTACATTCTGTTTCGACAATTATTATCAGTTGGTTGTAATATAAATATGCAAATTTTTCAGCTTGAACTTTAACATCCTCTGTAGAGACCATTCATCTCTTTAAAGTATTAATTTAAGTTGTAAAAGGATCCATACATCATTGCATGTCATTTTGAAAACAAATATTAATCAATTTTACACTCTGAATTGCCACTGTGCAAGTGTAATGTCCATTATTTTGGAGCAAGTCAGTGGCAAGAAATTTACATATTCATTCCTGGTTTAAGAAATCATATGATAATACAAGTACAACACAAGAAATTCAAAAGACTTAAGACCTTATCATCATCTATTCAATGGCAAAAAGCCTGCCTTTGCATTCTCAATGCATTGGTATGCAGATTAGGAATATGTTTCTCATTCCTATCAGTATAACCTTGAAAGCCGGTGACAGCTGAAGTGTAGTCATAAGTTTTCTCTTCCAACAGAAAAATAGAAAGAAAAAAGGCAACAAAATGAGTGTAAAGGATACAGCAATTTCAAGTTTTATGATAAGCTTTTTGATAGTGTATCTGACTACTTAACTAGACTGTACCGTGTGGGTATGTAGCTTGAAAGTGTAATCTCTAGATTTAGCTAGAATTGTAATTGCAAGTGCAGCTGTACTACTGAACTAAAGTTCATATTTCTGATATGACAGAGCTAAACCTGTCTTTTATTAGTTAACATTATAGGAAGTACTTGAAGGTGTTTGCATGTTAAATATTGTGAAGGACACCAAATTTCCACTTGGAAAGCAAGCAATCCCAAACAAACACTGTGCTGAAAGCCTCGTCCCACCAAAATAAAAAGGAAACAACATCTGCAGGTTGTTTGCCTGTTTCTTCTGAGGGAATCATACTGAATTATTGGTTTACAGTCAGAATTGAAATAGGCAAAGACAGAAGATAGAGTAAATTAAGCCTTGCTAATGCTTTTCCGTCATAAGTGTATATCCTCACTCAGCAGTGGCTGCTCTTTCTCAGATTTGAGTGTGTCAGTGATGAAGGTGAATCTCAGTTAATACCAATGAGAACGCTGCTTCCACTTGAGAAAAGTAAATAGCTATTCTGGTTAGAACTGGAGACTCCAGAAATGCAATTTGTGATCTCCAGGACGACAGGTGGAGAAAAGAATAGCAGTGCAGGTATCCCCCTCACAACTACCTCATCTTTGTTAATTATGCAAAATCAAGCTTTGACATAATTGGCCTAGCAGAGGTTATACATAAGCTCCCTCTAGTGGATTATTAAGCAAGGATTTATAAAAGCACATCTTTTCTCCAAACGTTTTCTGTCACTAAATGTGAACATGAGAATACTATAGGCACCGTGCTGTTCCCCGTGTTACCTCCGTCCCCCTGCTTGCTGCCTCAGAAAAGTCTGCCGAACAATGCTGGCCATAAACCTGCAGTTATAAAGCCAGACGATTGCAGCATTTTGTGGCTGGGCTTGCTGTTCTTCACTCCTTGGCTGGGTCAGTTTGATTGCTCCTTCAGAATACTGATGTTTCTTAATCATCTCCCTTTGTTTTCTGGTTAAGTGAATGGGTGAGTAATTTGCCACATACTCTCTGTCAATCCAATATATTGTGAAAGGACAGTCGAAACAATACACACACTCTTGGTTTCATAAATTTGTCATTATAGCATAATCAGATCATTTGCACTTTTCCTGCTCTTGCACAGGCTAATGCTGTATTCCTGAGAAAAAGTGCACTTGGTTACAGTGCTCTGTCTCTGTTGCTCTGGGTGTTTACTTAGAACAAAACTGCAAAAGGAAATGCACAAGACTTGTGTTCCTTGTTTGCACAGTTCATGCAGGTCGGAGGAAAATCATGAAGAGTAAATGTGCAAATGGCCAGATAAAAATGCAACAGTACATCAGATATGTCAACTGGATTTAAGATTATAACAGACATGTAAGCAATTAGGGTATTTGCTAGTTCAAAATACTCACATGAATGAACCCACATTATCTTCTGAAAAGCATAATAATATGTAATTGCAGTAACAATTCCTCTTCCATTATCTCCTAGACATCAACAGTGGGTATGTTCTATAATATCCTGCACAATTGATAGCAGGCAAGCTCCTCAGTAAGAGAAATACTCCCAGATGTGGTAATGTCCCAACACTTGGCTGCTACCTAATATTAAAGAATTACAGTAGAAATGTTTCAATAACAAAGTAGAAGCATTTCAGTTTTTATGTGGCATAGATTGCCACAGACACTGCCAAGCAGCTTTATAGAGTTCTAAATCTTCATTCAATGCCCCTTTACATCATTTGAATGAAGATTTAAACCTCAATAAAACTTTCTGAGTGCTTGTGGCCATCTTTGCTGTATACTAATCAAAGTGGGGTACAAGCAGACGAATGCACTGTAGTACACCTAATGATCAACACTATATCTAGTGACATTTCCTTTGTAAGATGTGTTGTCTTAAAGGCTCTTTTCATGGATGGTGCAGCAGTACACATAGAAACAGGCATTTATATCCAGTTTTTATGCAACCATTTAAAAGATTGCTTTGGGTTTGGGTTTTTTTTTACCCTATGTCGTGTTTATTTTCTCTATAACTGTTTTGAATTAATTTCTTATAAAGAAGGTATTTGGGTAAAAATAATAAAAAGTAAATGAAAGCTAATATTTATAGGGAAACTTTCCACAGCATTGCATCTCCATTTCCTTGTTTGCTTATCAACCTTCAACTGTAATTAAGATATTACAGTGCAGTGAGTGTTGGCACTGAATTAGAAGCTTAAATGAAATTCAACTTCTAGTAAAGGTATTGGCTGGGAAATTCAGCACCGGCTAGTGCACAAATGCACACACAAGATAGGATTGAGTGGAATGTGAAACAAACTTTACTGTGAGCATGTGCTGTTGATAGAGTGTATACATGTTATACGCATATACAACAACTCATTCAGGAAACAATCTGAAAAAGAAATAGCCAGCCAGTGAGTTTGCAGAGAGGATTTGGTGTTTGGATCCTCCTGAGGAGAAAGGTGTGGGACCATTGCATGGATCTGAGCTTCCACAAATGTAAAGGAAAGAACAACTTTCCTCTCGAAGTTCAGACCCCCACCACAGGGTGTTTCTTTATTTTATATTGTGTTTTTCTTTACATCAAGGCTCTTTTAATCATTAAAGTCTGTGAAATTACTCCCCTTAAGCAGTTACCCGCAAAGAGGTGTCTGTCTGGACCCATGTAGTTTTATACTAGGACTTCTTGTTCAAAACTGTCTCTGTCATGTGCTTTTCACAGATACTTTAACAACAATCATTCTTCCTATTGAAAACAAACAGTGAAAAGCAAAGCTTCATTGGTAGGGCTACTAAGAACGTAGTGTGGCAACTACTTTCTGTGAAGCATACAATTGTTTCTGTGGAATCCCTAAAGATATAAAATAAAAACTATGTAAGTATATCTCATTTACAGTAACTGATGTTGCCAAGTTAGAAACATGTGTAAAAGCAGTAGTAACGGTGTGAAAAACTATCTCTGATTTTTTTCCTCATTCTTTAATGGGAACTTTAAAGATGACCAAATGTTGAAACTCAACAGCCCCTCTCCTTTTGGTGGCCAAGCTGGTTCTAGATCTGTGAAAACCTGCAAGGGGAATGCATCAGTTACCAAGCACCAAAAACTGGGCTTCTCACAGTGCCCTGATGGAGCTTTTCCACTTTTTGTAAAACATTTCAGGTTCTACTAAATCAGATGGAGACAAACAGATTCTCTGGCCTTGTTTTAAGGGAAATCATCTCATCTCCAGTTCCTGTGTTGAGATGCAAAACTGGACAAGCTCTATAGAAGAGAGACCCTCCTCAGAGCACCTGAGTGGATGCCCCCCCTTGGAGAAGAAGGGGCAGCAGTAGCACATCCTTCTCCTTGCTGATTTCTGGCTTATTGACCTTAGGCCAAACTTCTTCTTTCAGGCTGAATTAAACTATAGTTTCCAGCAAATAAATTGTTGGCCCAAAACATGTGCTTCGCTCCAGTGCTGATATTCCTGGACATGGCAGGAGACGCCACGTTTCAAACAGCACTCCCATCCAAGAAGCCTGATTATCTTCTGACCATCAGTCCTGCGCAGGCAGTGGCTGTCAGTTCTGCTTCTCCTGCAGGTCGATACCTAGGGCTTGCCCTGGTAATGAACCAGAAGCCTGGTGCTGAAAGTGAAGCAAATAGTGTTCTCAGTATGGAATTAAGAAGGAATTGCAGTATTCCGTTGTTTGTGTTGGCTCCCACTGAAACCTAACAAGGGAATGTCCTGCATCACCCACTGAACTGATATGTTTTTGAGGAAAATCCTGTTATATAATGACAAGGTTGGTGGCAGCAGTTTCACACAGCTGATGAAAAGAGAACCAAAAAAGTATGAAATATGTTGTTTGTGATAAAACATCTTTGTACATTCTGTATGGCAATTTTCTAGTGTGTTGCAAGAAATTTCAAAACCAAAGTAATCTCCAAAAATAAATTAAAACAAGCCCAAACTGCCCCAGACTTCTTTTAGACAGAGAATCTTGAAAATAATATCACATGGGGGCCTTTTTCTCCAAAACACCATAACATTGTCAAAATACGTGGAGTTACCTCAACTTTCACCAGTGGAAAACCAGGCCTCTGAGGGTTCTGTCTAGAGATTTTCAGCTAAAAGATGAGAGTAAAACTGAGGAAAAAAATGTATATTCCCCTTTCAGGTTCAAAATGAGAACTGAGTTTAACATAATTTCCAAATGATTGATCCCAAGCAGTAGGTTAGGAGGGGGATGTTTTAAGCAATATCATCCGTTCCTTTCCCTTGTATTTCTTTATAAATAACATATTACCTATATTAAGGTAAACTGAATCTATTAGACAATTACCTAAGGGGATTGCGAAACTGGGGTCTGCATTATAAGGCAAGTGAAGTTATGACAGCTGTGACCCCAGAGGAATCAAGGCTGAATAAAGACTGTCTCTATTGCAGACAAATGATGATAAAGTGATCCTTTTAGCCAACAGTCAATGGAACCTGACAAGGCCAAACCTCCAACTAATGAACAGCCCAACCTTTGCTACCAGGGAGATGTACTGAAACTTTAATCTCAATAAGCATCAAAATACATTTGCCCAAACATTTTTAACAAAAGAGTGGCACGTATCATTAAATGGCCGCGAAGTTAGATGAGTGAGGAGAAAAATAGGAGGGTGGGGGTGTATGTTCTTACTGTATCACAGGTGCACAAAATTGCCTTGATAGAACAATATCTTATTTTTCTTCTAAAATTGAATTTCAGATGGTACCTACGTCACACAGACCTAATAATACAGAAAGCAATTGTCTCAATGATTCCTATTAAATCTGTGCATTTCCAGATCCTTATAGAGTAATGTCAGTTACAGAACAATGTCAGGCTGACGGACGCAGCACAGCGTTAAAGAAAAAAAATCATGCACACAATAGGCCAGCTGCACATTAATAAATATGTAATGTTTGATTAAAAATATGGATCGTATTTTTCCCCCCAATTGCTGACTACCCCTAAGGCAGAAGATGTGATCTGGCTCCCACTGATGGGTTTATTTCTTGCTTGCTTTGAAAATACAAACTAAAATGTTTTCCTGTCCCAGCTGTTTCCCATTGTTCATGTTTATCAGCTCAAAGGGTGAACGGAGGAATAAAAAATACGCTCGCATTTCAAATGTGCCAGTCAGTCAATCTATTGTTAAAAGAAGAAAGCCTAATTGTCTGTGCTGGCAAACTTCTTTTTGGTGAATGTCCAGTTTTTAAGAAAAGCTATTCAGCTGTGCCATTTGTTTAATACATGCATAAAAAAGCACATAAAATCACAAGTTTTCTGTGGGATGGGGTGGGGGTGGGGAAAATCACATCTCTAAGTTATAGCCTTGAAATACTCAAGTGATGGCCTAAGTAATAGTCCATGGATTACTTTTTTTTTTGATTCTTCATTGGTCTGAATAAGTGACTAGAAGGAATTTTCATGGAATAAGAGCTAATGATATCCTAAAACTGAAACTGGCCGCCTTCTCTAAATCTCACTTCACTTTGCACCTTTGAGAAGCAGCACTCCTTTCAAATTGCTTCACCAGTGCAGTGGTTAAAGTTTTTTCCAGTTATATGCCCAGGAGTTTTGTGTTTCTATTTAAGCTACTACTATCCTTCATTTCTTCCCAAAATCTAGGCCTTCAGACCCTCATCCTAACAAAAAATGAGAATCAGGATGGGGAGGGAGCAGGAACTACTTTACTGCATAGGAGAATCTTCTGTTTGTTTCCAACTCTTGCTATAATTATGCAGCTCTATCCTGTCTTTGACTTGCTCTCCAGCTCGTGCTGGCAGTGCTAGTCTTCCAGCTTTCAAATTAAACTCAGCTAATCAGAACTGACACTCATTTTACACTATGCAAATGAGCAAAAATTTAAATCACAGACTACTATTTTGACCAGGACTGTCTTAGTCCATCTCTCTGGGGCTAGCACTGTTTTCCTTTGAAAGCTTTTTGAGGAAAATGTCATCTTTAGTTCCTCAGTTGTACAGCACCAAGCACAAAGCATTCTTACAGTCTGAAAAATAAAAAATAATCATCAATATAACAAATGACTGTGATGCTTTGCTGGGGGCTTCTCTGCTTTGCTAGGCTTTTCTTCTTTTTGATGGGGGAAGAAACAAGTAAGTGGCATTATCATCCAGCTATCACCCCCTTGTGACACTAAGATGAGATGTCACTCTCAGCAAATTGTACAGATATTTCTTACATGAGGAGTTCAATAACTCCTCATGACATCTAAATTACCATTCCTGGGTGTCTAGGGTAACACCTCACAGAAATGAATAAGGCAATAAGGTAATCGTCCCAAGTGCTCTGCAGATCGAAGTAGCTGCTTTGGTCACCCTGAGCTCACGTTTCCCTGGAAGTTTGAGAGCCAAATACTGCCTGAAATTGGAAACTGGGAGCCTAGGGATGAGCTACCGCGACACAATATGCTGAGGGCTTGGAGTTTTTCTAAGTCTGCCTTTACTAAGAGTTACCGGTGTATATGAAGATATTTCATACTGGAAAACACAATGAACTGTCTCCATAAAGAGTCAGTTCAAAGGTAATCAAGGCTAAACAGTACTTGGAATACAGTACTAAACCAGCCTTTACTTGTTTACAAACTTGGACTCAGTCCTGCGTTTGAATGGTTGTGAGTCTGTCTATGAACTGCCATGAATGTGTCCGTGGCCTACAGCTGCACCTCGCTCTGACCTCTGTGCGTATACACGGGCAGACTTGTGACGGACATATGCCTTGGTATCCCTGGCAAGTATTGGAACACAATTTTGTGGACCAGCAGTATTCTGTGGAACACCATTTGAGAATCACATTGTTGAAATATTGCTTCTGTAATTGTTAAACCTACATGTCATGCTAAAAATCCATTGATGTGCATTTTTGTGCGCAGCAGATGATATTTCATGCCTTATTTTTTGCTTTCTGTTTGCTGAGCTATAGCTTATATACGCTAAATATATAACTGTCAAGTCAATACAAAACCCAAGCCATCATTTCCAAATGACCCATATTAAGTTGAGGAACTTGAATGGTTATGGGGAAAATATTAAAAATAAATACAAGACTTTAACAGCAGTAGGTAGTTTTACATTACTTTTTTCTGTGGTATTTTTTACAGTCTGAGCAGTATATGCAGTTGTCTTCTTTTCTAGAAAGTGTCTTCACAGTCTCAGCATATGCTCAGCATCCCAGTGATGCTCAGCATATATGATAAACTCTGCCCCTTTTCAGCAAGTGGTGCAAGGCAGTTCTGACTGCGTTTTGGTGAGATCAAGCCCCCCTCATTGCCAGCCATTTCAGAAACTTCACTATTAATTTATTGACTTTGAAGAATAAAAATTATACAGATGCGTTCCAGAGAAGATAAGCCAAACAGGAGAATTATGGAAAAGAAAAAAAAAAAAAACAAAACCATGCAGCAGGTGGAAGGGAAGCAGTCAGGGAAAAAGAACATGTGTCTGCATTTTAGCTATTTATTTGGAGGATTTTTGTTGTTGCCTTAGGGACTTCTTAGGCAAAATACCAGCTACACAACTGCAGACAGGCAGGCATCAGGTGAAGGGCCCCTCCAGGGGGAAGTTTGGTGGCCAGAGAAGCAAACGGGCAGGCTGGGAAGGGGTGTGAGAGGAGCCTGCAAACCCTCTTGAGGGAACACAAGGTCTTCTTAGCTCTTCAGCCCCAGTGTTGGAGTTGCCGTAAACTGATTCAGTCTCTTTCCATTTCTAAAAATTATGGAAAACTGTGTTCTCTTCTATAAAGTATTCAAACTGCTACAGCTGGACGACATGCAACAGTGAAGTCTGTATATGTTCAAGGCAATTTCTATAAACCCATTATTAATATTTTGTGCCTTCATTATTAAATTGCAACAGACTTCTCCATTAAGGATGAAAAAACTTTTGGCTTAAATTCAGTAACTGACAAGCTGCTTAGAAGGTTTCAGTTAGTAGATTATGAGCTGTTCATCACATCAAATCTACCAGATTTGGGCAGATTTTGCAATTTTTTAAATTTTTCCCTGGAAAAGAGACTGAAATTAAAAAACAGCCTACAGTGCTATGACTCTGAATTGACATTTAGGGCCTGATCCAGTATTTGCTTCCCAGGATTTCTCTGCAATGATATGGTGATGTAACATGTGTTGGTTTAAGCCCTGCCGGACTGGAGAGCACTTGCTGTTGCCCCTTCCCCCACCCTCAGCCAGTCGGGCTGGCAGTGAGGCACAAACCCCGGGGTAAAATAAGAAGAAATTTAATACAACAGTGTGATAAACAATCTGAACAACAACAGTGGCAATGATAACAACAATGAACAGCAGTAACAGTGAACAAGACAAAAGATATACAGAGAAATATCACAATGGTCACGAAACAAACCCGACGTGTGCTTCCCTCCACCAAAAGCCACCAAGGAAAAAAGTTCCCGCCCGGACCTGACATCAGCATGGTATGAATAACCTGGCTGGAGATCCCTTCCCCCTCTCTCTCTGCTGGGGAAACTTAACCCTATCCTAGCTGAACCAGGACAAACATCAGCGGAGTTTCTTAAGATCTGATACAGTGCCAAGCAGTTGATCCCCTGAAAACATTAACTTATAATTATACCAATTTACAGTAACTAAAACTCCAGATGTTGCTTGCTGGTGATATTCCAGCAACAGAGATCCAGGACAGATCTCCACTGTTCTGTGATCTCTGTAATCATTTTCCCCAAATAGTACAGACATAAAATAAGAACAGATCAAAATGGAGCAGTGTATGCTCAGGCCTAGTTCAGAGCGGCAGCAAATTTTGTCTCCTGTAAGTATTAGTTAATGCCATATATGTGAACATGACTTTATAAAACCAAGAGATCTCCTATGTAGTCATCTGGAACAGCAGGTCAGCAAGCACAGCAAGTGTTGGAAATTGCCACTTCTCAAGTGCCATTCTGACATACATACTCCAGACACAAAAGAAAATGGTATGCCTAAATCACAGGTCACTTCAGAGTTTTCTGACCTTCCAAAATCTAGAGGAATTTGCAAAATTATGGTTAGTAATTGTTACTATTTATTAAGTAATTGTTAACTGGTTTTAAGACTTTTCCAAAACTGATCCACAAAGTTAACGTCCAACTCCTACTAGAAGCAAGCTAGGAGTAATCCTCACCTGAATAACTGCCACCTTATTTCAGCCAGACACCAGATTTTTTCCAGAAGAGGAAAAAAGATCTCTTTCAGCAGATACTTCCCTGATTTAAAAGAATATTTCTTCACAATAGTTTTTTCCTTTAATTTTTTGTAAAAAAGGTAATTTTCTCAGTATGAAGCTCTTTGTTCTTTGTCCTTTGGGAGACAGAATAATTGGCAAGACTTGGCAGAATCAGTGATATTGCTGAACTTGTAATTGTCTAATATCTTAGTGTCCTAGATGGAAAGTCAATACATTATGATGTCCACCAGCCAAATTAATATTACAATGTTAAATGTGGTGGTTTGAAAATGTTTGAAACCTTTTTGAAATCCTTCATATCCTACATCTAGTGATTCAGAAGCTAGTAACACAGGGAATTTAGGTGCTTCATCTCCCAAGATAAATCTGTCTTTTCCTGGCTATTTTCTGCTTTCACTCTGTCAGACATAGTGGCAAAAATTTCTGCTGTGACTGATTTTCCTTCAGTGGCCCAGAGCTTTTCCAAGAATTCTGAAGGAGACAATGAAAGATAATGTATTGGTGAACAGGCCACGTTCCATCCACCTTTTTAAAAACTGTATTTAGGATTTTCCTTTGTATTATAAACTTTCAAAAGTAGTGCTCATTGGGCTGGAGTGTTCAGGCATCATTTTATTACCATGAATATTGTTATGCCCTGCATCTAATGATCTCTCCATGACAGTGTCGTTGTTACCCACTGTACAACAATTACACACAATGGAGTTTACACTCTGGAGCAAAACTTTGGACTGGACTGTAATGTACCATAAATAAAACAGTCACATTTTAAAAAAAAATCAAAATATAAAGTGCATCATAGCAGGAGATTTTAAAAATTAATTAGCACTAACTCAGCAGTCTTTGAAATCAAGAAATCTGTTTTTCTATAGATCTGTGTCATTCCTGGTTTGGAAGACAGATTCATAGACTTTTATAAAATGCAGCAAATGAAGCCCATGTTGTGCTTTATATCATTTTCCTACTACCATCAGAAAGAACAGGTTTCTTACAGGCTGTGTGGACCATCTGTTAGATACAAAATGCACTTAGGGCTAAAAAAATCACTATCTTTTCATTGCTTTTCTAGTATTTTGCTTGTATAGAAGCCATGCACTATTTTGTTTTATGCAATATACTGTAATATCTTGCATTAATCAGAACAATTAATTTTCTCAGAAATCATGGCCACCCAACCAAAGCGATGACTTTTGACATACCATAATATGTGTTATGGTATGATTGGTGTCAAGAGTTGACTAGTTATGCTGATAATGAGCCATACTTCTGAAGAGTCATAATCAATTATTCTTCATTTAGAAAGTCAGATCTATCATCCTGACATCAAAATGTCATAACCCATTGATCTCACTTTGCAATCAAGGATTCTTGAGTCTTATTAATGGCATTCAGCTATGCCAGTTACATCAGCAATCCTAGTTATCATTTTAGTGGTATCGTTTAAAACACTGAAGTTAGTGGCTAAATCCATACATCCTTCTCATAATCCTTATTAATAGTTTCCATTCATCCTAATGTAGTTGTTTTAAAGATTCAAACAATTGTAAATCCAACGTGATCTATGTATAAAAATAAATAAGACAAAACACCTGTGAGTCAGAAAGAGCTGAGTGGATTGGATTCCTTTCTGGGGGTCATTCTACCTCTCCTCTCACAGTTGGTGATGTCAACACAGTCTTTTAAAGAAGTTACTTCCTGCTATCTCACTGCTGCCCATCTGTTATTCCTGTATCTCCCGATGACATGTCACCAGTGGTAGTGACAATTTCTTATCCACTGCTGTCAGAAAAAGAATAGCTTAGGAGCTTGGAAACAAATTTCAAACTAAAAGTTGCTTTGAAGTTTGATCTGCTATTCAGTGAAGCACAGTGTAGAAGAAATAGTAAACATGTCAAGATAAAGGGAGTGAGAATGGTGGAGTATGAGAGAGAAGAGCTGTATTTGCATATATATCCAGTGGGCCTTTTAGGCACAGATACTTAAGCAATGCATATGCCCTGTAGGATTTTAATCTGTGCTTTAAGATTAGGGAACATACATTGTTTTACTGAAGTAACTGTTGAAGACAGAGTCTAATCTTTTGCTTAGTGGGACGTTTTCTGTGGTACAGGATTTTACAGCAATATTGTTCCAATAATTAGGAACAGTCAGGACTCCTCTCTTAATGTTAAAAGATTTTGTTCCCATTTTCAATTTAAACTTTACAAGAAGTAAATTACAATATGACTATTTAGAGTGACTCTGAGAAAAAAAGTGTTAACATCAGAACACTATACAGCAATGTCTGATTTTTTTCAGACACGCTTTTTAGTAAAATCAAGCATCCCCATGTAAGGTTTCATGTTTGATAAGCAGTACTTTCCTAGTAGGAAAGCATCCAAATAAAATTTTTTTGCCTGGTCTAATAATTGCAAATTAACTGGGATAGGCAAACAATAGTTTGCCAAGTCCTGTGAGCCCACTCTTGCCAAGCCAGCTCCCTGCAAGCCTCTCCCTCACAGCAACAAGTTTGTGGAATCAGGCCCTTTGTTTGGATCAATGCTCATCCTTTCAGGCAGAGCTAATTGGCTAATTCAATCACACTGGCTATTTAATTAATAAGGAAGCCCAAAATTCCACATGAGATGAAAGGATGAAGAGCCCAGGAATGACCCTTGGTAATAATAAAAGATAATTACAACCAAGAATTGCATTATTCAGACTTTGTTATTGACATGATAAGCACTGCCATATGCCGTGCAAGCTGTGATATGCACCCTAGTGATCGTAGGTATAACAAAAGATCTTAGGTATAACTGCTTGCTGTATTTCAATGCAAATGTGACTTCACATGAAGAACTAAACACTATATATAAAACTAGAAAAAAAGGAAACTTCACAGCAGTAATGATCGGGAAGTAGCTGGGCCACTTTGTTGCCTGTGTTCAGGTAAAGCAGTACTACTTGTAAGACCACAGATTCGGTTTTCTGTGTGGAAAAAAACAGGGATGTGTATTATGAGATCTGGCTCCAGGTAAAGTCCGGTTTAGCAACTCAGTTCTTGAGCGAGGGCATCAGGGTGATGAATGGGAAAAACCTCCCCACAAAATCATTATGTTTACTAGCATAAATAGATTTATGAAAAAAATGCTGTGTTTTCTTGCAGAAACAAGTGAGGAACTGCTGGGAAAGGGATGGGGAGCTACACTGATTTTAAAGGCAAATTCCCAAAATGTCACACAGAAGTTTCCACAAGAATTAAAAATTTCCACAGAAATGTTGGAATTTTTATTTACTTACTTTTCCCTGTGTAAATATTTTATTGACACAAGGCAAAGTGTCTGCTGATCCCAGTGAAGCAATATGTAGGGGTTCCCCGAAAGACACTGGGCATGAAGAAAAATAACAAGGCTAGGTCGTCTGGGACACCACTTTCCTTAGAAATCTTTATTGTGTGCTATTCTGAAAGACCACCAAGCTCCTGGGAGCTCGAGTTAGAAAATGGAGTTCTGGGCTTAATTTTTGGCTCTGACTTTGACTCCTTGTGGACCTGGGACATGGTGCATGTAGCAGCAGGTCCAGTTCTTTCTCCCGTGCTCTGTCTCTTCAGACTGTACATTCCTAAGGTAGGGACCATCTCTTCATCTGGGCATAGTACAGAAAGTCCCCAATCTCATTATGGTTTCTTAGACAAAATGAAAAGTTTTATACAATTTTCCCCAATTCCTAAAAAGTTCCTGAGTTTTATTGCTCATTAAAAGTCTGAATCTGAGAAGCCAGTGTTATTTGATTTGTAATGAATGTAACCCTTCAGTAAGATCACAGCTGTAATGTTGCAGAATCAGTCATGTAAAGAATAGTCCCTGCAAGAAAACCTGCCTTCTCTTTTTTTCTCTTTAACCTCAATAGAGCAGTTCTTTTGTTAATTACAGTTACTGCACACTGTGATATTGAAGTGCTCTGTTCTCAAACATATTCTTATTTATTTTAGTCCTTTTTTTCCCAGGTAATGAAATGTCAGAACCCTACTTTTTCTGGTTTTGTAGTATGTTGATCAAAGTGACCTTTGCTTTGCGGCAGACACAAATCAATATAGCGCTCTGCAGTATTTGACAGATAAAGGTGCAACATATAATAAATGGCAATCACTGACGAGGCGAGCAAGAAAATACCTGCCAACTTCAGTTCATACCGGCAATTTTCAGACAATGCCACATGTTATGTTCAAAGTAAAATTCATTCGTCCATCTAATAACAGAGATGGGGGATATTAAAGGACTCAGTTTTGTTAAAGAAATGTTTCATCTCATGGTAATAATTCAGAGTCCAGTCAGGGTCTACAGTGGTTGGTTGCAAGTAAAGTTATTACATTTTGAAGACAGGTTAGAAGAGCAATTTTCCTTGCCATAAGGGAAAGGGGGTGGGGGGAACAGGGCAGGAGGACTTTTACTCAAGAAATTAAGTAGTAACTATATACACACATGCAAACACCATCATATTTTTTCTCACACATATACATATACAGACACATACACAAATTGTCTTAATATCCAGTATAGTGTTTCACAGCTGATGGTTTGATTTTCTCATATTTTTCGAGACCTGCTGAGACATTACATACAAATGTAGCTGGTTTCTATTTAAATGCTTAATTGCAAGTAGTATCTGCAAAGTATCTGCCAGAGGCTTGAAGTCAAGTGGCAGCTTCAGCCCACTGTAAATGAAGTCTGTGTGTGTTAGGGTAAATTTCTCTTTCACTATGGCTTGTCTTATTCTCAGTAACACAAACAGTTTAATGTAAGAGTCTAGCCCAAACAGAAAGCAAAGCTGGGCTTTACCCACTGTGATGAGTCGTACTCAACCATATCAGAAGTGGTGGCTGAGCAGCCACTTTTCACAGCATAAACACAGGCAGGCCAGCTCTCAAAGCAGACTCATGGCAAAGCATGAGGGAAGCTGCACTGTGTGAACCAAAACATTTCCCATCATGGGAGACTGAATGTGGGACCGAGGCTTGCCTGCAGCCTCTATAAGAGGAGCAGCAGAGATCCAGGCACTCTGTCCATGGAGTGGAATTCTGGGTGCTTCATATGAAAGGTCTAATCCTGCCAGATGACCTCTAGTTACATTTCTTATTTCTTAGGACTGTCCATGGAATGACGAAAAAAACCTGCTGGCAGGACCTTTAAGTAAACATTCTCTGCTTTGTTTGGGCACCTAGAAAGCATCTGTATTTTCTTCTTCTTGTAGGAGACTATTTTTATCTTATGACTGAAAAGCCTTTTTATGTATCTGTTGTTCATAATGTATGTAAGCCTTATGACTTGCATTTGAGTACTTATTTTCACAACTACTTTTTATGAAGCTGTTGATAACCTTCAGGCAAAAAAAGAGACGATTCACAACATACTGTTGTTAATGGCTGTTAAGAGCCATTTGATGTGGTTAACTGAAGACACATATCTAATTTCTGAAGCCAACACTTTAGTTCCAAAATGTACATGCAAGTGCACTGCATACCTGCTAGTGCATCGTACCTTCCACGTGCAAAATCTAAGACTGCATAAGCCACATTAACTTTTGATTATGATTGTCAGCATATGACCATTTATTAGTACAGTTCAGGGCTAATGGTGAATTCAGTGTTGAAGCTTATGGCTGAAAATCAAATATAAAATCCAGCTGATGCTCCAAAAGCAGGATAGCCTCCAGTAAGAGGATGATTCACCCACTGCAAACACAGCATGCTGACCAGAATACATCATCTTGTGTTGACATGCAAAATGGAAAGTCCAGTTCTAGAGAATAAATAAAACACCCCAAAATATCATAGTAAACTTTTTGAACAGCTCTAGATTTTTTTTTTAACTTAGTGAACTTTTCATCTCTTATCCTACTCTTTTTCAACAGAAATACTGTATTAACTTAGTCTTTTCTTCTGTGATCTGACATAAGACAGCTCATGCTGCTCATACACTATACAAATGAGAATTTATCTGTCTGGTTACTGCTGTGCCATTTTAATACTATTTTCTCACCCTTTCTTTATGAAAATACAGTTTACCTTCCCTCTTTTTTTTTTACAAAATACTGAACAGAAAACAGATGTTTTGTGTCATTTGCCTGCAATAATGCCAGACATTTTCCTAAGCTACTGAATGCATGATTAACCTTAAACTGATCCTACTTCTATGTATCATTTTTCCTATGTCCTGTTGTATTAAACAGTACCTGTCATTACCTGTGAAGTATCATGTAGCGTAGTTCATGTTAACCCATTCTCAATTTCTCACACCCTCAAGCTTGTGCAAAACAATTATTTCTCTGATCATTATACATTTTTCCACTCAATGTATTTGTTGCAAACCAATCACTTAATAGTGGTCTGTAAGGAACTGTTAATAGTTTCTGACCTCTCCAGCCTGGGAAATGTTATGTAGTTCAGCAAAAGTTTTTCCTCATAGAACATCCTTGTTATTTGAAATGACTTGGTAGAGAAATTATTTCATACTGGGTTATCACAGTCTGGCTTGTTGTCAGGTAATTGGCAGTTATGAAAACACCACATTCATTCCCCTTAAAGTTGTATGTAGTTGTTCTGCTACTGTAAAGTGTGGGTTTGGGGAAGGAGAGAGTCTCTAAACATCATAACCTTGCTGAGGGGATTGTCACCCCAACTGGCAAATGCTCAACTGTGAGCAACAGATTTATTACCTGACATAATTAATTGCCTAGATAGTGACATTTCCCATATTATAGACAATTGTGAATTATGAGCCCAGCTGCTAGCCTTCTCATTCACTGAAATCGGTTGATAAATATGTTTATTCGAGGTCAGCTTGGCCTCATCCATTAGAAATATTGTTTTTCTAAACATTACATTGATTTAATTTAACTCTAATCAATTTAAAATGGTTCTGACAATTAACAAAAGCTTCGAATATGACCTTAAAGTAATAGGATTCATTAGCTATGTTTAGGATTAAACTTATCCTAATAGGGCTATTTTTCTTCTGAGGGCAGGTAGTAGGCCGACTGGTGGTCAGTCAAAATGAAATCAATTATTATAAATTATACAGTTTGGGTTGATTATGTCGTGCCTGTTAATTTGATAAATAAGGACCTCAAACAATAGAAGCCATTTATTAATAACTATCTATATCCCAACCTGTATCACACTTTACGTTACAGCTGCAGGATCATCTGTTACCCATGAAGTATTATATTCTCTACTGCTAGGCATATATGCTAATTAAACCCATAATTAATTGTAACAGTTATAGTTAAAGTCAAAATGCTGACAGCCTTTTTGGCCTATTATTCATGGTAATCAACTGATTCAAAAGGCAACGTAATCAACAATTCCTGCACTAGCCAGGGGATCATAATACAACTGCAGCACCAGTGACAGCTGGCACCCACAGGTCTTTGGATACAATAGGAAATCTAAACCTCTAGAACTGAAATGCTTCAGTACGAACAGTGCCTGTTGTTTTCTGAGACAAAAACCAAGCGTAAGTCATATTTAAGAACTGAATCCCTAATGCAGTGGTTAACAGACATGCACAAGAGCCGTGCTCCAGAGAGCCCGCCCTGCCTTCCTGGGGTAGCAGCAGCACTGAGGGTTTGGTACCATGGATTAGAGTCTTCTGGTTGTAACCCCTCACCAATCCCTTCTCCACCCACAGCGAGGCCATCTCAGATTAGGCATGAGAATTCTGGAGAGTCTTTATCAGGAACAGATTTTATTTTCCCTGTTCTCACTGAACATGCGTCTGCTGAATGGTGGACAGTGACCAAAAGGCATGTGACCTCTCTGAGTACATTATCCGCAGAGAGGAACATGAGGCTGTGCAGGGGACCTAACATTTCCTACATACATCTGGCTGAACCTGTGAGAAATTCCTTTTGTTTTGTTCCCAGACACAGTGGTGAATTCCATACCCACAGCAGCCCCATGAGAACAGGGTGGAGAGAGGAAGGAGAAGGGGAGAATCTGACCATTGTCGTCAAAGATCCACAAGTACTCTTCCAAGACTTGCTCTGAAGCAAGTGTCCCATGTGGGCAGAAATTAGGCTGCCTCCAGAGTGTCCTGAGCTCTTCAGCAGGCAACTAACAAAATTAGCAGCCACTTTTAGCAATCACACCTTGCAGCCTAGATGAGGTGCAATGCCAGATGAGCCATCCGAACCTGTTGCATCCACCAGGTAAATGTCTCTACATCCATCTCTACTTGCTTTCCTCCTCAATTTAAAGACAATCTAGTTATCCATCATTGCATGTGGCCTCAAATCACAAATTCTTTCCGAGTCGCTCCTTCTGTGGTCAGGCATGCTCATGGCCCATAGCAACCCTAAGCCAGCAAGTTTATACATACACAGCTTCAGATGTGCTGCTTCTTAAACAAGGTTAGCCGTAGTTTCATTACTAAGATTTACACTGTCAGTTACAGAGATGCCCATCCAATCCTATCACACAAAAATTTATGGGCATCACAGAGAAATTTTTATTGTTAAAGCCCATATACAATGTGTGCCCTTAGTGACACATTTTTAAATAAAATATATTGTACTAGTGATTTCTAATGCTTAAAATAAAATAAAATAATAATCAACTTTTAGCTGCAGTTTCCCCCTGGTTATTGAGCTGAACTTAATGACTGGCTGAAAAGTATTTGTCAACACAACAGCTGGAGAGCAACACTTTCTTGTAGCTTTATGTCACAGCATATGCCAGCCACTCAGAACATGTGATAATTCAACTGGAGCTGGTACTACAATAGCAGATGGGTTGAAGCATTGTTATTCTCACTCTAGCTCCCAGCCCTTGAGGGATCACTAAATAAAATCAAAGCAGATGGACCATTACAAGCTCATTTGTGTTCACTACAAGCACCTCAACCTCCAGTTGTGATATACTGCACCTTTGTATGAAATGACATGTATGGTAACATGACCTAATGAAAATAGCATCAGACTTGGCAAGTGAGGAATGAGGCTGGGAAATATGCACAGATCTATTTATCACTGAGTTCTTACCTTGCAGAAAGGGTTCATTTCTGCCCCCTCTCTCCATGTTTATCATTTAATTTCCCCACATTAGTCGTTAGAACTAAAAGAGGTGGCCATTGGTTCTGGCTGTGGAAGGTCTGTCAGGTTTCCTGGCCTCTGCCAAGACAGGTTGAATGCTACTAACCACCATGCAAAACGCCTGTTATTCACTCATTTCTACACACTGTTGATAACTCTGTTCATCCAGGTGTCCCACAAGTGCCAAGGCTTTGGGCACCCACTGATACCACTATCTGTGGGGATCAAGATTTCCATGTACATTTCTCAGCCTGCTTTTTCATGATGAGGCCTTCCACAACGCTGCAGTTTTGAGCTTATGGGTGACTTGACAGTGCATACAATCAATTGCTCAACTAAGCTCCAGAATTTTTGTCGGTGAGGTCAGAGTCAGCATCCCTGACCAAACTGTGGGTGTCCCAGGGCATGGGAGGTAATTGCTTGTAAAGGATGAACAATATTAAAACTGTCAGTTGTTCGGAGTGGGATCCTTTGGGGCCTGCTGGCAAAGTTAGAGTCTGTGCTGAAAAATTCTTCATGCCATCCTCAACAGCCCGACATAGGGTTGGAGGCACATTTATTACCTGCTTAGAAAATGTTAGATACATTTAATGTCTTCTGAGTACCTTGTATAGCAGTGCACCACCAATGTCACCTGAAGGCTTTTGTCCCAGGGTCCCCACCCTGGCCATCGTGCTCCAGGGAGCAATGGCAAGGTGAAGTATGGCAGGCAAGCTCTTGATTCATTTTATGACACTGTGCCCTCTCCACAACCCCATGGGTGCACACAACGCATGCAGTTAATGACAGCTCCCAAACTAAATTCCTCTCAAATAGGAGTTTTTCATATCTACATGTTTGTTGGGGTTTTTTTTCTGCATGGTTTTAAACATCTTCTGCACACTACTGTGGAGACAGCTGCATTCAGTGCTAAATAACATACTGTGAGATTATTAAAGACTTTGGGATTTCTTTTTTTTCCCTGTCTAAACAGGAAAAATGGAAGTAGTCAGATAGTGAAGTGTGTGTGTGTGTGTGTGTGTGTGTGGAATTAGACACTTTTGGTTTTATCTGCATGAAAGATCCCATATAAGAATATGTGTCTTTAGTAAAAGCTCCATAGGTCAACTGCCATAGCCCCCCTTCACGACAGCTGCTGCTGGATTTTGAAGACCCAGATAGATGCAGCAATGAAAAGACAAGGAAATTTGCTTCATCAGGGCCGATAAATACAGTTGAGCTTCTGTGACTGCAATATGCCAGTTGAAAAAAAAACTTGTTCAGCTTCCTCTGTGAAACAGATGCCTGCTGAGTGTTTGAATTGTATAAAAGCGTGGATCAGCTAATGAATCAGCTAATATTTCTCACCTTAGCCAGAAACTGCAGGGCAGCTGCGCAGTCACAAGGACAGTGCTTGCAGGTAGCATGCTGCATGCAGTTCCTGGCCACGTTCATGGCTGGCTTGTTAGTTCTTCCTGAGACTTTCTGTTAAGTGTAAGGACTCATCCTCAACTGTGAATCAGCGTAACTCCATCAGAAGCATGTGCAGGTCAGGTGAGACGTCAGCACTGCATCTTATCTGCTGGTCAGCTTTCCTATCAGCCAAACTAATTTACTAAGATAATTCTGTTTCCTGCCATCTATTACAATAAATCAGCCACTGCAGCTTCATTGAATTCTCTGCTAACTAATGAGCTGCCCTTGAAATCCTCAAACTCTATGCAGGGGGCGGGGGGAGAAAACCCTTATTCTTCTAAGTATAAAAAAGTTTTAGATAAACAACTTGATGTTCTGGGCAATGCTGTATCTCTTCAGCCTCATGTTAATGGATCATTTTTGCCAGAGTCAGCTCAGACTGGGGCAAAACCAGCAAATGCATCAATCATTCCTTTAAAATAAATTTTCTGAATAATGTGATCTCAGGTGGTGGAGCATACATGTGGGTAAATGCAAACATGGAGAGGTGAGACAAGAGACACGGAGTGAGCACTTTGAGGAAAGAGTGGGAGTAAAATGATGAGGGATCCACTGTTGTGGCTGTTGAGGAAAGAAGTAAGGATGGTCCTGTGAAATGGTAACTTTCTGGCACTTAATTTGAATAGGAAAAAAATATTGAAGATAGATGGGAACTGAAGAAATGTAAAGCACCCTGGAGCATGCCTACTACAGCAGGAAAAACTCAGGGGCAAAAGGTACTAAGAACATTCTACTTTGTCCTTATGGCGATGTCAAACTACAGAGAGCAGTAGTACTATAATTTACAGTTATATTTAAAATCAGAAAATACACTGGTTTATGCCCTGATTGTATTGTTTTGTTCAGATCTGATATTTAGTAATGCTGAATTATTTAAAAAAATAAATTTCCATCTCTCATGGAATTTCAGCATTTTCTTGCGGATTATCCTGCAGACTAATACTGGTTTTGAAGTAGCTCTGCTGGGGTAAAACTCAGCCATGCTGTGCCAGTTAGGTTACTGAAGGGAACCAACACCTTCAGCAACATGGTTAGGTTCATTCAGTCATTTGGCAGAAGGATGTTTAAAAATAATTGCATATCCCCTCCCTGTCTTAAAATATTCAGAGGAAAAGTCACAGAAGATCCGATAATGTGACAATAATAATGATGCTGAATAACAGTATTATAGTGTGAACTATATATCCCTTGGTTTCATTTACATGTTTAGCAGCTGCTTGTTCTTCAATCATAGAAAGATCATCACCTGACTTGTAAGAAGAGAGGGGAAGTCTGTTCACCTTTGGGCAACTAGCTCTGCATTTATTAATAGTTGTTGCCCATCTCATTATACATTTAATTGCTGTATTATAATTTATTTATTCATCAATTTATTGTAATAGATGAGTAGAAACAAAATTACCTTTGCAAATTACTTTGATAGGTGGAAAATTTGCATGGTTAAAAAAAAAAATCCCAACATGCAGTGTGGAATGTGAGACAGTACCTGATGAATAGCATCTCGATGTGTGAGTGTTAGCATATACAAGCTGGTGTCATTCAAAAGTGAAGGTGAATCCAGCCAATTTATAGACTATTTAAGAAGAAATTACTATGTAACTTATATGCAATTATCCTTACATTCCCCAATGTCTCTTTTCTTCATGGAAGAGGGAATCAGCTGAAAATGAAGGATAAATAGGTCGGGAAGAGAGGACTCCTCACAGATTAGAAACCTAAAGGTAGGAAGTTTGCACAGCGTTTGGCTAAACTTTCTGTTAGCGTGGGTGTCACACTTACAAAAGCCGTATGTATGTAAGCTCCTGCCGTGAGGGGGGGCCCGGCTGTCGGTGCCTCGCAGACACAGCCCTGGCCGGACGGGGCTGTTGCACTGAGCTGCGCCCAACGCGGGCCCGCAAAACTCCTGAGAGGACTCATTGCCATGTTCCACCCCAAACCCCCGCTCCCAAATACTTGTCTAAACCAGACCTTAAGTAGACATTAGGAGGAGAGAAAATAAGCCCACCACCATACCTGCTAGTCAAACTTCCTTAATGTGTAGCTACCATGCGACACCCTAAAACGCCTCCGTTTTAGCTGAGGGTTGCCTCAAGCAAGGCAGGCAGGTGGTGCCCAGCTTGGGGTGGGGGGGATGTTTAATGAAACGTGTGTGCTCTGGGCAACACACTGTCACCATGCCCATAGGCAGAGCCCAGACGTGGGGGTGTGGGCAGCAGGCCCAGCCCCACCAGCTCCCCAGCACAGCGTTAGTGAGGTTGTAGCTCAACCAACTGTTGCAGCATCAAACCGGGGGTGGGAAGGAAAGCTGTGGCTTCCTGGCCATCAACAATAACAAATGGGGCCGCAGAGTCATGCGCATGAAGAGCTAGAAAAGACGCACACAATTATTTTTTTCAGTTATTAATGCATATAGAGAATAGTAAGGCCCAGAAAAAACTCAGAATTTTTCTTCAATTAATTAATTTATAAAATTGATTAATAAAAACAATGTCCACTATCAAATTTCTGTATACATAGGCCAATCAGCTGCAGAAGTTTACCATTGGGGGCATAAAATGCAGGGTAGTTCAGTTTGGGGTTTTGGGGGGGGCTTTTTTGTTTTTTTTTCTTTTTGTAAATGTTTTTATTGCACTACTAGCTCAGTTGTAAAAAGCATCAAATGTATTTGTCGCCACTGATGAGTACCTGCAGTGCTGGGTGTGGGCTGAGGTGGGATGGCAGCCTGCACCCTTTCCAGTCATGGCCTTAGGTAGTTGAGCAGCGGCGGGGCTTCCCTCCTCGGTCCGGCCGGAGCCCTGCGGCACGGTGGGGCATTGGGGGCAGCAGCCCTGGGGCCTCCGCGCTCCCCAGCGGCACAGCCACCAGCGGCAGCCATGAGGGGAGCGGGGGCCAGGGGAGCGGCAGCACAGCCGCCTGCGGCTCCTGAGGAGCAAACCGATGCCTGCGACCATAAGGTGCTCTCTGTGCCAAGCTTCAGTGATGCTACAGCTGGAACCACCTCCCCTGCCTACCCTGGCTTCCTTTTGCCCCAAAACCACTCCAGAGTCCCGCACCAGCTCACAGGGGAGGTGGGCCTCAGCCGGCTCCCCTTTCTGCACTGGCCAGGAGCAGTTCTCCGGGAGGATCCTAAAGAACAGAAGTAGGGCTCACACACAGATGCTGCAGCCACACCGCCGCGTTCAGCAGCTGCAGCTGGACCTGCTCCTCATGGCGTGACTGACTCACACTGTGCTTTTTTCCATGACATTTTGTTTTGCATGGAAGTTTTTGCTTTGAGAAATTACTACTGCGTTCGTTAGTAGTTTTCATTAACTTCCCCAAAGCTCTACAAGCGCCCCCAGATCTCCTACGTATTTTACATCTCCCAGCAGTATCTACCTTAGGCACTCAAACAGACATTTCCTTTGGATCCAGTTTCCCATTATCAGAGCTTTGCACTGCGCTGCCGGGCCTAGAGCCACGGGGGGTTTGGGTGCAGGGAGGACCTGAAGCCACCTTGCCCAGGCTGGGGCTGACGGTGGTGTCAGCGATGCCAGCCCAGCCCCTTGGGCCACTCCGACGCGCAGTGGGACATGAGCTCAGGCTGCAGCCGTTTATGAACTACCTCAAGGCTTCACCAAGGGGGCAATTCTGAGCCACACACTGAGCCAATTCTGAGCTAAAGACCCAGTATTAGACTTGGTGTATGTTTGAAATTTATAAACCTGTGAAAGTTTTGTATGTATCTAATTACGTTAGCCCAAAAGTAGTTTTAAGAGCAGCACTATAAAATTGGTTTAAAATAGCTGTATAGACACCTATGAACACAATTCATTTCTAAAAGCCGTAAGTTAGGAACAGGCAAGAAGTTTCCAGCTGGTACAGGCACTGCCCTCTTGTGACTAAACACTCGAAATACAGGCAGACTTCCAGCTGCAGCTGCTCGGCAGAGCTCAGCTCTACTGAAGATAAACATTGATGGCAGTGCTGTAAAAATGTTGAGTGACTTGTTCTGAGCACCTTTTCCATACTGATTCACAGGAGGGCTCAGCTTTAGCTTTTAAAAAGTCAACTGATAATCTTATTGCAAATGAAAAAGTTTAAAAAACCAAACCCTTTACATTGCAGAAACAGGCAATAGCTAAAAATGTATTTGGCCAGTATTTTTAAGAGTGTTTTAAGAGAAAGATTTTAAAAATACTTAAAGTTAACAGCATTCCTTTTGCTGTCCCAGGTAGGACTTTTATTTATTATTATTATTATTACTGCAATACTCCGGAAATTTAAAAAATTAAACCTAACAGTATTTTTCTAGCTAGAGGATGCATGCAAACTTGGCATCCAGGGCTTCTAAATGGTAGCTCTGGAAGCAGCACTGAGGCTACATCATGATCCTAGAAGGAACTGAGCATCTAGGGTCAGCAAGGTAATGTTCTAAGCATTTCGATTATTTTTTTCCCACAGGCAAACTACAGTTAGCTACAGCAGCTTTTTGTTAGTTTTCCATTATAGTATAAGGTAGACACAAGTAGTATATATACATAGATGTGATTTGATACAGTACAGCAATTCCTATTTTCTAGAAATGTTGAAATTAAGAGATTATCAAAAATATATAAAAAGTCCTTCTGTAAGTATACAAAACAAACTAGTTCAAAACTGTATTCAGTACTGTTCGTGACTCCCAAAACACCAAGCCCCCAAAGAAATGAATAGAGCCGTAAGAATAATATTTTTAATATTAATACAGAAAGAGCACATGGTACATTCCTTTCCAGCAGCAGCTAATTCCGCTCTACCATTAGGGGGAAAAAAAATTAAGGCCAGTTGAGGGCAACCTGATACAATGGTTTGTTTCCCTAACTCGTTACTGGAGACAGCCTTTGTAAGTTTAAGAGACTATTTGTGCATAAAACATGGGATGTTTATTTAGCAAAACATCAAGAACAGAGAAAAAACATGCTTTGTTACAGTGGTAAAAATACACAAAACTCTCAAGCTGCTTTTTACACCAGTTCAGTTCTGAAACCATAAAATTCCAAGTTGCAGCATGTTGTGCCTCAGTATTGTATTTAACAAGCTATTGTTAGGGATTGTGGTGACCAAGTTCATCTATTCAGTAGAGTATAAAGTGCACAAGAAAAATAAGTGCATTGAAATGAACCATTTATGATTATGAGTAATTGCTGTTACACATAGTACTTGCTTAAAATGGAAATCTCACAGGCTGTTTAGTTAAACACAATACTACATTGTCAAGAGCACAGAATCAGTAGCACAGATATTAGAAAGACCTTTACTGAACATATATATTTTTCTATTTTTTCCTCCAATTATCTCCCACACCAAAAGACAAGCATTCTGATGTAGCTTACTATAAGTTTGGGGTTAGGTTGTTTGGTTTTGTTTTCGTAGTGTGTAAGGCATCATCTTTAAATAAAACCTTTTCTCTTTACCCACTATGTTCAAAACAAGCATTGAGTGGTGCAGTGGTTTGTTCAATTTTCTACTGATTTGAACCCCTATTTCTAAACATGATTAGCAGAGTAGGGGCTGAGAGTGCAGTTTTCCTCACCAATTACAAAAGTTTATGTATCATGAAATGTCTGTGTTTTTACAGGCTTTCAGGAACCCTGTTTTCTATGTTTTCTTACTCACAGGTTAAGGCCATTGTTAGAAATACTTAAAAGCCAAACCATGAAACAATGAGCTAAGTGCTATTAATTTATGGGTACATTCACCATATTGGAAAAAAAAAAAAAGAAAAAAAAAAAAAGAGAGAGAACTGATTGGGAGGTTCCCAAATGCATTAAACACATCAAAGTTGGGTGCTTAGTCACAGGACTCTTTGGGCATTATGTTTGACAGCAGTAGCTGCTTTGAAAATGCAGGCTGTATCTTCAAAATAGCTTATTCAATTCCCCTACAATATATGCTGAAGGCTAAAAACACTTTCTTACCCTTGTTATTTTACAAGTTTCCTTTCACAGTGAAATCACTTTTCTGTCTGTATAGTCCTTTCCGAGAAAGGAAAAAAACCTGGAGTTACATTTCCACAGCATTTCATTTACATTGTCAGATTATTTCCAACCCAATGCAGTACATCATAAAGCAATACTTTTTGGCTTAAAAGACGACTCAGTTGTCAAAACCAACTTTTTTTTTTTTTTTTTTAAATGCTATAGAAGACATCTCTGCCCTCTTAAGTGATAAGCAATAAACTAACAATGTAATCATATACTGTTTGCAAAACTATTTACAGTTTTGCAATAATATATAGTATGAAATGCAAGCTGTAAAGCACCGCCTGCATTTCGAAACACAGTATTTGTCACCAAGAAGCATGCACAATAATGCATTTGAACTCCCACTTTCTTCCATAAGATCTCTACATGCACCACAGTAAGAGTTCACACAACTTCTTTTCCATTTGAGTCAAAGGCCAGAAGATTGAAGGCAAGAAGCCAAGCAGTTCATTTACACCCAGCTATTTTAATTCACATCTGCTAACAGAATACGCATCCTGAAAAAAATGGGATTCTTGGATATTTGCAGTTGTAAAAAAGGTGGGTATTTTACTACACATTACTCATCTAGAAAACTTTAATATGGTTGCCAAGTCCAAGTCTCCCCTCTGGCCATAGCAGTTCCAAGGCTGTTCTCCAAGTTCAGGCAGGAAGAGGGTAAGATAACTACAACTTTAGGTAGTATGTAATATATGGGGGAGGAAGAAAGATGACATAAGTGAAAGACATATGAAAGTTAACACACTAGGAAAACCAGAAAATAAATCTAGGGATAGGGAAGAGCAACAATACAGACATTCAAATTGGTCTCATTGGTTTTGTGCTTGTTCACTTTGTAAAGCCTTTATGTTTTCTCCTTGTTCAGAAGGGGGCACCACCTGCAACTACTTTCAGGTCCAGAATCACGATGGGGCTAGGGGAATGAAGAACTATCAAACTCTGTAGAAAGTTGAGTGTTGAATTATTAGTGGGTTTTTTGTGGGGTTTTTTTTTTTGCAAGCCCCCTCTTGCCTTTACTTTGCAGACAGCTCTATTTAAAAATACCACTTGAGGTACTTGGAGGCTGTGGCTGGACTTCCTCAGTATGGAGCCAAGGGTGGGCTACCATACCTATCGCTCAGATTATGTTGTTTTTCTCTAATCCATTCTAATAAATACAAACTGCCTAGCCAAGACCTATAGCTAGTCTTTTTACCTTATATTGCCTATGAGATGCTTCTACAGCATCTGAGCATCTGCAGCTGCTGTCCCAGAGCAGGACTGTATGTAGCCAAGGACGTGCCAATGGACAATAACCCATCCATTGAGAGATACTTATAGAATTCATCACCTAAAACCTCACTGAAATTTTTCAGGAGAGAGTTCAAGAGCTCACAGAAGTACTGAAACTGAAGAAATAGAGCCTTGGCAAGGAGCACAGACTAGATAAATAAGGGAACGTGGAAGGCAGGAGACTGTTAGAGACAAAAGCAACTGTGACACTTTTAATAACTTTCTTGCTCTTGAGAGTGAAAAATTAGAGCATGCTTCACACAGCAGCTAATGGAACAGTTCAACTCCCTCAGCACCCCTTGCTTTAGACACATCAGTCCTTCAAAGATAGTTTTCAAATCTCTCTCTAGTACTGTTCTGTGATAGAGTGTGTCCCAAAGAAAGAATTTAAGTTTTCCAAGAAGAACAAAGTAACCACATTTTCTACAATATGGGATCAGTCTCCACTGTCTTTAAATCAGTGGCTTTTGCAAAGTGGTTTTTCCTCTATTTTGTGACCTCTCCTTCTATAGACATGATCCCCAAAAGGAAGTTTCCCATATAAAACATCTTAGAGTTGAAAATGTACAGCTTATATATATGCAATGTGTACAACCAGGTTTTACTGTATGTATGTATATGTGTGTATATATATATATATATATATATATGCATGTTTGCTAGTCAGTGTAGACAGAAGTAGCTAAAAAGCAGCTAAACCAACAGTATTTCATTGCAAATAGGAACCAACAGACTTCATAGTATTTTACATCAACACAGGTTGTGCAGCTTTTCCAGTTAGGTACTTGGCATACAGTAAAACTCTGATCTACTTTTAGTTATAGTTTCATGTTTCCAGGCAGAGATTTTTAATATTCATTAGTAATCCTGAAATGAAGAGTCAGATATCTAACATATTCCCAGGTAGTAGTTTAATGTACTGTAGAAAAGTCAGTTTTGTTTTACCAAGGACTAGAATCCACTTCAGTAACATTCCCTGAGGCAGTCCACTATTTTATTGTTTTGTCTCAAATTATTTGTATATAGTTGCTGTTCTCTTCCAGGCTGCTTTGTTTCTTTAAAAATAGACACTTAGAATAAGACATCTGTTAACTTTCATTGTTAATTTTTTATTTCAGCAATTATGCTTCCCCTTAATATCCTCTTCTCCTTTTTTTCCCCCCCCTCCAAGAATTGCAAGTTAACAGATAGCAAATCTGTGTGCTTGATTTTCACAAGATAGGAATTCAGATCTTTAAATGATCATTAATTTTTGAAGATGCAAATGTGTGAACTGAAAAGAATGCAGTAGACAAATAACAGAACAGAATTAATATGCAAGGAACAGTCTAAAACTTATCTTACTAAAACTGAAGTTATTCTCTCTTCAGAGAGAATCTATGGCACTAAAAAGATCAAGGGTGGGGAGAACTGGTGGGGGTGGAGGGTAGAGAAACACAAGAGAATCATCATCCTAGGTCCACAGAAACACACTGAGCAAGAATGCTGTGTATCTTTACATTCTCAATGGACTAAGGAGGTTTCTCCTGATACAATTCCACCTTCAACATTTAAAAAAAAGCCTGTATATAATCAATGCACTTAAAGCTTTAAGTTTTAGTAACTTCACTTAGACTTTGTTTATAAAACAAACACACACAAGCACACTTCCTAGAGTGCAAAATGCTTAAATACTTCAATTACAGAACTCCACACGTAGTTTTTGGAACAGTAATCCTTTAGCTGTCCTAGTCAACTTCTTCCTTGTCATTGCATCCATTGCCAGCAACGGTTGCATTAAAACTAACCAAAAAATGCAGCAAATGCAACAGTCAATAACTCTCTACCATTTCTTCAGTTTTCCAGAGGATATTATTCATTTGTATAAACTCATCGTTGGACTTTGATACATGCACATGTAAGCATCACAAAGCAGTCTTCGTGCACAACCTTGAATTTTTCTGGAATCCAGTGAGTGCAATTCTTCTAGAGACATCTTCAGGTATTCACCAACTTCTGGACATGGGGTAACTTGTGGAATGTTAAAGCCATTCTGACCTCCTTTTAATAATTAGGAAAGAAAGAAAACCAGATAAGGATAGCATCTACACATATTTGCTCTTTATAATATACTTCAGTTATGACAGCATCACCAGTTCTTGAAAACACCTTCTAAAAAACCTAAATTCGCCATTCTGGACTACTTGCAAACTTATATGAAAAGTGCATTGTTCAAGAAAAAAAAAAAAAAAAAAAAAAGATGTCAGAATACGTTGTAGCGTTTACTAAAACACCCACACATTCAGGGATAGTGACCTGAATACATACTCCACCTCAGATGCTATCACATTTGTTAATAAGGTGGCAACTGGTAACAGTTGATGAATTTATAAACCAGAAGCATCTGCACCTGACTTGTAAGTCTAAGGCTGAGTTTGCTCCTGGCCATTTTCCATGTCAAAATAAGCAAATTCAAACAACATGGATGTCCAAAGTATGGACATCCATGAGACTGTTCCTCAGCAGACATTCTTAGCTTGCAGCACTAGCTGAAGAAAAATACTTGTGATACAAAACCCCCTAAGATCAGCAGAAGATATATCCAGTGGCTCTCTCATGTGATCTACATTCCTGAAATAAAGTGATTCTTTACAGACTTCAGTCATGCACATTTCAATCACTATGAAACAATACTTGATTGCCTTCTGGTTGTTATAAAGAAAAAGACTAATCCTGTAGCAGTTCCGTTTTTAACAGGAGGCAAGATTCTTCTCTCCCCACTAAATCACATTGTAACAGTGGGGTTCAAGAAATCTCCATGCGAAGAACTGTTACTACGAGTCTGACACTTGCATCTACTACTGTTTTTCTCAGGCAACAGAACTGAACATAGAGTCCTTATTTTAAACCCTGTCTAATGCAGCAGTATCTAAGAGAACACTTATTTTACTGACATCTGTATTACTACAAGCTAACAGTTTTCCACTGATAACTCTAAAGAGATCAAAGGAATGGCATAGATGTTGTAATGCGTGGCTGTTTCTTTTATGGTAAAGACACCTACACCAAGCCATTTAAGAAAAAGCAAAAAAAATATTTGCATACTATCTGATAATTGTGTACATCCATTTAAATACAGACTGAAAGAACACATTTCTGCAGTTGTTTATTTAAAATTAATTATCTCTGCCAAACTTGCAAAGTATAGAAAAATGTATAAGGAGTCCCACTAAGTACGAAGTACAATTACTTGTGTACCATCTACTTACTACAGTATCCAATTTAGGTGAAATTCAGATTATGCAAATCAGCAGCTGCTATGAAATCAATGTGCTGAGGTAAAACTGGGTCAAGATTAGTGACCTAGCTTCAAGTACATCAATTTAAACGATATTAATATCCTCAAAATGTTAATAGGCACTGAAATTTAAAATAGTAATGCACATTAAAAAAATAAGATTAGTAAGAGTAAAAGATCTACCATCCCGATCTGCCATGCTGTCAAAGAAAAGCCAGGCGGAGTCATCCCTCCCGTATTTAACAAAAGCTACATAGTGGCTTGTTTCTATGCAGAGAACAGCAAACAACTCCATCTTCTGGTACGGGATGCAGCCATGTCGCCAATCCCAGTCTGGCAGATCTTTAGGTAGTGACAATGGATTGAATTTATGACTCTGTCTCTTGGGATGAAGATGAACCTACAATTGAAGTGGTATTTCAGAAGAGAAAAAACACCCCCTAAGATTATTTGTTCAGTGGCTGGCAGACAAAGCTAAAAAGAACATTACTGCTGAAGATTAATGGCATTAGAGAAGGAACTGCAATAACAGTGGCAGACTAAATGTTTCTTCTATTTTTCCCCACCAGTGCAGTTCAATATTGCCCTGAAAATTCAAATCTAACTTTAGAAGGGAGGTCAGATTTAATGCAACAATTTTCTACTACGTTCAGGCTTGAAATTACAGCTTCTCATTACCAAACAGCTCTCAAAATTAAGTGGTTCTGTGTCATGAATTTATCAATTCAAAGAAGGTAGCATTTATGTAAAATTAGGATTTAAAGCAGGTGACTGGAAACAGATTCCAACGTGTATTTGGTCCTGGATTTGGCAGTTGCCATGTTTTTAGTAAGAAACTGTTGATGAACACATTGAGGGCCAAGTGGAGTTCCTGGTTTGTCACTGAAAGCTACACTTTACTTGATGGGATGCAGTTGCTCTAGCACTGGTGAGAAAGCCTCACTAAGCTCTTACTCCTTTTTTTTTTTTTTCAATTATTACAGCATATACTATTTGGGTTAAACCCCTGTAGAATAACAAAGACAACAACTTACTTGCGTATTGCATGTTTTGCAGAACTGCTTGATTTTCCCAGCAGAAATATCAGTATCTTCGTAACATTCTCTACACTCATACATAGCAAGCCCTCCACATATACGGCACTGCCTGGGAGCTGCATTTTTAAAGAAATTATTAGTCTCCAATTTGGGGAGGCTTTTTTTGCTTTTTAAGAAAAGGGGTATAGGAAGGAGGGAAGATTATGACTTTGAATGGAGAAAATTACTACATTAAAAAAAGCTAAAACCAAGTTGCCAATCAAAGCAGAAATGTGCCACTGTATTTAATTTCTTCCCTTTGACATAATGTGGAATAAGAAAAAAACTATTAGAGTAGCAAGTTGCAAACCAGAAGATTAAGTTTTATCAAATGCATGAACAAGTAAAAACAGGCTTTTAAATTAAGTTAGTTCTCTCTCGTTATATTGGTACAGTTAGCTTAGCCCCTATGTCTGTCAACACCAGAAAAAAAAAAAAATAAAAAAGCTAATGGCCATGACAGTGAAAGAAAAGGCCATGATATCTTCAGACATTATTATTCATATAATTTTTAGAAGTTCTATGAATTCTTATCTCAAATTTAAAACCAAGTCTCTTTCCTTAGGTAGTGTAATGAAAAATACAGTGGATGACAAACGTCAGAAATTTAGGTCACAAAAGACTGATAGATTTATAACTGAAAAATGCACCATCACTACATGCTGCAGGCTTACATACTGATAATCTCAGGTTCTCTTCTTCTAGTTTGATAAACTAATGACAAAAAGCTTAGAAACAAGCACAAACCCATAAAGACTAATGAAGCATGGTCAACATTGTAAACACCTATTAACTAATCTCAGTGCTACATTTAGCTTTTAAGATTTCCTACCTGCCATATTAATGAATTGTTTTGCTGCTAATAAGTCAATTTTAACACCACCACCTTAAGTTTAGTTGTACACATACTCAAGAATTAAATAAACATAATCAAGTTAGATACTACACACTGTTCTGAATTACAGCTTTTAACTGACATGAGGAAAAAAAAGGATTCTAGCCAGTAAACTTTCCTTTCTCCTCAGCCTTAGCACCTCACATTACCTTGGTTATATATGTAAAAAAAACAGAACACCAAAACTACCAGGAGTACTTACTTTCCAACTCTCCTTTCATTACACAATGCAATGTTATATACTTACTGTCTTCAAGTAAGTCTGTTATATTTAATTCCAAGGATGGAAAAATTTTGTTGAACATTTTGAAGTCTTTCCCAAACCGAGGCATCTGGATAATCAGGCAAGAGGGTGCCTAGGTAAAATGCCAGAATATAATGTAATGAACTTGAAATAATTACCTAAATTTAGGGACATACTTCTAATGCTATAAACATACTCATGTTATTTAAACTTGCAGCCCATTGACTTCAAAATTAACAAGATGAAAGCAAACCAAAATTAAGTCTTTGAGAGAAGCTAGCTAAAAAGACCCCAAAACCACAAAAGTGCCATATAAAGCACTGTCAAATGTCAGAAATCCTAGTCATGATCAAGTATGATATTAAACCACCTACTGGACTACACTCTCCCATACTGCTGGGGAAAAAAAAAAAAAGAAAAAAAAAATTCGTAAAGATTTTTACAAACAGTGGTATCTCAAAATAGTAGTCGTTAAGACAACTTACTGGCAGTAACTAAGAAGTTTTCTTTTAGTAATTCTTTACCTAAATTTCTTTGGTCTGTTCAACTAAAGGATACATGTCATTAAGTCAACCTTAAAATATTTTTCTAACCTGTACCCCTGACCTAGTACTCCCATTTCTAAGATGTCTGCATTTTGGTTTTGCACCAAATCCTACTTTTGTCCCATTGCCGAATGGGCAAATATCTAGGTACCATCACTTCTAACAAAGCGACAGCTGTCACCAACCTCTGCAAACTTCAAGTTGCTGTTGATGAATGACCACTCTAGTAACTGCTGAATTGTTGGGACTCCAACTTTCTCATTTTTGTCCATAAAAATTTGATAGAAGTAACAGTCTTGTACTTTCTGACCTGCTGATCTAAAACCAGATTAAAAAAAATAAAAGAGAAAAACAAATTCTGAAGCTCTGCTGTAATGACAACTGTATTTTACTAGGAAACTAACATCTACCAGAAAATAGTCTATACAACATCATCGCTGCATTGAAATATATTGTGCTTTGAAAAAAAAAAAAAACAAAAAACAACAAAAAAACCTCAGCAACAAAGTGCCTCAGATGACAGGCAATCAAGTAAGTATTAAGTGTGAACTGATTTTAGAAAAACTTATTTAAGAAACAAAAGCATTATAATTTTCAGAGTGTGGTTTAAAAGCAGATGCCTATGCATTACTGAACTATCAATTGAGAAATACTTCCTAAGCATATGCACTGAAAACCCCAACACAATAAAGCAGCTTTCACTGGAGAGACAAGTATGAGTTTCGGTTACAAAACATTAAAAGGAACAACAGTAATTCTCTTCCGTATGATATTCCCAATAAGGAGTTAATAAAAAAAAAAAAAAAAAGACTGGAATTAATGAAACATTTCCTGTTAATCAGGGAGATATTTACACTGCTCCCTACAGTGGAAGTCTCACAGAAATGGCTCCTGTTGCTGGACTTCCTATGTAGTTAACAGAGAACTCTCCAAAAGGATAATCCACATTTAAGGGCTGTCCAGCTCTAATTGTTAAGAAGCCTTCCACACCTAGGCAAACGTTATGAAGGCAGGCTACTACAGTAACTGCCAATGCTAGGCATAGTAAGTGGTCTGGATAAACTTTATCATCACACACACACACACAAAAAAAAAAAAAAAATCTAAATTACCCCAATGAATACACACATCACAAACCACCACCAACCCCCAAAAAAAACTAAAGCCAAAACCCAAGAACTACAAAACCACAACACAATTTTCTATGGATAGAGACACAGACAAATGATTAAGCTACCAATTTAAGTAAGTTTTGAGGTCAGACGTTTCAAAACAAAGTCAAAATTGAGTAGTGATGTTTTCAGGTAATATTTCTGTTACATAAACATAAATCTGAGAAGACGGCTTCAGATGGGTAATTCAACCTACTCTGGAAGGACACAGGAAAGGATACAGAAGATGGTGATCACATTGAAGAAATGGATTTTGCTACCATGGGGAAAAAGCATATAGGAGTAACTGGCCTCCAATAGCAAAAGAAAAAAGGTGAGGTAGAAGCCATGTCATCCCAGTGTCAAAGCTGCTGGGAGGAGATTCCTGGGAACTTTCATCAAGTTTGCTATGAACGGTAATGACCTCCCATCCCAGCTGGCATTTAAGACAATGTTCCTTTTAAGAGTACTCAGATGTTGAGAGGATTCTATGAGTATGATGCTCAAAGTTACTATTTGTCCTTTTAAGCCTTCTTTCTAAGAAAGGACACTGATGAATTACTCTTAAAGAGTTAAAGTACATGCACAAAACACACCGACTTCAGTGTTAAAAGCTGAATGGTGGAGTGTAAATTCTGTTTGCCCCTGTATGGCACAGACATCACAAAAACCTTGCAGGCCAAACTTTACAAAAGAGGGATTTAGAAATATGGAAGACAGTGCAGAAATGTACAAGTGGATTAAGAAGCATCTTCTCTTGCTTTTACTTTAGTCCTTTCAGCTGTGATTTCTGCCACAGCAGCATACCCGTTAACTACCAAAACCTAGAAATACATTCTCACATGAAGATCTATTATTCTAATTATAATAATAAATACTATTATTAAAATTATAGTATCATACCCCAGCTCTTTCACCAGACGAATACATTAGCCACAGGGGTTTCTCAGCACATTGTACTTCACAGAATTAAAGAGAGGCAGTAAAAATTGTGAGGGTTGCCATCTTAAGATGGCAAGCTAGTCTCTAAACACTTTTCTGTGTAGGCCCAATACATGCTTGAAGTTACTACTTGCTGTGGTTTGGTCTTTTTGGGTTTTTTAAGCTAACTATTGTTAGGTTAAAATTTAACCTAAAATAATTAGGTTAAAAACACAGACCTTTGTCTAAGAAGAAGGAGGAACACAGTTCCAAATTCACAATAGGCCTTGATCTCTCAGTCCTTCAAACTTTTTCAAAATTCCCCTACAGAACTACCACAGAACACAGCCTTGCTAGACTCAAACAGCATCCACACAGTGAACTGCAGCACACTACAGAGATGTGCTCTAGGTATGGTGTCACAGGTCCCGTATCTCTGCACAGCGTGACAGTGGGCACTTACACACCTCACGCACCACTGAACTAAAGCAGGGTATAAACTAATACAATGCCTGCAATGAGGAAAGGACTGAAAAATCTCTGGGAAATGCCTTGCAACACTGCTGCTGCCACAGAGTGCAGCAAGGAACCTGAGAATATCAGGTGCCAGGTAGCAGAATGACAGCAGTGAGAACAATCCCTGCCTCTGTTAAACTCAGTTACAACAGCTGAATCCTTGTAAGTGCTACAGTCAAGGATGAAGGCATACAGAAGTGCCAGTATCTGTTAGTTTGATAAAGCCAAACCACTGAAATATTTTCATTAGCCTTAAAGAAGAAATGCAAATCAGTTTCCATGGCTTAAACACCAATTTAAGCATTTAAATATCAATCTCTGCAGCATGTCCCAGAAATAAGTAGCTATAAACTGTAGGCCACATTAAGAAGTGTTGCAGGGTCCTCTCCTCTTACAGCAGCCCTCCTCCAGCATAACTAAGAGGAAGAAAGTAAGGCTGAGAAGTAGACGGCACTAGGACAGGAGATCTTTATCCCCTTCTCATGAAACTATGTTCATGCGCTTCTGCAACAAAAGAGCAGTGGGGCAAAAACCATCTAACAAAAAAAGTAGGAAATCGTGTCAAATTTTTCAATATAACTTTATTATATTGAATCGTATTAGAAATATGAGTCACAAGTCAAAGGTGCTCTAAGAGCTATCTCAGTTTGAAAGGCAGCAGATACTCTCTCCTCATCAGTTTCTACAAACAGAGGAGTTCAACAAAGAAAAAAAGATTCACCTTATTTTCAACAGTGGCTCAACTCTTAGAATATGATGAAATAAAATATTCAAAAATTCTTCTGGATCTGGGGGAGGGAGGAAAAAAACAAGTCTCATTAGCATGCAAAACCATATACATCATTCAAGACTGATTTTAAATCAAAGCTTTCAAAATGTTAACAGGAACAAAAGTAGAGGTTCATTTTTACAGATTTATCAACACAGTAAGATTATGACAAACTCTGAACATTTCTCATGACACAATCCTTTATTTACTCTTTTGGCGTCAAACGGCCCTAATAAGAGACACAGGCTCAACAGGGTAACAAAGCTCCAATAAAGATCAAAAAGATGCTCTGTATTTCAGATGAATCATTTGGCACCACACAACTTTTTCAGGAGAAATAAAGCTTTCAAAAGAAAACAGTGAAACTGCAGAGAAGCAATGAGGAGTAGTGACAGTAACACTTACATAAAACCCACAAAGTTCATCTAAATGAGACCAAGTTCTCTAATCAAGAATGCAGCCAACACTAGCTTCCCAGAGGTCTATTCTCCCCCAACACTGAGAATTTCCTGGTGTATGTCTCTTCCTGTCACTAACTGCAATAAATACTGGTTTTCAACATTTAGCATTTACAAAGTAGTGTTCTCTCAAACAAAAACGAAACAGCTACATAATACAACACTAATTAATCATTATATGCAGCAGAAGATCAAAAGGTTGGGAATTGATTTTTCTAACATGATTTACAGATTTTATTTCTTAAAATACTACATAACCATTGTGACAATGAAACATTGTAGTGAAAAGATTATTCCTCAGAGACCAAAGCGACATTTTGAAAGAGGACAAAGATCCCACCCTTATCACAGTCTTCATTTATGAGGAAGAGCCTTACATCTAACTGCTAGAAGGGAGTTACACGTGCACAGGAAGGCAAGAAAAGAAACCCAGAATGACCTTTTTACCACCCATCAGTGACTCGGATCTCTGGTAGAGGTATTACTGCTACAGAGAAATATCTGTGTGTTTTGTTCTGGTATAATTATACAGCAAGGTATTTCAGTTCCTTCAAATTATGATTCTTACAAATCTCAAAGAAAAGAAAACCTCCTCAGTTACCTTTTTCTTCTGAAGTGAATCCTGATGCAGCCTCAACTTTTTCAAGTATTTTCCTCAGTTTCATTATTTTTGTAGCACATACATATCCATATCTAAGATAAATGGTTTAATAACCTATTAGCTACTTTGCGATCAAGTCAGAGAAGCAGGAAAAAAAAAACACTCGTAAATGCTGAAATCAGGCTCTCAGATCCTTAACTGTGTACAGTGTTTCTTCAAAACTATGTATTGGCTCTTCCAGTTTTTTTAATGCAGTATAAATTTAGTGCAGTGCTCAATGTTCATACATAACCTTTAAGAGCTCTTTTTAAGCATTATCTTACCAGGATAACTTTTTTCTGATTTGTCAATATATTTGACTTGTTTTCACTCTAATTTGCACCACTTAATACCTTATTTTCAGAATGTCACATAACAGCAGCACTGTGGGAGTTGTTAACAAAAAAATATGTCAATATTTGAGAAAAAGATACAGAACTGTATTGCTGACCCAAGAAGCTGAAGTTTTGAACATTCAATCCTTTCCTCTAAAACCTTAGAGAAAGTGCAAAGAATGTTTTAAGCATGGTGAAAAGATAGAAGTAAGACTTTCAGTCTTTTCAGCCACTTGAGATTTCTGCTACTTGGTGTGTATATACTACTATCTATACCACAGAATGTTGGAACACACCAGGCAAAGTACATATGCCCTTATAAGAACAGTTTAGAAGCCATCATTTTACTCCAGGAATCAAAAGAAAAACTTTATGATAAATAGCTCAGTGACAGTCCACAGAATTTCAGAACTACAACTGTATTATTTGCATATTAAAAAAAAAAAAAAGCTAAAGACAATTAATTTTGCATGCAGATTTTTGCTCTATTTCCTTTGTTCATCGTGCCTAAGAAATTACAAAGCTCATGTTCTTTTAGTAACAGAATTTTGACCACTTGCAGACCACATGTAAAAATTAAACTTTTAGCATCCCACTAAATCCATCAAGTTGTGAAACTCCACATAAGATAACACAAATACTTTTCTTGTCAATAACAGCAGCATTAAAAACATGTAAACATGACTGCTGTGAGTGAACATAACTTGTATTTATCAATGTTTTTGTATTCATACCTACACAAATTTTACAATGGCTTTCTGCTGATCCCATTTCCAGAGACTAGTGAAAACATTTCATCATCAGCCGATGAATAACTATTCCTAGTTAGCACTGATTAAATTTACCATGAAGAACAAATAAAAATACTCAAAAAAACCCAAAATTTAACAAGCTGGCAGCAGCAGCTAGACAGACTTTTCAAGCTTGCAATAGGAATGCATACACAGCAGGATCTACTATAAAATCTATTAGACCAGAGACCAGTTCATGTCTTTACTTACATTCTCAGAGGATTCACAATCTCTGTCCGCAATAGCTCTTGAGTCTCACTATAATACTCTACATCATTCTTTTCTTTAGGTCTGAGTAACACAGTGTCCAAAACAGAGCTAAAAGAAAACAGGCTATAAAGAAAAAAAGGAAGGTTGTTTTGATTGTGAAGATAAAACCATTCAGAGCAACATAAGACAAACCAAGCAAAGCCACAGGAAGAATTAAAGAACTAAACAAACTCAAAGAGATAATTACAGACAGAGGACAACAGAGCTGTATTAAATAGTAGAAATCCACTCTAACCCAGCATCCTTTCTGCAGCAGAGTACAAAAACAGTTGCCCAGGCAGGATTCTACAAATAAATTCTAATATGTATCTCCCTCCCTCCACCCCCCAGCCTGTGTACTCTTTCATCCTTCAACCATTTACAGGCCAGGGACTCACTCAGTCCAAAAGGAGTACAGATACATACAGGCCAGTACAATTTGGACACAATTAGCACTTCACATTACGCAGCGAATGCTGCACAACTTGTTCAAACTGCCAGAGCATAGTAATGTGTCAAAGGTTGCAGTGCATGACTCTAAGCTGCACAGTAATAGACAGACAGTCATTACAACAGAGATCACGTGTTCTGCATTTCTAGCATGGGATGCCACTATACAAATTATGAACTTACCAGAATAAGGTGGAGTCTAAGTAACAGGAGTTGTAATGACCCTGGATACCTTTCTTCTTTCCAATCATTGTCTCTAAACCTTCTTTTTCCATTTTTGGAGGAGTGTTTTCTTCTACCACTTCACTTAAGTAACCTCCAAAGGCTGAAATTTTTTTTTTCAAAAGACACTTTAAAGCCTCAAATTTTATCCCCCTTCAGATTTTCCTATTAATGTTTTACAGCTAAGTTGCTGCCTTAGTGTTAGCATTCCTTCTCTGGACTAGAATAGCATTTTATTATAGCCGAGACTCACTGTCTTCCAGAGAGTTAACAAGGCTTTACATTCCACTGACAGTGCACATTAGAGTGCTTCAGAAAGCATGCAGCACTGAATTCTTTTTACCCAGTAGGAATGAAGCTCTCTTCTCATTATAAATGCCCTGTTCACACTACCTTACAAGTATCAGACACTTTTTTTTCTTTGCTGTTGTCCCAGGCAATACAACATGACCCAAGAAATCTAAAATATTTTAAGTTAGTTTTTCACCACTAACTTCTACCATAAAAATACATGCTTTTCTATGTTACTACTTAGAAAAAAAAATTGACATTATAGAAAAATAACTGTCTTTATTTCTGTTAATGCAATCACATATTGCTGGAGTTGCAAATACCATTTTCAGCAAGACTGCTTTACAACTTCTAAAGTAAAAAATGTACAGTGTAACAAAAAAATCCCTTTTAATTTTATGAAATTTCTTTAAATTTATGAACATTTTCCTGCTTTAAAGCATAAAAAAAAATGTAATCCATAGCAGCATTATGTTCTGTACAGACTGATCTTCTACTCATTAATCTCATTTAAGTAATACCTGTACAGATTTTCAGGTGTTCAATACAAAGAACACATTGCAGGAATAAATAAAACCAAAGCCCAGGTCAGTTCCCACCTGATAAACAAGTAATAAGCAGAAGCTCAGTACCTAGAGAGTTGCAGCGTTCTATCTGGTTGGAAACAGGCTGTAGTGAGGCAAACCTGGAATCTGGCCTGCAGCTCTTGAGTTTAACAAAAAGAGCTTTCTTCGGAGCACAAGTGAAGTATCGAGTTCCTTTAAATGTTCCATCCGTACAACCTGCACATTCATCTTCCTGAAAATTCAAGTGAGAATTCACTTGTTTTCTTGCTTCTAGAATTCTGCAGTAAGACATTTGATAGAATATCTGCCCGTAAGTCACCCTTCAGTACTCTAAAGCTTGATATACAATGTTTCTGCATTGTGGTATTACAAAGCTTCAGCTGAGGTGTTCTTTAACTGGATTTACTGAGGAAATTAAGAGCCATACTTTTTTTTTTTTTTCTCTTCCCATACTTAAACTTTCACTCCATCCAAATAAAATTCCACCAGAAGCAGCTTGGGGGAGGTGGAGGAAGAAAGCAGAATTAACCCTAGTCAACAGTAGGAACTTAACTAAGCTAGCTAGTCACTCCAGATTTCTTCTGTAGTTAGAAAAAGCACATATGCACTATCAAGCACCTTTTAAAACTCAATTAAAATCACTAAGCATTGGGTAGTGTGACTACTTCCAGCATGACTGTGGCCTGCACAAAAAAAACACCTTCTTCAGAACACCCAAAACATACATCAAGGAAAGACAACACAAACTAGGTATAAAAAAATAACATATTATCCTTATTTATCTTTGATAACATGATTTAAGGTACCATCTGCTTACTAACAATTGCTAGGTTTTAACACAGAAATGCGTGATAGGCAAGTCCAAGAGCCCAGTTTAACATGGGCATCCTAAGATGCAGTCTCAGAATACCTGTGGCAAACTATAGCTTGAGCTTCACCCAAAAAACCCACACATCGGGGGTTTTTGTAACAGCTGAAATTCCAGTCAGATTCTTACTTACTTCGCAACAGATGTTTATTGTTTTACATAATTGTACACTGCTTTATCTGAAAGTTTATTAAACATTATCCCAAAATAAAGAACCCCATCTCCCTAATTGCATACACATTAATCTAACTGATAGCCAATCACAACCTTGGCTGGCAGCTGCTACAGAGTAAACGTCAATATGTAACAGCAATTCATGTTTGCAGCAACTGTGAATTTACCAAGGACCCATAGGAACAGATAAAGCACATGGCTGTCAAATCAACAATCAATACCAGTGATTATCAAAACCAGTGTTATGACTCTTGACGGTCATAACTGACACAGCCTGTTTGCTGCTATGCAAAAACCAACCAAACAAAAAATTTATATTCAATAAAGACTCTTACAGCCAGGGCATTTTATGTACATCTGCATTTCAAAGAACTTTTAAATACGGTCAGCTTTTTTCAATTAAAATATCCATAACATAAGCAAAGGCCACTCCTTTACAGTAAGTGACCAATCCTACAAATTCCATTACCCATTGTAACACAAAAACATCTCAGAGCCTATTAACAGAGTAGGGTCTAGGGCAGCCACAGAAGTCAGAGCTCATCTAAGAATTTAACTGTGTTATACAACGATCACATGGCAACCTGTTTGGACAATTCCTCCAGACCAGCTGCTTTTGCAAAGTATACAGACACCAACTCTCAGACACAAAACTAGTAACATGTAATCAATATTAATATGAACTACAATTTATATTTACCAGTTCCAGTCCAGCTAATACTTCATTTACGCCAGGGGGCTGGCCAATCCAGCGGATTACTCCATAGAAAGGAGGGTTTTCTTTAACTTCAGCCAAGGAACCTGCTTCAAGACCATGTGAGTTCCCAACTGGGCCTGCTGTTGAGGGACTCTCCTGGTTAGCCGTAGTATTTACATCACCAATGACTGACTGAACGGATAAAGAGAGAGGACTATGTCCAATAGTACCATTAGTACTTGATGTTTTTGTCAAGCTAAAAGGGAGGGAGTGAAATCTGTTTTCTGTAGACACAGAGTTTGTTAAAGGTGGCTGAAGTGGTGGTGAAGAATGCCCAAATCCAGGAGACGAATCAGTAAGTGATTTTGCAGGGTCTTCAGCAACTGTTAAAAATCAAAACCAGTATGTTAGTAAATGTTGTTTGGTTGTTTTTCCCCTCCCCCCCATTTTACAAAAGGAATGACTTAGCTATCAAACCAATGAAATGTATCTGCAACCACATCTGATTTATGGGTGTCCTGCATAGGAAGCACTATCAGCTGGGGACATGTAGGAAGATGTTTGTTACTTGGCAACCCTGGAGAGACAGAACTGGCTGAGGAAACACTGCTATAGCCCTACCATTTCTACCACAACCAACAGAAATGAACAGCATAGAGAAAGGAGATTTTAGCGAGAAACCACAAGAAGATTTAGATTGAAGATTTAAAACTTTTTTTTTACCCCCCCGTCAGAATTTTTCTTTGAATACAAGTTAACAGCCCCAAGGATTATGGCTGTAATGGGCAAAACTAGAATTCATTGGTCAGTGTGACTGAGGAAAGGATTTGCTTCACAGCTTATACAGAGATGAGTAATCGCTTGCAAATGGAAAAGTGTTTATTCCCCTGGCTCTATCACAGTATACTTTGGTTCTAACACAAGGAATCTGTCAGTGTCTATAAAGAATAAAGGATTTAAATAAGCCATGACTAATGCAGTGCTTGATAAATGAGATCACAACTACATGTAATAGCACAAGTGTTCTGTATCTTCTCTCATGTCTCTACATGGTATCTAATACACAACTGGTAATCACAGAGCAAAAACCTCTTCTCCCCATGCTGCTTCATTAACTGAAGTTAATGTCCAAACATTTTAAAAAAAAATTATTTAATCCTTTACTTCCATAGTCTTTTCTGGATAGAATATTTACCTTATTTTAAATATTCTAATAATTTTTAAACAGAGTTTCAAGCTGCTGGAACATTTGTTAGGCAACCAAGAACAATTTTAATCCATTTTCTTTTACATTTCATGGAATTCAGGGATTACTGCTGTTGTAGGTTTCCATTGTACATTAGCATTATTAGTTTAGTATTTACCCCTTCAGTCACTAAGCCAGCCAGCCACACTGTAGAAAAGTTGACCAGGAAAAACAAACAAAATTAATCTGGAAGCAAATCAAGATATACTGATCCTTTAGATATGTGCACCCATACTGTTAAGAATTCAGAGAGATATTTTACAGAAATTCCTTTAAAAATACTGAAAAAACATGTATGCCTAGTCAGAATTTTTTTTCCCCCCTACTTCCAGGCTGATTAGCCGGAATGGCAGAATATTACAGCTCCCTTAGATCTGTAACATTAGCTACAAAAAGGCTACATAAAATTACTCTATACTTGGCTACAAGGAATAGCTTCATAGCTTCCTTCCAAGCCTCAGCTTTTATTTTGCCTACAAGACATATGCATTCCCACAGACCTGCAGATCTGTTTCCAAGAATGTAATCTCCTCCATGCAGAACAAAACAACAGGTCTGTCAATTAAGACAGAAGTATATTTTCATGGGGGTCCCAAGATGGATTTTATGATACAGTATGTCTTCCACTAAGACAACGTACTCCAACTGTTTTAAATTTAAACTCATACTTATTTCATTTGAAGAACATCAATACACTCTTATTTAAAAAAACAAAACAAAACTAGACTATCATCTCTCTTTACCTTCATCAATATACCATGGGGGTTTTGTTTTTGTTTGAGGCTGAGAGTCAACTGATGAGCCATTTAATGTGTAGAAGACTTCAGATCTGTTTCTATTTCCAGGTTCAGAGGTAGTGCCTGGAAAACAACACATTTTACTGAATCTCTATTTACAAAAGGTTAGCTACCCTCTTACTTCATAGTATAAATTTGTTACTATACTTTCAAGAACACATAACTGCCTTTCCACAAAGCAGCAAACTCTCCCATCAAAGCTAACATCGCTCTGCTTGCAACAAGACAGCAGTTTATCCCAAACCAAATTAATCTTCCAAGCTAAAACTTCAAGTCACCAACCTGAAAAGGCAGCAGAAAATAATCTTCAAGTGCAAATTTTTCATTACTATAAATTATGGATATAAGAAAGTATTTGAGATACAGTGTGTAGCAGTTATCTTTGGTTTTTAAAGCAAAAAAATTTCAGAGTAGGCAAATAAATTACTGATCCAATTCCACACAGATATAACTTGTGCCACACAGAACCCAGTTACTTCAGTGAAGCCCATCTCTGCCAGCATCCAATGCCAGGCAGAATAAAAGCTTACAGAATATATTGACATTAGTATTCTACTACTCAAAATAGCCACTAGTAAACTCAAAAGACACTGAATTTTGATTTTTGCCTTTAAAGAAAAAAATAAAAATACCTCCCTTCCAGGTTTTTTTTCCTGTGAGGATTTTCAGAACTGGCCAAAACCAGAGTCAAAAGAAGTTTATATTTTGGGAATTCAGTTTTGGTTTTGAATCACAGCAAAATTAACATATTCACTATTAAGCAGATCTGCTCCTGGGCTAAAAATTTGGAAGTTTCTAGTCCTGCAGAAGGAAGACAACAGCAAACTATATTTATTAAAAAGTGAAAAAAAAACAAACCCACACACTACACTTTCAAAAAAAAAACAAAAAGCAGCCCTGAATTGGTTAGACTAGACAAGAAGGTAATATACTCTTTAATTTTTACTAAACCTCAAACAGTTTCTCGTGAATGGGAAGGTATTTTGATCAGTCTTAACTTAAACTGTCTACCATCTTTTTTATGATTAAATAAATGCATACTAATACTCCAGAGAAATTTAACTTGGTACATAACTGAAATAATAAATGAAGTGATGGAGTATGCAAGGCAATGCTTTTTCCCAAGCAACAGAAATTTTTAGTCTTACATAGGTAAAGAAAAATCACTTCCCATACATACCTGTAGCCTTTGGCTTACTATGATTGAACAAGCTTTTGTCACCACCACCTCTTGAGGTATAGGCAAGCTTGGGAGGTCTCCTGTCCTGTGACACAGTCTCTAAGACATGGTATATGAAGAGAGTATTAGCTTCCCTTTGTTATGCTTTTACTATGTCACAGAGCAGCTAAACTTGAGATGTAACTGAACCAAGGTCTAGCATGAGAAATTTTAAAAACAAGTGGAGCAAAAACCTTGTTTGGCATATAACCAACATTTTACATATCTAGGATTTGCTTCTACCACTTTACAGCAATTACTCTATCATGCACAGCAATTACTTTACTCCAAAGTCTACCATTATTTCTTGAACACACCAAATAGGCTGACTTCACGTTCTTCAATTATATGCATAACACCATTATGGGAAACAGTTGCATGAAATTCTAAACTCTGTTCTCCACCAACACATCTACAAGAAACGCTCTTTTCCCGAAAATGGAGAAGTCCCCATGAATTCTCCAGAGAAGAGAGAATTCATGCAAAAACATGCATCTCAACTAAACCAACAAGTAGGAGGTAAACGTAAGAGAAGTTAGCCAAGTTGAAGAGAGAAGGCAATGGTTACAGACTACAGGCTGTACAAGACTGCACTCACCTGTCTGCAGGTAAAGCACAAACAAAAGTTTTACATCAAACTTTTTTATTTCTTCAGAAAAGGAATCAGGGGACTGTAGTGGTTACAAGTTCACACTATTCAGTGACTGCTGCGGATAGTGAATTTTTCCACAGTCTTGATATGAATCCTTAAGTATTTACTCACCAAATGCACAAATAATACTATCAATATGTTTCAAGCAGAGAAAGAACAATTTTCTGGTCTAAGATGATAGTTAAACTCCTAGAGTAAATTGAACAACATTCAATAAAAGGATCCCTGCTACAGACACATTTATCCTATACAACTGTATAGCATTGTGAATACTATACAATTTGACATGAATTTTGTTCAGTACCAAACCTTTTCTACTAGTGAGAATGTAAACAGAAAAAAAGTGTAACACAAAAAGTTAAACTAATGCAAGTGAATTTAGGATATTAATTCCGCAATACTGTTTTAATCATGTAACTGTGCCTAGGCTGAGATGTTATCAAAGTCTGCCTTCTGGTTAAGAAAGCAGAGCATACCTGGAATAACATCATTGATATGCAAAAGCAGTGTACTTTCCACACTTGCAAAACTGCACAGCTGTATTCCATTGTATCTTCCATCCCAGTTTCCAATAGGATTGTCCTAAAAATAGAAAACCACGTTACATGTATCCCAAGAGAAGATTTATCATACATCATACAGAATGCACACATAAGTCTTTAGGAACATAAAAAGTAGGAAAATTAAAGGTTTGACAACATCTATATTTTCCTGTACCAAGCTTCATATTTATAATAGTAAAACGTTACAGTCTTTGAAGACAAACACAAACTTAAAAACTGCTTGAAAAATATTTCCTATTTTAACAAGCATTACTCTACTGAAATCCGTTATTTATAACCAAGTTAGAACAATTCCAGTGCATTTTAGGCAACAACTACTGCAATCAAGAAAATGGAAGCACCTGATCTACAAAACCAAAACACCCTTTAACTACCAAGTATTTGAAAACTGTTCATTTTTTACAATCCAAGTTGCTAATGACAAGCTTCACATTTTCTTGAAAGACCAAATTCTGTACTTAAAACTCAGTATTTTTTAAGGTATAACAAAGTCAAACAAACCAAAATTAAAGGAAAAAAAGCTTATAAAAATAGGTAACAAAGAAAAAGGTACCCAGCCTACTTTAAAAAGGCAGAACAATGCCAGTCTAACAAGACAAACACTCAACTTGATTACTTCAAGACTGACATCTAACATTGCAAGTAGCTCAGTGGAGGCTCCTCAGAGTAACCAGAGTATTTCGCTTGAACTGTTTAGCATCAAATAGGATACCATTTACCTCATGCCAAAAAACAATTACCACCATGGGGCATCTTTGAACACAAGTGTTTATTTCCCATTTTAGGTCAGCCTCCGCTGAAGTAGCTTGTGGATAATGTTTCTTCTTCTATATTGCATGTCATTTACTAGCTAACACACATGCAAAAGTTATTAAAGTCAGATTATTTTCTTACCATGTCCACTCCAACAACGTATCCTAAACTTTCGTTTCCTGGTAAGACATCACAGAATATAACTGTCCCATACTCTATACTCTCTCCTATCTTCAGAGAAACCCTGGAGTTGATCTCCAGAGGAGGAAGTTCTACCTGCATTGTGTCAACTGGAGCTGCATAGTCACTTTCCAGTTCATTGTCATCATCTTCCACCAGCTCCAGTTTGTCCAAAGCAACAAAAACCCCACAATCCTCATCACATCTGAAAAGCTGCTTGCCTTGGTACTGTCCGTCAGTAAAGCCCTGACCACGACCTTCTTCCTAAGTGTCAGAGGAGGAAGAAGAGGGAAAACAAGAAAGAAAAAAAAAAATCCCAGTATATTTTGTGCAAAAGCAGACTACTACAAAAGCAGTAACATAATCCAGTGTTTTGGAGAAACTGCATGAAGAATTTGCCCGATGAACTATCATTATATTGGGAGAATTCTACTGCCAGAATTTGTGGCAAATATACACACTGTCTATCTTATGGGAATAAACAGTAAGATGTCATTTGATTAGAAAAGCATGTGTTCTTCAGATGTAAAGCTTGCTTCCATCATCAAATTTTTGCCATATCAAGACAAGACTACTTCATACTAGACATAATGCTAAGCATTCAAAAATTCCACTTAGACACCAAATAGAGAGAACTCATTTTCAGAAGCACCAAGGTTCTTAGTGGGAATTGCAAAGAGCTGGGGAAAAGTTTAAAGAGGACTTTGAAAAAGTTACTAATGCAAGCATGGCGCTCTCGTGAATCCAATTCTTCAAAAGCTTATGGTTGATGTTAAATTTGCAGAAATACCTCACTAAGAGCAACATAACAGCAACATTTTCCATTTTAACCAGTTGCCATTTGACTTTTAGGGCTCTACAAAACAGCAGCCCTAAAATCCAAGCCTGCATTTATGGATTGTAACCTGCCATGTGGAAGGAAAAACAAAGTTTTTCCCTCAGATATTTGCCACAATGAGGATATAAATAACTAGCGTTTTCTAGGCTGGAAGAGTCAGGGCATGTTCAAATCTTTTTGCCAGCCCATGCACTTCATCAAGCTACACTTAACATGGTGACTACAAGGCTGATGTGATATGGTGTGTTCACAGGTATTCAACAATACTTATGAGAAGACTGAAGGTTATAGAACTTTTAGGGGTAATGATGCTTCTAGAAAACTAAAGCTATTATGACTCCCTCTTTAAATAGAAGATTTTTAGCTCATCTGATAAAATATGTATGATGGTGCCCCCTTAGCAAGAAACTTACCAGTAACTCTACTCCGAAGTATATCCCTGTTAGGGACCTTTCTTGCATTAAGGGTCCTCTGAAGCGAACAACTCCAGGAAATTTATCATCTCCTGATCTCAGCTGTACTCTAACAGGCGAGCCAATATCTATTTGGACGCCTTTAGTTAATCTGCTTTTGCTTTTAAACAGACTGTATCTTTCCTCACAGTTAGTAATGGCCAAAAGCAGCTCAGCTAGTTTTTCATTTATTTCTATAACATCCTTCTCATCCACAAACAGGATTGCATGAGGTTGTTCCAGAATCTTTAATCCAATCTGAAGTTTCTTGCCTTTACAAGGAATATTTCTGGAGTGTCCCACAGATGAACGGTCTTGAAAAAACTGCCCAATGCTACCTTTGGGCACTTTCAAGAGCTTTTGAGTCTGCTTGTCTATGACACTGCATTCTTGGAGAAGCAAGTAAAAGATCCGCTCTTCCCAATAGGATGAACTTGCTTTTTCTTGACTCCATAAACCCGAATTCATTGTGATTAAAAATTTAAAAGCTGCACAGAAATTTTCAAGAAAAATAAACTGTTGATTTATGCGCACTGATCTTGACAAATTCTACTGGAGGGTCCAATCTTTGTGAAACAATGCAATATTCATTTTGCAAAGAACCAAATCCATAGAAGAAAGCCTAGAGTAAAAATAAAAAAAAAATTTAAAAAAGGCAAAATGAAACCGGGGAGCTACAACTAGTCTTAAGTAAAACAACAGAAAACCATTTAAATCTGTGACCAGCCCCACTCCTTTTACAGAGTAAAAATAGTTCAGCATAATCTGAGACAGCAAACGTCTCAAAACAGCCATAGTCCTGTTGATCATGGACATACCCATTTCTACTTGTTACTGCTGCATATTTCTTTTCCTTCTCTAGCTCCTTGAAGCAATGAAGAAAGTGTAATAAAATGCAGAAAACACACATAAGTGAAAGGAAAAAGAAATTTTAATTTCAGACTAACAGGAATATATACTCTGCTCAAGTTTACAAACAATATTTTATAGAAGCTTTCCATTATGGAGATCTTTTCCTGTGCTTAGTGACTACTTATTTCTGACAGTGTACTGCATCTGTCGTCATACACAACATTTTGCTTTAGTGAAGCAGAAAATTGCGTCAGTGTAACAGAAAAAAGAAACTTTAGTAATTTATAACAGCCATTTCTTTAAATATTAGAAAGGTACAGTTCCAGTAAGCAATAAACAAAGTAGGAAAAACAAATTGCACCAGAACCAAAACAGGCAGTTCTAAAGAAAAATGTAGAGGCTTTTATTTTTATCATTTCAGAAGGAGAATTCAGTTCAACAAAGTAGGAAATGTATCACTTTCAGTTATTAAAATACCTTGGAAGAAAACTCCTTAGTTAAACATCATCTTAAGAATTACAGTTCACAATCAATAAACTAAACATGAAGAACCTGAAAATACTTTCATTGCTCATGGTAGCAGATACAAAAACACATACAGGCATATATATGTCTACAGTTTAGATCATACTAGATGCATGAAGAAAGATCCCGAGTACCTTAACAGGATTTGTTCCTCTTCTAGAGATGACAGAAAAGGGTAGCATAGAAATTAAGGGTGTCATGTACATTTTCCTGTTAGTAATCTGTGATGCCACAGTTTGAATTCAGTTAAAGGAGAATCTCAATGATTATTCATGCATTTAACTTCAGTAAATAAAAAACAAATACTCTTTGTCCTTGTGCCTCCTCTTGCTACCCTATTCCTCCAGAATTTGACAGCATTCAAATACCACAAAATCTATTGCTATTTCTCCTACTCAGTTTGATCCCAGCTTCAGAAACTATCAGAAAGCAATGGAATCCAGTAGTACTGGAATTATTTTCATCATCTGTTTTTAAACAAAACGAGTATTTAACAAAAATTTTGTCCCCAAAGAGAAGTAACCACCGCCACAGAGGACCTTCAATTTATGCAAAGTAACATCTTTCAGTCACTGGGAACGCACACATTTCTGCACTGCTTGCTGAGTCTCCCAGTGAGGCTTCCCTACCACACAGCCACACAAACTGCAGGCAGCGTGCTGCTCCTCCTCCTCCCAGGTGCTACACGTGGGTATCAGTGTCATCATCACACCTTGACACCACCGCTGCAGCAGCTCACTGGAATTATGTGGTTTAAAGTGTTTCCATCTGCAAAGTAATTAACATCTGAGGGACAGAATGTGGACAATTTCAGACCTCACTGGGATAAAGTCTGGTAAACTGTCAATCTGTTTTAAAGTTAAAAAGTATTTTTCTTCATTTTAATTTGATACACATAAATAGGCTTTAATTTTTGTTGAGGATTAACAAAAAAGTCCAATATTGGTATTTAATTGAAATTTAAGTTTTATAAAGGAACTGATGAAGAACACAAGATGTCCCCCCTCCCCCGCCCCAAAGGAAACATGATCAAATAACTGTAAGTTTTTATAAGTCTACTAATGTACTAAAATAGAGTTTCATCCAAGTTTTGTCTAGTTCTCTCCCCTTAATTTTCCAGTCGCCAAGAAAAATCCAGATACTGTCTTGTATACTGTGTCTTCACAGTTCCATTCTATGTTCTCAGCTTTCAAAGGCTGATGCACTTAACTTTCCTTTTTGCAAGCCATTCCACAAAGTTAATCAACTCCCAGTGCAAAGAAGTATCTCTGACATTAGAGAGATCATGAACTTTTCTATCTCACTTTTAGAAATAATTCATTTTAAGAGGTATGTATGGAAACTATACCAACAGAGAAGTCAGTTTGAGAGCTTAAACCCCAGTAATTTTCAATTATTTATCATATCCGTTTTTTTAGTAAGTATACTCTGTTAACATTGCTGCAATATTACATAACCTTCAGGTTTAGTAGTGAAGAATTCAGTGTGAAAACATGCTAACAGCTGCATTCAGATTATACGATGATGATAATTCTATGTATGGTCAGTCTTTCAAAGTTCTAGCCATCCACAGAGATGTTATTAAGCCACAGAACACAGTGCCAAAATGTTATTTTCCAAGTTCACTACCACTGTATAAAATGCTTTCCTTTGACAATTTGTCTACCACCACCGTCCCCTGCCAAATAAAGTATAGAGCTCTAAAAAGCAAATCCTCTTCTTTTAGAATATTAAAAATTATGAAGTACTATTTTAACAGCACAGAAAAGCTTGCTACAAAGGATGTTAAGTTCTGGCAACATATCAGAAATCTACGCACATAAACCACTGATTTTAAGATTATTTTTTTTTTACAGCCATTTTCCATGGAATTGAATATTCTGCAAGTAAAGTATACTTCTTGAACAAACAGCACAGACTTACTGGACTTAGACCGGAATAAACTATTAGATCTCAATATGAATTAACTTGAGATCGAAGCAAATTACGGTTAGCAAGGATTCTTCATTACACTGCACAACATACCAGCAAGTATAAAACTGTGCATACCAGAGAGTACTTGACCATCACCACAGACTTTTAAATGTCAGAGCCTGTTCAGCCACTTTCTTCTACTCCACCTACTACCTGAATTATTTTAATGCTCAGAAGACTTTGGAAAGCAACAGGCAAAACACAGTTATAACTGCAACACCTGACTGCATACTTTGGGGGGAAAAAAAAAAAAAAAAGTCAGAAATAGGCCATAATTAGTTACCTAACTTCAAAGCTTCCCTAATTTCCTTTTTTTCCCCGGTCTTGAGTCACTGTTGTCACTACAGAGACATCTCATCATAAAAACAGTTTGCTCTGAAATGTGAGCACTTTGTTTCTACCCTACAGTAGCCTTAGATGAACTATACCGAAATGTCTGAATCAGCTATCAGGTTTCAGCATGAACACACAAGTCTGTAGCTCTGATTCAGAGTATAAAATGAAGAGGCTAAAATAAATTGTGCGGTTTCTTACAGAACTTTCACTTTAAAATACCAGTTCTAAACAGCTGAGATGCAAAGTTATATTCTTTAACGGTCTGAAAATAATTTTCAAGGGAAGGTTAAAACTATGAGCAAGCAAATTTAATTGCAGCTCAACATATGCAGAATTACACGACTGCAACACAAGCTGTAAGTGGAAAAAGAAGAGAAATTGTTTTTAAAAATAGCAGTTGAAATCTTGTCTGATACAAATAAGCTCATACTGGTAACGTGATTTCTAAATGAAAACACAGCTGAAACACTCGACTAAATTTTCTTAGGTGTTATAAATTCGATACAGATATTCTACCTGAGAGAAGAACAAAAATCATTATCAACTATCAGAACACCCTGGCATTACTAGATTGAGTAAGTGTACAATCAACACACCATCATCACTGTCCTGCAGACAACCGTTCTGTCAACATGATATGCGAGTCCTCTCAGTAAAATGAACTGTCCGTGTTCAGATCTTGAAATGGAAACCAAATCATATACAACTTCGATCGTGACGGAACGTTTAGTGGCAAGAGTGATGTATCTGTTTATCGCCTAGCAAGGTAAGAGGTGACACGTCATGTCGCAAGTATCGACGAGAGGCTAAGTTTTTGAGAATTATCCCCCCCAATTCTGAGAATTCTCTACCTCTCTGAGGGGCGCTTACGCGCAGGATGGGGAAGGAAAGCCCCGAAACACTGAAGTCGGAACAACGGGTTTCCCAGGGCTTAAAGCTGACCTATCGGAAACGCACGGCTGGAGCCAAGCTCGGCGCCCCCGCACAGCGCTGACGGGAGCCACCGCCGCCCCGGAGCCAGCCCGGCCCGGTCCCG
>NW_020799113.1:13398456-13531816 GCF_003259725.1 Athene cunicularia | reverse complement strand
CGGGGCGGAGGGGGCCGCGGGGCGCTGCCTCCGCCTGGCGGGTGCAACACGTGGAGACGGGAAAAAACCCCGAGAGTTGCGGGGAGCTGGCGGCAGGGTGGTGGCAGTCAGATCCCTCCGGGCTAAAGGCTGCGAACCGAATGCAAGTGGCCTTACGTGCGTGCCGGCGAAGGTGGCGGGGGGCTCTGCCCTGCGCTCCCGGCGTGCGGCGTCTTCAACCGCTCGGGAAACGCGGGGGGTCATTTCAAGTGCCCCTCGTGGGGCCGGCGGCCGTAGCGATACCTAGAGACTGCTCACGAATGCCAAACTTGATCTGGCTTCAATATCCACTTCTGAAATATTTTTGCTCTCAAGAAATGTAAATAATGCTCCTATTTGATTTAATAAAAGACAACTGTAGCTCCTCTTTAACCGACCTCCTGAATGTGACTGTCATCCGAATGCTGTTCTGCTTTATCCACTGTGCATCAGTATTTTTTATATATAGTGAGCTCTTATTAAATAATGAGAGAATGAACTCTGGAATAGAAAAGAGTTCCTCAGCAGGATGGTTATGTTTAAAGGATTTATTCATGCATTCAGCATTTCCGGAAAACAACATTTATTTTTAGACAGTATTTTTTTAATCACATAGTATTCTAAACCGTTGCTTTAAATTTCATTTTTAAAACACTTTGAAATTTTGTACTGCTAGAAATGGATGGACTTCCTACAAAGAAGCATCTTTGAAAAAAATAGCATATGATCATGTACCCAAGTTGGTTACAATAATGTTGACATACAAATAAACACTTTCCTAGTTTCTTTGTGTCTTTACCATTCATTTAATACATGTTTTTATGCAACATGTGCAGTCCAACATTAGCTAAAGAAAAGGCCGTTCCAGTTAATCCTGTTCCATATAGATCTTCAGAATCTAGAGAGACAGTGAGCAGATCCAGCACAGCCCCAGATGGGGGCAGGGGGGCCCACTTTTGAGCCCTGAAGTGATGTGTGTCACCACCACGGCTCTTGGTGGGAAGAGGGGAAGGTACAGCACGGGCTTTTGCTAGCGGGGGTGTGTGCAGGATGGGAAGGACACAGTCTGAGTGTTGGAAACCAGGAGGAGTTTATTGGAAACTCCTGAGGAATGACAAGATTCCATCTACTATGGAATGAATGCTCATACTGATAATTTTATTCAGTCACTTAAGAGCAAAATCGCACTTTAAAGTCATATTTAATTTTTAAAGAATAAATAGTAGTGCAAAGGTACTAAGATTCATGCATTACGTTTCATTTTGGAGAAGGGCACACAGTAAACCCGTTATGCTCTGCTAATCCTCAAGGTGGCTATCTATACACAGCAGCTGCACTTTCCTCCATTTGTAGAGCTGCAGTTTGTGCTCTTAGAAAATGTATTAGCATGTCTGTTATAAATCCCGTTATCCCAAATTTCATTATGTTTACATTTTGGGTATAAATAAATTACATGTAGAACGTGATTATAAGTATTAGCCTAAGTACATTGTAATTATATTTGAGAAGGGGATGGACACATTATAAGAATAAAATATCAAAATGCTAGGTAGAAATGACTACATGTGGTACACCTAATAACTCAGAAGCAAATATTTAAAAATATTTCTCTAGTCCATGTAATTATGTACTTGGCCCTCTGATTTCAGCAGGAAAATGACCACCATAGACGATTTAGGAAGTCTGTCATTCTACAGACAGAATAGTACTTGTGAAATTTAACCCAGTTTAATATCCTATCGACCCACTGGGCTTGCATTACAGCTCTGTGTCACTGACAGACCACAGATGAAAGGCAGGCCAAGACTGTTGTTTACTCGAAAGCTCCTTCGTACTCCTTTAGAAGTATAAAGGAGTTGTAAAGTGGTAACAGGGCTTTGGCAGTATAAAATGGGCCTGTTACATTTTCTTTCATGTTGAAAACCCTGTCAGTAACACCAGCACGAGATATTTGCCATTAAAGGGCAAATTATTTCTTTAAACCATGCTCTTGTTAAGAGAGACATGTTTTGTAGTAATGAAGTATAGTAAACAAATTCCACTTTCAAATGACACAACACTACACAAATAAATGTTATATAAATAGCATGGAACAGAATTTTGTGCCATACCAGGACAGGAGTATGGTATTCATTTATCACAGCATCACCCCAAAAGTGCAGAATACTCATGTAGAACAGCTGAGTTTTTCTGCAACTTCAAACATGGAAATGGTAGGTATTTATCCAGCTGCATTACAAAAAGAGGTGAAAGGTTCTTGTAGAAGCATCCAAGACAACATTACAGCACTTCCTAAACATTAGTTATGTGATAAAAGGAGACGGGTAAATATGTTAGGCATTTCTGCCTCCTCGTGTTTTTTCTCATTATCTACAGTTCTGATGAATGATTTGGTAAAATAAGTAAGGTTTAGTTACACAGTTTGGGGCCTGAGTGGGAAAAGCAGCACAGACTGTATGAGGTTGCCTGAAGCTGTGTTTCTTAGGACAGAAGCTGAAGAGTATTTTGTAATAGGAATGTTACAGCCACATTCTTTAACAAACATCGGACCCTTCTGTGCCTATAGTAAATAAAATCTGGCAGTAAACTGCAGTTTCTATATAACAGTGTTTTCTCCCACAATTTCTCAAGCTGATACCAGCTTTGTATTCTATGGTTAAATACTGTGTCTGTCCACGTTTATGTAATCTATCTGACTGGGAAAATATGAACTGCCCAAATTAGAGTATAAATAAAGGCAGGATGTTTGTCACCATTGCAGCAGTCCCTTCTGGTTCTTTTTTACGATCTAAAGCACAAACATGGTCTTTCAATACAGCCATCCTTAACATGGAATTGCAAGGCTAGATCATTTGGTGGCTGGTTACCAAGTTTCAGATATAAACTTTCAGGTGAGTCTTCTGAAAATTAGTTATTTTGACTTAAATTGGTATGGAGGACCTAACTCCTATGATAACCACCTTTATGTGCTGCAGCGTTATGATTTTTAACCTTGCCTTGCTCCTATGTTATTGCAGAGCACTCTTTTTCCATATCCCTTGGTAGATGCATTTTAACTCTTTATGCATGTCAAAGTCAGCACTTTCACAGTATACAAACTCTGAGTGAGGCAGTGCAGGAGGATCCCTTTTCCATCACTGACTATGACAGAACATGCTTTTGCATTAAAATTTATGAACAGTCAGATAAATTATGGTATAAGTGCAATCGCCCATCTTTCAGAATGGTATGCTGCCATTGTGAAAACCCCCATTTTCCACTGCTTAACCCTTTACACAGTATTTGGCTGTTGGAATTGGAACTGAGAATATAAAAAGAAAGATACTAGTTATGCATTCTGCTAGCAAACACCACTGTACACTGTAGACTTTTTTTGAATGTGCTAATCAAGTAGACATTTAGGAAAGTAAAATGCTGCCAGACTAGCAACACTGGGTCTCAGTGAAGGGCCAGGGACTGTCTGGGCTGAACCCAAGCTCAGGGGGCAGGTTGAGGAGGAGCTGCAGCCTGCTAAACCCTCTGTGGATGTCACGGCTCCTGGGCACGAGGAAGCCGTTCAGGAACCCGTTGTGACCATAACAGCTCGCTCTACTGAGGCAGGCAGAGTTCTTGCAGAACACCCTGGATTTGTAAATTACTTCTTATGAGTCATCCATGCTCATAGTAAAAGATTTCACTTTTTTTTAATCATCCAGGTTAATTTGAGTAGGACTGACTTGTTCTGAAATAATTGAAAGTAGAGGTCATACTAAATACACTGAAAAATAAAATTTCCTCTTTTCTTTTAGCTTTATCAAGAGCAGGACAATAGCACTAAGCATCACAGAATAATACATAGCTTTTTGGCAACACATAAATTAACAGATTCAGGATTCAAAGCTTAGATACATCTGCGAACTGTCAGCATGAGTGAAAGGCACTGAAATCCCCCTTGGTTTTTGCTCACAATTGTAACCAAACCCATAAATCTAACTTTAAAGGAATGAGACTTGAGCCAGAAACCCATGCCTTGTCTACACTTAAAAGGGTTGGCTGGTATAGCTACACCTTAGAGCTCTATTGGCAAGCAGAGATTTCTTTTCTGGTGTAACTTAAATCACTTTCCGCATGGAACATGCTAAACTGGCTAAAGGACTCTGCCAATATAACGGCATCTACACTACGGCTTCTGCCAGTATGGCTGTAGCTGCATGGGAGTGATTTTTCACCATTCTGACAGCTATTTTGGCAAAACTTCTACATTTAGACTGAGTCCAAGTTAAAGTTGGCATTGTTTTATGTTGCAAATAAAACAGAATAGAAGCACTGCCAGTTTATGGCCCTGGTTTTACATTATTTTAAATTGTTTGTTCTAAAGGAATGTGTGGGGCAGGATCCATGTGGTCCTTTGGATGGTTGCCTCCCACATTTGTGCTGCATTAAAATTGTTTGGTTCTTCAGTGAGTGAGCTTTGGCAATGGAGAAACTTACATTACTAAAAAAAGATAGCATCCATATTATTTACCCCAGAAATAGCTATCCTGATGCTTTAAAGCAAATTTCCAAACTGAAGTGAACAGCCAAAGGAAGCATCTGGGCCAAAGGACATGTGGATTAATGCGTCATTCTTCTTCACTTTGTCCTCAGTTTAACAAAGACTTTAAGCACAGGATTAATTTTAGGCACACACATAAGCCCATTTCAAGTTTAGTAGTCATGTCAGATATGATAATGCTCCTTTTTGAACTTTAATTAAGCAGATATTTGAAATTAATCATATGTTTAAGCACTGTGCGGAATCGGGATTTCTGTCAGAAGTGTAAGTTTACATGGAGCGAGGCTATTTATTGTGGTACCATCTGCATTTTCTTTTCTGAACTGGATGTTAAGTCTGTACTTTAAAGATGTCCCAAGGGGCATATTTTTCCATAAGTACATTTACATATTTGGCTCTTTTTTTCTAATCTCCCTTTTGCTAAGTGTGGTTTTAGAAATCTATGCAGAGAAGTTTCATTGATTTTGTAATTGTATTTACTGTTGAACTCTTTCCTCTGCTAGACTTTGTATTTGCACATGTAATCCTGACACTCGGGTGTGCAAACCTGCCCTTGCTGCTGGAGCTGCACCGCTGAGAAGAGGCCGAGCCTCGCCCACAGCCAGCACAAGGGTGTTGGAGGCAGATAGGAAATTTTATGCGTAATCACTCAGCACTGCACCAGTGAGCCAATTGGACGAGGAAGTCTGAGTTAATCAAGGCTTCTTCCTTCCTTTTTGTAAAACACAGAATGTGCCTTTTAGAAGAACACACAGACATATTTTTCTGTGTTTTGAAAATGCGAAGCAGGCTTTTCATGACTTCTTACAGACTACACATGCACCACAACTAAAAGCTCTTCAGCAGTTTCCAGGTGAGTACACCGTGCATTTCAGTTTGTAGTGATACTTACAACTCGGTGAAGCAGTCCGAGTGGCATTTACCCAGAAACAGAGCAGGATGAGTGTCTGTTCAAAGTAAAACTGTAATTTGTTGCACGATTTTTGTATTGGTTTGGGTTTTTTTAATATATAGAAGCTTAGTTAAAAGAGCTTACTGTGAATTATATATAGCTGTGAAAATGAAACTGCTTATATGAAGTACAGATAGTTTGCAAGGCAGATATATTCAAGGCAGAAGACTTGTATATCATAATGTTCCCTTCTGCATTCTTCTATTTTCAAGTGTGTTGTGTTTCCCTGGTAAATCATGTTTCAAAGTGTTATATTTCTATATATACACACATATATATAAAAAAATATGTATAAAAAGTTATACATATATATATATATCTTGAATATATACAGTTTTGTTTATAAAGTTATACCAACTCACAACCAAGAAAAAAGTTGTAATTTAAATTTGTTTGGCCATTTTCAGATTCTTCATTTAATATAATATATTTGAGATTATCTGTACATTAAAAAAATACTTGCAAGTTCATGCTCTTGGGTTTAATTGTCATGAACTCCAAAAGACTGAGCAGTTAGACAATAAGTAAGTGGCTGCTCTTCATGTTCAAAAATCAGACCTTAAGGAGAACTAGGAGAACAGTGAGAACTTCTACCTCCTAGTCCAAAGTCCAAAAATAAGGGCTTCCATGATGCTTTTATTAAGGATGACAACATGTATGTACTTGCTTATCCGAGCCAGGCAAAGGAAGGGTTTCCGTTAGAGGAAAGTGGTTTGCACTTCCATTATTTCCAGTGGGGAAAGTAATGGCTTTTCTTTTTATAGCCTTGCAGTTTGCCAGAAATAGTGGGTCTGCTGAAGGATTTTTCTCACCTCTGGATCCATCATTGCATAACTATGTGGTAGACAAGTGGAGGCAAAATGATATGTAGTAACATCCCTGTCCTAAATCCTCTCATTACTTAATAACCACTGTTTGACCATTATTTTTGCATTTGTAGCAAGGAGATTTTTTTTTTTTTAAAGTAGGTTGTTCTGTTAATTAATTTTCACCCATTGGCTGAATTGTGAGCAATGCTTCTCTCATGCTAACTAACAACACAACGCCCTGGCAAAGTTGTTAGGATGCTCTAGAACCTTTTCAACTGCTAGTATAACAGTGATGTAATAGGTAGGGAATTTAAAAAACAAAACAAAACAAAACAAACCCTCCAAAACATCCTGGAGAGACATTTATGCAGCAGAATGGCCAATTTGGTCTACAGGGTAGGAATATATTGTGTTAGGCATTTTATCAGTATGTGGTAAAAGAGTAGTCCTAGCAGAACAGGCATAGAGATCTATGACAAGCACAGTATATAGGTTAAAAGGACAAGTGTAGGGAGAATGCTTCTGTATAACTATTAGAAAACTCAGTTCTCCTTCCGCCTAACCATTCGGTTGTTTTGTTCTCACAGTACAGAGACGAGTCTCTGGAGAGAACTTGAATCTGTGAAATATGACAAAAATATACTCTTTTAGATATTGCCCTGTTTTACCCTACAGGTTGTGATTAAGAACAGATGGCTAATTTTGGAGTCTTGAGAACGGTAAATTCTAGCAGTGTGAGAGAGCCAGGCTGATAGTTATTATCTCCAAGATTTTAGTTCATCTGAACTCATATTTGAAAGCTTGAGGGCAAAATACAAGGAGAAAAAAAATCTGCCCCCCACTGAAGTTTCTGAGAAAATTCTCATAGATAAGAACAGAGTTCCCCACCTAATCTTTCTCAACATAACTTCCTATGGTTTTCATGGTTGATTTTAATCTACTGAAAAGATACCCAAACACTTTCAATAATAATATTAACAGGAGTGGTTCTTCACTGATAGCTATATAGATATTTCTACTTATTACTTTATTTTTTATGAAACTACAGTTACCCTCATATAAGGTCACATAGAACAATGAGTGAGTCAATAAAAGAATTAGCAGACTGGCTCCTCTAAAGGCATGCTACTAAGAAATGTCATATTTTTTGCAGTCTTTCAGTGGTAGGTTGCGATGGACCAAGACTCACACTACACAGCAGAAGGGGAACTGTTGGAAGCTGTAAGCAGTATTACTACATTTTCTACCACAAGTCCATCTGATGAAGAACAAATTCAACCCAAAGCTGAAATTTCATGTCAAGTGAGAAAGGAAAACCCAGGAAAATGTGACCTACAAGGTTGATGATATGTTTTAATTTTATTTTTCATGTAGCTATTTATGCCATTAATTTTTTATATAAAATCTTAGCTTTATTTCTTCCAGCAGTAGTCCAGACTTACACTGCTATATTCTACTGAAAATAAGCCTTGATTAAACCTGTGGTAATAACATAGCAGCAGTGAAACAGATGCATATCCTAGTGTGTATATACACACACAGTCTTCCTTTTAAATCCCTTGGGCCTAAAATGTATTCCAGATTTCATTTACAGAGCAGGGACCAAACCAGTGATCATTAGATGGCCTGTTTTGGGAGTGCACTCTCTGTACATCACAAAATCTGAACTTCTTGGCAGTATTGGCAAGGACACCAGATTGAAGCTAATCTTAAACAGTAGTCTCTCACATGCCTTATGAAGAGGCAGCATTGAATTTTTACTATGCCTAAGGTTGCTGTCATCTGTTATAAAATAAAATGTTATATATAATCCAAAAAGTATATAATCTCATCAAGATTTTCAGCCTGCAAAGATGTCATAAACACCACCTCTCTTAGGAAATACGTGCTTTGTAGAGATTGAGCCAAACCCCAAAGGCCTTGGAAATTGAAACTGTATGGCCAAATGATTAAGAACATGTAGAAGTGGGGCCACTGAAGTACTATGGTGCCTTTGCAAATCTATTTCTGCATCAAGCTGTTATCTTCCCATTCATTTGTGGTCATTCACCTCCATTGTCTGAATGTTAGATACATTGCAGACTGACTTCAGCTGACTGCATTGACAGAGACATCATGGATTAGAAATTGGGACCGGATGGGCCCATTTGTGAAATACAAATATTCCATTACTTTTATCCACTTTGCTAGCCTATATGCCACCTGATGAAAACTGTTGGCAGTAGATTTCAGACAGAGAAATCACCCTTTTGAAAAGCTACATCAAATTCCCCTGTAAGCAAACTCTTCAACCAGCTGTCCTACATTTTTATATATGCATATGTATATATGTTTGTGTGTGTGTGTATGTGATTGTGGGGAGAAAGAGAGAGGAAAGGAGGGAAGTATATAAAAATATTTGTAGCTGAACTGTAGCATCAATTCAGCTACAAAAGAAAAAGAGGATGTGAGAATTCCTTCTTTGGCCAAACTGGTTACAAGTTTCTCCTTTAAGGTTAGGATATTCATGTTTTCTCAGCTTTCACCTGTTACTGCACAAACCCAATATTTGAATAAGGTCAGTATTTGAATATATGTCTGAATTTGCAGCTGCATTGTATTACCTCCTCCTTTTAGCAACAAAGAAGCCTGAGGAAACATGTGATTCGGAAGACTGAGCTGGCATTTCTTAGAGCTACTTCTGGGATGGTGAAGCATATCTGCTGCTCAGACTGTGCCCAAGGTTACAAACCTAGATGTACAATACTTCTTGTCAGTAGTTTTTCTGTAACTTTGTATTCTGCAATTGCTTTGGTATGTTTCAAAATTTCAGACTGCAATAGCTTTCCTCAAAGAATCTGGACCTGTCTTTATTAGCAGTGAAATCACTTATTTTAACAGTCTTTAGGTCTTGCTGTAATAGAAACAGAAATTCTGGGCTCTCCTTTCACAATAAATGCATAAGATTTTTCTTTCCAAATGCACAGGTTATAAACTGAAATGCTAATATATTGGTTTTAGATTCCAATGCATCTCCAAGTCCCAACTCCTTGATGACCACTAAGGAGCTTCAGGAATACTGGAGGAATGAAAAACGCCAGTGCAGACAAGTCAAACTCCTTTTTGAAATCCCATCAACCAGAATTGTAGAGCACCACTTATCTAAATATGTGGTAAGCTAAGAAATGAATATGTAAGACGATCATTAATTTTCATTCACTCTACAGGGGTCTGCACAACACACAGCATGACTCACTACATGAAAGCCTTACCATGAGCCAAGTTTTGCAAGCCATGATCATACTGAGTAGAACCTGTTCTCTGATTGTACGGGCATAGCTGGTGGAATCTGCCCTAAAAAATACCTCTGACAATCAGTTCACAAAATCTGCAGCAGCGGAAAAGCGATACCAAGTAAATCAGTAGCTTGAGTATCCTTAACACCCAGAGGCTTGTCAGCATTAAGAAAATTCACACAGATACAACAGTATCAATATAGTTACACTTCCACTGAGCTAGCCTGCTGTACCAACTGCATGGTGTTTGTACAACTTCCATATCAGAGGTTTCCATTAACACAAAGGCAAAATTCTTTGATGCTGACAAAATCTAAGACATTCTCCAGCTAGATCACCTGGTATCATTCCCCTTCCCTACCTAGAGCTCCATTAGATCACATATTTCTGTCATATTTTTAAGGTGAAACATGAGTATGAAGGACAGGAACAACAGAATATGTTCCATTTTTGTATCTTTACTCACAGTATGACACTTGGTTTTTATTTCTGATTCTGCTCCTGGCCTTCAGGAGGACTGATATAGAGTAAGATTCTTTCAATACTGTGAAATTCAGATAGGGATGTTTTCCTTGTTTGCAACAACCTCTGAGAATTGTAGATGAAAAATGCTAAGAATCGTACTAGTGTTGCTGAGACTGGGTGATGCATCTTGGTAGAATTTAAAGCAGGTAAGTGTTCTAGACACTGTCCTAAGATCTTGTGGCATACTATACACACCTACTTAGGTGCTACCATTCTTGCAAACAGACAACAGTATCCAGCTTGTTGATAGTTTAAAATTATTTTAGTATAACTGTACGAGAACAAGAGTATCATTCAGCATATGTACAAGTAGTTAAACTTAGTCATGTTACATGCCTAGGCAAAATCATACACTACAACAAAACTGAGCCAATCTGAATGATAGTCTAATTAAATGGTATGTCTTCCTTTTTTTCCATGCACACTTCACAAATAAAAATACAAGTACTCTTAAGTTATTCACTTAGTTGCCCTTAATAAAATGATAGATTAAAAAATTGTTCTTATTATTGTTTTGGATATGCATCAGGCATATATACACTTTTCAGCAGGGAGCAGGACAAATATAGTAAAATGTCCCAGTGGTTACAAATGAAAAAAAATCAGAGAGGTCAGCTCAAGTTTCTAAACCTTTCAGGAGCACCTGTAAAGATCATTTATGAAGATTAAAAGAAATAATTTCTCTTTAAGGAAAAACAAGGAAGACAATCAGACAGACACTAGTGCTAGTACTGGCTTGTACCCTTCAGCAGCAGCAAAGAAAACAACCAGCATGAGTAAAACTGCTTCATTTCCTGTATCATTCAGTGGGAACAGGGTGAAGTTGAATGTGAACATGGCCACTGTCCAAAAGCCAGCAAGGTCAACAGGCCGTGTCCTTAGCTGGTGTACAGTGACACAGTTAAGCTGGCCTCAGTGGAGCTCCACTGGTTTACACACATTAGGGATTTGGCCCTTCAACAACATCATTGTGCTTGGATCAGGACCAGAAGAGAATCTATTTGTACGACACGCAACACACAAATTTTATTTTGCAGCTACTTTTCTAATATCACATTTATTATAGTCATTCTGAGGCTAGTGAAGAGCTGAGGAAGACATACTCCTGAGTACTGTTAATATGGGACAGCATTGCTGTTAGCTGTTAGTGAAGGATTTTGGATAGCAAACAGATTGTTATAGAAATGTCACTTTTTTTTGCATTATTTATATGCCAAGTAAGTTTGAATAACAGGACAATGATTTAGAGGGGAAAAAAAGGCTTTGGAGTTGCTCCATCGCATTTTTGCACACACCAAATATTACTGCCAAATACTCCCTCTTCTTTCACAGCATTAATAAAACCCCCAAATCCCTAGAAATGTCTGATACAAACAACATTTCTGAGTATTACGACCAATGTAAAATAGATTACATTCAATATTAAGTCTGGGAAATCCATTCAGTTCACCGAAGATGATTGATTGCAGCAGCCATGGCTGTTATAAACAAAGTACAGCTCCAGAAATACTTTGTAAGTGATTTTACGTGCTTCAGTCTGTTGCTAGCTCACCATTCCCAGCACCTTGCAGGATGGGATCTGTTACTTCATTGTTTATCTACAACTTACATGCTACGCTAAGTCTGGTGACAAAAGTAAAAAACAGCAGGAGGTAAGAATTATTAATTTGATGGCTGCAGATTTCAAAGATCAGGCCTACGCTGAGCATGCACCATAATCCCAAGCAGCAACTAATTCAGCTGCACTGCTATAAACCGTAGGAGTATACAAGATTACACGTGTTAAATTGGTGCAGGAAGGTTTTGGCTGGTAGAATATACAAGCACAAAGTCTTTTCAAAGCAATAACAGACAAAATCTGAGTCCACTGGGGATAGACTAGTCCTTCTCATGCCTTTTTTTTGTTTTTGTTTTTTTTTTATTGTGTTCAGCTGTATAAAATCATCATTTTGCAAACAGGGAGTTTTGACAGCAACAAGTCTGTCATTGAACGGCGTTACTCAGATTTTGAGAAACTGCACAGAAATCTGCTGGAGGAGTTTAGTGAAGAAATGGAAGATGTGACCTTTCCCAAAAAAACTCTAACAGGGAATTTCACAGAAGAAATAATCAATGAGAGAAAATTAGCCTTCAAGGACTACCTGAGACTCCTATATTCTATGAAATATATCCAAAGATCAAAAAAATTTATTGACTTTTTAACAAGGCCCGAACTTCAGGAAGCATATGGTTGCCTGCGGGGTGGCCAGTACACCAAAGCTCTGGAAATCCTTTTAGAAGTCATTGGTCTGCAGGAAAGGCTGACAAGAGGCAACCCTCTCTCAATTGTCCCTACTCTCTGTGCTATCGTGGTGTGCCACAAGGACCTGGAAAACCCAGCGAGTGCTTTTGAATATGGAGAAAAAGCTCTTTCACGCCTTCATGTGCATACCAGCCACAGGTATTATATTCCATTGTTAGAAACAATGATCACTTTGGCATATGAACTTGGCAAGGATTTTCTGTCTTTGCAAGAAAAACTGGAAGAATGGAAGGCAAAAAAAGATCCCATACGAGTTTTTACCCTGAAAGAACTTGCAGTTCGGGAGTATGTACAATGAAGACAAGAAACAATTTCATTAAAGAGCAAAGCTGTCAGCAACTTTTCCCAAACACAAACTCTTGAAGGAGTAAGAACTGGAAATTAACTATTCGGCTAACATAACTTTATATTAATAGAAAAAAATTAAATATCTCCCATGTGCAAAAGGGACATTAACATTTATGTTGGAAAATATTATATTTACTCTACCATATGAGGAGCACCTAAGCTTATTAAAGTTTTTAGAAAGACATTTGCAACAAAAAATTTCATTTACGATTTGCTTATTTTGAACATAGCCTATTTTGTGTGAAAAGTCAGAGTAGGAAAATAGAATGAATTAAGCACTTAAGAATCTGCAGAATCAGAGGAATTGCTTGCTCATATGGAAATTACTTGCTTTCAAGAAATATCTTCTCAGTCATTGCAATCTAAAGGATGCATCTTCAGACACTGAATGTAGTTTTTTACTCACCCAGCTGAAGCCTGGTCAAACAGCACTTTTCCATTTCTGAGAATGATGGGATTGGTCCTGTTCCCACTGAAGTCAACTGCTGTGGGCAGGAGGACCTGGGAAGAAGGTTTCCAATCAACTTTGGTAGGAGCAAAATATACAACCAATGATCATTCCATCAGAGATGAAGGAATATACTTTATTTCCCTTTTGTAGCTGATGGAGTTTTATGACTTGCATTGAAGGCACGTTCTTGTTTGGGGTGATCTTTCAAGTACAGCTCTGAAAGGGTAGAAAATTCATACCACGTGGACTATATACATAATGGAAAGGAACCACAGAAGGGTGCTGTTGGGGAGAACATCTGGCTAATATAATGCTTGCATTTAATTCTGATTAACAAGCTGTGAGACACATGGTTAACAGACAGTCTGTGTTAAGCATATGCTTCCCTGTTGCCTTTGAGAGATTTATGTAGATTGGGTGTGGCCTTACTTTTACAGCCTGGTACACCATGCAAATACCATCTTGGTGGCATTGCGATATTATAGCTAATCCTGTATATCTGTATACTTGTACTCCACGTGCAGATACTACGTGCACCACAATGACACTGTCTATAAATAAGGAATAACTGTATTAACTTACCTCCCAGACACATAAAAGAATCAGCTAATTGAAAGTGTGCTGAACCTGAAAAACATTGCTGTGCATTCTTACAAGAAGGATGGCTTGGAAAAAATACAGAATAATAGGAGTGTCTAGGGTGTAAAGTTAGTATTTTAAATAGCTATTAACAGCTAGGCATGTGTGGATTATTTGTTATTTGACAATTATTACTTTTTCTAGTTATACCAGAAGTAAGAGAATTAAGAGTAGTTAATTAAGAAATTTAAGAACTAATCTTCCCACAACATATCATATTGCAGGACAGTTAAAATGGATCAAAGGTAGCACCTCCTTAGAGGATCATTTCTGAATCAGTAACAAAGTGGCAAAGAAAAAAGCATGTCTGGGGTCTGCATCACACTCAGGTGACTTGAAGTTAAGGCAGAAAGGAAGCACAGCCATCATGCTGCTCTATCTCCACAGCAGTTTGTGGTGAAAGACCGAAAGAATAGGGAAAAATAATTTCCCCCCGTTTCCTCCCTCCTGTCATTGTGTGCACAGCTGCCTTGGATTCTCCTCAGGTTCCTGTGGGACTGTGCATGAGTAGCTAATTGTGTCCACAGACCCTCACCTTACAGCGGACTACGAGATTAGAAGGTCCGTAAGTAGATGCTGTCTAGCAAGGACAAGCGTCAGGAAAGCAGCACATCAGCAAGATCTATCTTAACCTTTACTGTGGTACTGCTCTAACTGTCCATCTCTGAAGGATTAACTGATCCAAAGCTAACCAATTTTTGTTGGCACATTATGAATATGAGGTGCAATTTGGCTAAGGAAAAAATTGCATAATTCAAAAGGCACTAAAATAAACAGTGCCAAAACCTCCCACTGTTTTGTTGGTGTAAGCCAAATTCCTTCTGAGAATGCTTTTCTATATAATGTGCTAGCAGAGTTCTGTCAACAAAATGGTCCTAGAATTGGTCACTTTGTCCCTATCCACCAGAAAGCAAAGGTCAGTCTCCTTGTGTTATGGGGGGAAATGTACTAAATAAATACAGAAATGGTGGGAAGAAAGAACAATGTGTCTGTTGGATAATTCCCACACACCGAACTTCTTTGATGGAGAGCCTTTTCAGTGGGGTATCTGTGGCAATTAGACAGCCACAACATCTTCAGAGCTACCCAGGAAGAACAGATCTGCCTCACTCAAAGGGCTGATTTCAACCTCAGCTGCACTGAGACTTCCAATCAAGCCACTTCATGTATGAATCCACAGAGCCTACAGCATGTGTCATCAAAGGGTCAAGCGTAGCTTTCATAAAATCAATTTGTGACTTCATTACTATTAGAATACAACAAAATTAAACCACACACACACACACCCCCCAACAATTCAACCTCCCCCAAGCAAATCAGGGATGTATTCCCTTCCTACAAATGCAGAGCCTGTGACCTTTGAATTGATTAATCTCTTCAGAGATGACATTGAAAATCTTTGGACAGAGAAAGCTAGCACAGTAATGGCAATGAATGAGGACCTACAGGGCCTGGATTTTAACTGGAGCTCTGCCACAGACTTGGTCTGAACTTTGCACAAGTAACTTAACCTCTGTGCCCCTATTTCCTCACCCAGTACTTCCCCAGTAAAGTTTCCTCATTCAGGTTTTCAGTACTCACTGAACAGAAAAGCTGTGAAAATTGACCAAGTTAACTCCAACATTTAACTCAGAAATGTGCACTGGGATGGAGGCAGCTTTGGTTTATACAAGCCTATTTAATTTCTTGAAGATACCTTGAAATGCAAGAGAACTTAGGGGCAGTAAGTTGCCAAACCTGTGTTCCTATTGTTGATCGCATAGTTTCTTACAAATGCAGACTTATTTTAGAAGCAGGCGTTACTTTCCTTGTACACTAGAGAAGTTACAAAATTAATCTATTTATTGCCCTGGACTGTAGTGAGACCATGCTGGCTCATCAGCTCCATAGGCAGTCGGCCAGTTCTGATTTCTTAGCTGTGTACTCTCAGAGACTGGTTGGACCTGCCAAAAGAGTTTTGCTTTCATTTACTCACATTTCAAGTCAACTTCTGCATATTCTTTTTCACTTGATTTTTACAGCAAAACGAGTACTCAACTGTTGTATGTTACTAAACTAAAAGATAATGGCATTCCTTCTCCCATTCTATCTTTCACATGGAGTGATGGCCTGTGAGGACCAGGTTCCCTCTGCCTCTACATGCAACTTTATCTTCCACAGTTAAAAACCTGTAGCCAGGTAGGGCAGATTTCCCACAGGGAGTCAGAGAAGATCAGTCTTTTTCCCTATTAACATTGCCCAGTGCAAGGATACAGTAGTAGCTGCAGAGCCCCCATTCGCGAATTGAAACTGCTTTTTCATAAGATGTATAAAAATTAAATGGGTGCTATCCACCTGCCACTGCATCTTGGTTTTCCTCTGAATAATGTTTTAAGAATGGCTCAAAAAGAAAATAGCTAATTTTCATCCACATCTACCTGTCTTGCTTACCTATTGCACTTCCTTAACTCTTGTTAAGAAGCCATTGGAGAAACAATGACTAAAATCCTTGTGCACTCTCCATGGGGATTGCACGCTGCCCCCAGTACACATACCCCCTCCCCAGGTGCCAGGCCAGCAAAAGGAAATAGCACTGCATCAGTGAAGCTATTCTGGAAGAAGAAATCTCTGGCACTACCACATATGCAAAAACGGAATTTAAATTAAGTAAGCAGGTTCCTGCTTACTGCATCTGCTTCCAGACAGACATTTTACTTCCACTCTTCATTACTGTACAGTATTTGAGTGATAAAAGCCTGTTTTATAAATAAATCCTTTTCATCCCTTTCCTGTCTCCCAAACCAATGTGTGCATTTTACAAAAAAAAAAAAAAAATTTCTTTGGTTTAATAAAATAAATGGAAATGAGCAGTTGCTGACGTTTGTCCTGTTTGCATTATTAACATTCGTCAGCCATTCTCTGTACCTGGAAGGCAGCTGGAGTCAACAGACAGAATGTCTGGAGACCCAAGCTCTGCTCTTGGCAACATCACAAGCCCACTGAATGACCTTGATAAAGTCTAATCAAATCTCAGATTTCTTTTGAATACCAATTTTGCTTTGCCCTCTTCTAGAAAGCTGAGTTTTACTTACATTTTATCAGCACATTCCAATGTATCATTTCCCCATTTTACAGCTGGGGGAACTGTGGTACAAAGAAGAGAAGTAATTTTTCCCAAAGTCTAATACAGTGGTCTGGAGACCATACTAACTAACTGGAGAAATAGTTAAGCACAACTGGCATCACAGCTTTGTAAAACAGAGACATGTCATGGATGCATGTTCTTAGGTTCATCTTGCATGGACAACCACAACACAGCTTAATTTTTGTCTGATATCATACACCTGAGACAATTACATGTGATGTCTATGGAAAACAGTTGAGCAAGTCTAACCAATTAATATATTTGAAGAAACTAATAAGTGGTTGAATAGGGAAAATATTTTATCTTTTAAGCACTACTTTATAAAAATAACAAAGTAGAAAGGCTTGTGTAAGAGATTTTTAGAATATATTTTTAAAAATCTCCAGGCTTCAATATAATTTTCCACATGAAGGAGCAGAAAAATATTTTTAAATACAATTTTTTAGTTTTAATAATTTCTTAGTAGTCCAGTACTTCTTTCCACTGCTCTTGTCTAAACAAGAAGAATCATTAAATCACTACAGAGTACTGTGTAGGTTAGAAATCTGTTGTTATCCATTTTTCTCAACAGCACACAATGCATCAGAGCTTTTCAGTATGATCTTACTCTTCACACCTGTATACATACAACACCTCTGTATACATACAACAGGTAACAATCCAAGCATACATTCACATGTTTGAGGGTTTTTTTTACAGAAAAAAAGGTCAAAAAAAAGAAAATACTGTCCAACAAACATCTGCCTAACATGTCTAACTAACCACAGGCTGCATACATCCAAGCTAGAAGAAAATTTAAATAAAATCTGGGCAGATCATCTCCAAGAGTCCATGGAGAGTTGTATTACGATCTATTGAGCTTTGCCCCATTTCCATATCAATTATTATATCATTTGGGGCATTAAGTAGATAATACTGTTTACACAACTTTCTAAAATAACTAAAGAAGCCCATGAGGATGCCTAGTTACTTATGAAACATATGCAGACAAGATGCTCTCTGTGCAATGCAGCATCTTGTTTACAGGGAATCCTGTGATCTTTATCACATACTTGTTATTAACTCCTGTTATCTGCTGCATCACTGGAGGATAATATTTGCTTTCCTGAATCTTAATAAGGCTAAATACATTTATTGAATTCAACAGATTTGCAACGAGCAGCATGGGAGTCGAGTTCGGGACACAATGTGAAATCGAGGTTTTGTGGCTCAGACGGCAGCTGAGCAAATCAAATCAAGAATGTTTATTTTCTGATTAGATCAAAGGCAGGAGCAAGACGTGTTGAAAAACTAAACACAGTTTTAATGGTGTAAAATACTGAATGTCAATTCCCATCTGGATGAGGTGAGAACCCCAAAGAACTAACCTATTTACATTAAGATCACATTACAACATAAGTTCATCACACTTTGTGAATATATATTTGCTCTGTGTACAGATACACAAAACACTAATTTTCATGTCAGACCAGTGAGAGTTGAGAGCAACTCCACTGAAATAAATTAAGTTATAATGTAATTGAGAGCAGAATAGGGTCTGCTGTCCATACGAATGTGCACAGTCTCTATACACAATGGATGAGTGGATGGACAGATAGATTGACAAGCTGATAGAGCAAAAAAAATTTGAATGTTTTGATGCTTAATAAATGTTTCCCAAGTGTTTTAAGAAATTCAGATCAAAACTGCTTTTACAAGTACCACATGCTTACATATACAAACACAGTTTTAAACATACTGCCTTCTTTTATTAGAAATAGGAATACATCTCTAAGTCTGTGATCAAGTAAGAAAAATACTGAAGAGAAATAGACTCAATGGACTTGCATATACTAATCTCTCTAAACAAGTGACATTTAAATATTGTTTCATTCCGGACAGCGCTGGAGTAGCCTCTAACTGTGATAACCGTAAGTAAATCTTAGAGAATTTTACTGAAAATACAGATCTTTTTCTTCATTATTAGCATTTCTAAAAGATTTGCCTCCACCCTGGCAACTGGCCGCAGTGCCACTAGATGGAGCTGCAGCATTTGCAGGAGCTCGGGATCCCCGCAGCCGAAGTGAATGGAAAATAAACTTTTTTCTTTAACAACTTGAATTAAAAAAAAAAAAAATAAAAAAAATCTACTCTAAAGTCTAACATTTAAATTTTAATATGATTAAACTAAATATATATCTATCTATATATCTCAATTCCATTGTGAGTTCAGACTGTAGCGCCTAGCTTTCCAGCTGTCCTTCAGGACAATTTAACATACCCCTTTATCAGCCAGCTCTGAGCTGGCTAGAAAGCTGAAAGGGAAAATGCTCTTGCAGGCTTTTAGACCTGGTGAGTTCAAAGCCAGAGTCACTGCAGCATCTCAGTTCCTACAGTACCTTTCCCTTCTGATCAAAAGGAACCAAGTAAAACTCACAACTCTTAAAAGAACTATCAAATAATGGGGGGAGGGAAGTAAAAATAAATGGACCCATAATGCCTTCTGAATGGAGCCAGGGAAAGTTCATTGACTCCATTTTAAATAGCCGCACTCCCAAGTGTGAAAACGAGAACTGATCCTGTTTTGAGTCCAACTACTATAAAATATGTTAACGCTCCAATAATTTAATTATATAAAGGTATAAATACGCCACAAACACTATATGTACACGTTTGATTTTGACCTTTGTCCCCATGTTGATAACATGGAAGGGGAAGACATGATGACTAAACCTGGACTACAGTTGCCAGTCATCCCTTCCTCTGTGCTTTAAGCAGCAGAACAGAAATCTTTTTGGAGATAGCCCCTTAAAAACACGGCAGATCTGGCTGGCATAGGCCTACAGCTCCCCGAGTTGTTCTAGCAATTTTTATCAAGTTGCTGGGATGGCCTGGATTTGGAGGCTGGCTTCTCCCCACACTGCGTGCCAGCTGCAGACCAGAGTTTGAAAGCAGCCTCCCCATGCATCAAGATTTTTTTTCTTCCAAAAGGTTTCTGCAGAAACTGCTAGCTTATAAAAGTGCTTAGGAAACAGCATGAGGGAACTGGGCAGTCCAGCAACAGCAAAAAGCAGGAAGACTATGCCAAAGACTTTGAAAGAATACTCTCAAGAGGTGAAATCTTTGGAGGGGGTCTCCCTCCCTCCTATTCAGTTTCTTCCAGAAATCCTGGAAGGAAAAGAAAAAGAATAGAGACAGAAAGAAAGTAGAGAGGTACAGTCTCAGAAGATGAGACGTGTATTTGGTTGTTTCTGTCACTGTACCTCACCTCCAGGAACAGCAGCTTAAATGTGTGCTGAGTTAGCAGGGGGGGACTTCCATGGACTCAGTAATAATATACAGTGCTTTCATAGTGCTTCACATGTTCAGAGCATTTTATAAATACCAGGCCAGATTAATCCAGGCTTTAAATCTGCATAAACCTTGGCAGAGGGTTCTGGTGCCCGTGAGATTACAAAGTCTGCCATGAAACTAAACTGTGACGATCAAAAAAGGAGACACAAAAAAGGCACAGACAGAAGAAAAGTTTACTATTTGTGAATCATGAAGAGAGAAGAGAAATCTGGGAAGAAGAAAACAAATGGTTGGTCAGTTGCGTAACAGATGGCTGCATTTTTAGGGCTGATGTTGGGAAACTGGGAGAGGAAGGGCATAAATTTCCGTTCATTTCATCTCTGGAGAACAGTCATGCAGATTTTTAAGGTAAAAACAGTAACTCAGAGACTGACAAGAACTTGTTTTGGTTTACGCATTTATATTTTTCTTATCCTGAGGAGATAGCAGTGAGGATACTTGATTGCAAGGAAACATAAACAATGGTATAAATTATATAGTCTTCACAAGCAGCAGTAAACCCAACTAACTTATTCCCTGATTATTATGCTCCATGTTCATCTGCCTGGTCCACATAGCAACTGTAAGAGGCTTGATTCGTACTGCATCAAAATGTATTTCAAATGTACTTACATTTTGAATGTATTTAAAATTATGATTTGTCCTGCTGTGCAGTAGCTTAATGATAACTGACCTAATTTGCCAAATAAATCTATTGTATAGGAAAGGAATTCATTTCCCTTTGGGAAGGCAGAGCACTCTGAAACAGCCTTTGTTTGCTTCTGCTACCCGAAGCCCCTTCAATACCTAAGTTAAGAGATGGAGGGTGAAGGAAGCATGAGCGAGATGCTTTATCTGATCTCAGCACGTTTTCTTTATTTCTGCCACACTGTAGCATGCCACTGGTGCTTGCAGTAGAGAGGATGAGGGAGCAGTAAACACAATAAACAGCAACAAGTGGAATGCTGAGACAAAGAACAGTCAGAGGAAGCACAGGGCAGAGCTGTGCAGATAAGTTGTGTGTCAGTGCAGAGGTTCAGTCTTTCCACTGGACATATTTATAGCTGCTGTTTTGCATCTGTTTCACAATGTCACTGTGTAGCTCTACAGACCTCTCTGCTCCTTCTTCCTGTCCAATTCTCTCTGCCTCTGACGTTGCAAGTATATTTGGAGCAAAAGAGATTGATTCACAAGCTATGGAGAGGTCTCTAAATCAGAAACAATGTACTTGAGAGACTATCTTTCACCTCACTGTTGCCACATTTGACAACTGATTCACCACAGCATAAAGGACTGGCTGCAGCAGGACAGGATCCAGAGGTGCCCTTACCTTCCTAATTGACTTACACTGTTGGTCTTTCCTCAGGTCCAGATGTGATTTATTCACCGAACACCGTGGCCTGAATGTATACCCTCTCCACGCTTTGTCTTCCTATTTTGCTAAAGTTCATATAGCCTTAGAGATCTAAAAAGCTCAGCCTAAGGTAAAGTTTTCAGACATAGATGCTTCCTGCCCTTCCTGCCATACTGCAGTAAACCTCAGCTGCACCCTTTATTAGGTTTGCACCTACAGTCTGGGGCCATGAAGTGTTAGAAGGCACATCTCCAAGAAAATGCAACTTGCTTAATCTATTAACTATGGATACAAGAAATTTTGTCTCCTTGTACAGCTGTATTTAAAAATCTGACTTTGCTCTACAGATTTTTTTTTTATTGTTCTTCATAACAAATACCAGACTTCAAATACTGTCTTTCCGAGCCATGTGGCTATAAAATGTCTCTTCCTTTTATTCACTGCCATTTAAGGCTTTCCTGCCTGTTGCAGATGACCCTGAAGCATCTGCACTGGTGTCACAGTTGCCATGATTTCAGGTCACCATTGGTGCCCTTTGTCTCAGTGCTGTGGATACAGCAGGGATAAGCCATGGAGGTGGACTTCTACCAGGCTGATTACCACCTTTGGTGAAGACAGAGCTGGTAAAAAGCACACATGACCATTATTAGTAAGAGCACTGAACTATGTTCAGTTCCATGCTTGCTAGTTCAGACCATCATCACCTGTCTCAGGCAGCAATCTCTCTTCTAATTTTCTCAACAGGTTGATGCATCTTTAGGCCTTATAGTTTTCCTCCATGAAGGAGCAGTGATGGTGACCAAATTACAGCCTTAAAGAAATATTTTATTTATTTAAATGAAAAGGATCAAGAGAAGGTCTTACGACAATGAAAGAGATCATATGCTAGTCTGAGTTTCATTAAGATCTCTAGGTCTAGGAAAAGATGTAACTCTTAGCCTCCTTCCTCAGCATGTCACCCTGGATCAGCCTGTCCCTCCTGACAACTTCTGGCAACAATCTTCTTTTTTAATGCTGAGAAACCAAGTTTGCTTTATCTCCCAGCCCCTTGCTTTGGCAAAAAGATTTGTATCATTTTGGATCCATGATTCACATCCCTCAGAGCTATTTGTTTATTCCTCCCACTGTCTTCCTCGTGGATGACTGTGGCCATGTATCACAAAGAATTGTGTGGCTTTTCCATTTCTTATCAGAAGCAGCAAATGTTAGAACAATGTGTACATAAAGGGAGATCTGATAACCCACCTATGTATTGCTTCACCTGCCACCTCCAGGTCATTTACAGCATTCATGCAATTCATTCTGGTCAGTATTGTTAGAGCAGTGCATTGTACTACGTGGAGAATCACACTCCAAGCCTGTTATAAAGAAATACACTGGATTAGGTCCTCTGTTACTGTGGTATAAAAGGGAAGAACTTGCCCCTCTGCCTGTTTTAACTTTGAACTGAGTGCATACATTTCTACCTTCTCTTTACAGGTTTTTTTTAAATGAATCTTTTAGGAATTTGTATGTAGTTCAGAGCTAATTTTAGCTTGATCAGAAAGTGCTCTGGGGATGCTTGCATAAAAGGTGCTATAGAAATGTACTACATTGCATCGTATCCAAATCAAATTCAACATAGTTAAAAATTAGCCATGGTAGTAAAAAATGCTGCAGGGACAAGGCTGGCACAGAGTCTATGCTGGAAGAAAATGCCTAAATAGTTGTGGTCTCTGCATTTTCACAGGTTAAGACAAGGGCAATTCAAATCTGATGCTTCAAGATACAAGCTGATCACATGCAGAAATTGAGAAGGGATTTATAACCAGTGGGTAACTGAGCTGCAGCTGTACAGAAAAACACTAGTGGATCCAGACCACATAATGCTCAATAGCTGTGGGTAGGAGGGTATATTCACTTCTCTTTTTTGTCCCTGCCCTGTTAGTAGTAATGCAAGGCACACAACGAGGGCATCACGCTAGGTGAATCAATACTCAGAACCACTGAGAAAAATCTTATTTTTCCATAGAATGAAGAAGCAGTGGCACTCTGAGGTCAGAGTTAGGCAGTCAGGTATACATGGATAATTGCAAGCATTGCAGTTCCTATATGCAGTCTTCACAAACATACATTGATTCACCACAGAATACCTCCAAAAGAAAAGGAATTCTTAAGATTTCTTAACATTCTCCCATGAGAGCAAGTTTCTTTTTCAATCCATTGTGCCACCGTTACAACCTTATTTTTATTTTCAAGAATTTTCATTGAATCACAGAATTTCTTTCTGACACAGCTCACCTTTTAGAGATATTTTTCAATTGATCTAATCCATCCATTCTACCGAAGAACTGCTGCTTGGTTTGTTGTGTTGTGGGTTTTGTTTTTTTTTAAAAAAAAAAAATCCAAAACCTAAGGATGCATGTAAAATGTAGCATCATTAACAATTCTTTAATATATACAAGCAAATCTGGCAACTTTAAATCATGTTACTTCTTTGAAACATGCCACAGACTGTCTTTTCCACTTTATACTTAGTGAATCTTCATAGGGTTTTTAATACTCTTTCTACTTTTGCCATGATCAAAGGAATTGCTCTCCGTTTGCTTGTTCCTCTGATAAGTGATAAAAGATGTCAGTGAGACTAATGAGAACTGCCTCCAGCTTCCTTCATAAAGCCCTGTAGAAAAGAAATCACAATGCATCGTCAAACCTGCTAGTCTTTTAGGAAATAAAGTGTGGAAAAATACAAGGCACAAAGACAACAGGGGGATGGGAGTGGGGGTGGAGGGGGGAAAAAGCTTTTACAAAAGAAACAAAACAGGATATTGATGAGTAAGTAGAAATATTACTTGCATCAATAATCTGTATTGGGGTGAATCCTGAAACAACTGCATATGCAAATGTGGAGCTTCATTTCTTTGTGCAATAGTAGTTGCTTTCTGCCACACACACCCCACATTTGCTGAAAAGGTAACATACAGCTTCCTCCCCACCCCATGATACAGTAGTGTTCAAAATCAGAATCCAGCTCAGGCCTTTATCCTTCAGTGCTGAATGATAGTTTACATTAAATTTTTCAGGAGCTGCCAGAGCAAAACTCTTCAGTTTCTAAGTGAATTTTACCCCCCCTAGCGCAAAGGCCCTCATTCCAGCGAGGACTGAAGGCAGTTAGCACATACTCGGGCCCTAACACCATGCATATGTTCCCATCTACTCACACTGAAAAACAACTGGAGTAAAGCCCATGGATCAATTGAATTGTCTGTGCATTGAGACCAGTCTCTAATAAGTGGCAAGATTTTAATTTGGGCTGTGAAGAGCCGCTCAGCCCTCTGAGCAAATTCCTCCTCTAATTCCTGTTTCTCATACGCTTCTGCAGATTTGCTGACCCATCTCTCATCCACAGGGGCTGCCTGTATGTTTTCTCTAACTCAGATAATGGTCAAATGCAAAGAGATGGGTATCTTGCTAAGGTAGGACAGGCAGTCCCAGTTCTTTGAATTAAATAGAAAACGAAGATGAATGCAAATCAAACAGCAGGCTCACTTCCCTCCTAACAACAGCACACACACACACACACCCCCTTCCACACCTCCTTCGTGGCAGATGTCTAGAGCACGTGCTCTTGTTTTTCAAGATTGGCACAGACATGCCAAAAGGCAGTGGCACTGTGATTTTTCCTGTGAATAACCTGTGCTATCACATGTGCTTGGCTGGTTGCGCTGTAAACCCTGATGAGCTAGACCTGTGGGCTTTTAAACAAGTTATATGAAGGCTTACAACAGAACAGCCCAACAGAGAATCATGACCTTTAAGTCAGCAGGCAAAAAATCTTGGATTTATTTTTGTCTTGTTTTGCATTGATACTTCTTAGTTATTTTCCTAAAAAGAAACTGATTATCTTGGGCTAGTAACTTTTAAAATATGTTGATTTATGACTAAGTATAGCCATTTTATTATGTCTGCACACATTTATTAAAGCATCTATCGAAAATAATAATCTACAGAAATGTGGATTATAAATCCATATTTATAAATACAAATTAATGCAAGTGTTCTCAAGGGGAAAATGTAAAGTTATCAATATATATTTTGCTTGTCAAACAAATCATTTTAATCAACAAAGGAAGGCTTATTAAAGTGACTTGCAATGGTTGTTTCTGACTGTCATGTCATTTAAGATTTAAAAACTAGTAGTTCTCATCCTATACTTCATTTTCACCATAGATAGTAGAGGAAAATAAGCAGCCTACTTTTTCAGAGATTCAGTGCCGAGTGCCAGATATAGCAAAATGGATATATTTAATTCCAAGGAAAAATTTTAATATTGCCATCTTTTTAGGAAAATAACTAAAGAGTATACAGTGAAAACAAATATATCAGTTTTCTTTGTGTTGATTGTAATCACTGGATGAAGTTGAGTAAATGGAACATAGAAGAACTATTTTCACTGCTAACAAGTAGCAACTCACTGGCCTGATGTGAAAATCTTATTAGCAACATGTTTGGGGATTTTTTTCTTTATACTTTGAATGATTTAATACATCAGAATAAATTGGACTTAACATAGGTTTAAAACTTAATTTTAAATAGTTTTACTTGAGAAAGATTTTTTTAAATTTAAATTAAAAATCCAATTTATTTTTGAAATCAGTGATTTTTATTCATCCCACTGTTCCTCTTCATTAAGGGAAGAATGACTCTGATGCCTCAACAGATCAGAAACTCTGATCTTTCGCCAGGGGCTCTGTTTCCCCTTTATACCAATATTAAATATGAAATGTGAGAAACTATGGACTAGGGTATTGTTTATTAAGATTTATGTTAAGCTCAATGTAAAGGTTAGGCAACAAAAGATATGAAATCGCTTATGCAAACAGCTACCAGACACCGCTTGTGTAAGATAAGATAACCGCCATCGCTTACACTAACTAAACCAGATACCGCTTGTGCAAGATAACCGCCAGATTTCCAGGAACCAACAGAAACAGGACAAACAACCCCATATAAGGACATATGAGTGAGGGGTCAACTATAAGACCAAGGAGGAAGACTTCTTACTTCGGCCTCAACGACCACCAGGAGGCAGAAAACGACCCCCTAACAACAACTGAAGCATGCAGAGTACCTCCACTACTTCATGAACACGGAAGTAAAGATGTATAAAAAGGGACTGTTTGAACTGCTCAGCACGGCAGTTGGCGGAGCACAGACTCCCCTGCCGTCCAGCGCTGTCTTTGCTCATATTCTACTTGCTATATTTAATAAAACTTTAATTGGATTATGATCTATTGTGGTCTCAATTTATAACAATTCCTGGTGCCGTGACTCGGATAAGGAACGGTGGGCTTCTGTCCTCCGGGGAGGCGCCCCGCGGCAATCCGCGGCCCCGCGACCGACAGCCTACCTCAACCTTACCGACGAACCTAAATTCTAGAATAATGAGCAAAGGAGAAACCGGTAAATTAACATAGAATTCTGTGCACGGGATTCTGGACGAAGACGCAGGACGTGTAAGTATATTGCGAATTTGTTCGCGGGTTTGCCATTCGGGCGGGATTGGGTTTCCTGGAATATATCGAGTGAGAGGTTCGATATACTGAACCAAGCGAGTGTGGACTCTTAAGTACTGCATTTCTCATCTCCCGTGAAGGACTGGGCCAGGAACAAGGGGAGTGAGTGAGTGTATGTTTGTGGATATTCCAGAAGATGGGGGCGAAGGGCAGCAAGCCTTCGACTCCCATGGGAAGGGTACCCACTGTACCTAAGAATACCCCTCTGGCATATATCTTAGACAATTGGAGATATTTCCCTGGAACCCTAGGGAAAGATAAGCAGAAAATGATAGAATATTGTACTAAGATATGGGGAGGGAAGAAGATTTCTAAAAATGTCTTTTGGCCAGTCTATGGGTCAGAAGAAGATTGGGTAAAACAGCAATTAAACCTCTGGGTTAATAATAAAAAACCCCTTAACCCGGAGGAGAGTCAGTATGCGGAAGTGTGGCTAGAAAGACCGGGAGCTAGACTTTACCCACGGAATGAAGTAAAAACTAAACAAAAGAAGGAAGAGTTAGACGAAACCCTTCTAACCCCCCCTCCTTACATTCCTCCTCCTGCTCCCGCAGCCCCTCCAGAGGTCCCCAGAGCGCCCACTCCCCCACCAGAGTCGGAACAAGGGTCTCCCCCTCCTCCTAGACGCATGACTAGAAGTCAAAAAGGGGCAGCTCAGATGTATCCTCTAAGGGAAATGCCCATGGGGGGACCTCAACCTGTGATTGGATATATTTCTGTACCCCTAAGCTCGGCTGACCTACGAGATTTTAAAAGAACCGAGATGGGAAACTTAATTGAGGACCCACTTGGAGTGGCAAAAAGATTAGATCAATTTTTGGGACCAAACCTTTATACTTGGGATGAGATGCAATCTATCCTTGGTCAATTATTTACTACCAAGGAAAGAGATATGATTCGATGAGCAGGAATGAGACTGTGGGATGCTCAGCATGCCCAGGGACCCCAAGCAGATATTAAATGGCCACTCCAAAGACCTAATTGGGATAATCAGGATCCGGTGCATAGAACTCATATGCAGGACCTGAGAACTATAGTAATTCAGGGGATTAGAGAAGCAGTACCCCGTGGCCAAAATATCAATAAAGCATTTAATGAAATGCAAAAGAAAGATGAAAGCCCTACTGAATGGCTGGAACGACTGAGGAAAGCCCTTCAGCTGTACTCTGGGGTAAATCCAGACGACCCTTTAGGGCAAGCGCTCCTTAAAACTCAGTTTGTGGCAAAATCATGGGAAGATATCAGAAAGAAGATTGAAAAGTTAGAAGACTGGCAGAATAGAGGGTTGGATGAATTATTGAGGGAAGCTCAGAAAGTCTACGTAAGGCGGGAAGAAGAGAGCAGCAAGCGACAAGTAAAAATGATGGTAGCAGCGGTCAGAGAGGATCGCAAAGAGCGGACTGGTGAATACAGATCTGCTGGAATGAAACAAAGGAACGTAGTAGTAAAGAAGGAACAAGGATGTTGTTTTTACTGTGGAAAGAAAGGACATATAAAAAAGAATTGCAGAGAAAGGATCAGGGATGAGGAAATATTGAAAACGGAGTAGGAGAGTCAGGGGCTCTATATCTTAGGGGACCGGAGTCATCATGAGCCCTTGATAAAATTAAAAATAGGTCCCCATAAACAAGAGTTCACCTTTTTAGTAGACACTAGGGCTGAGAAATCAACTATTAGACAAATACCTGAGGGATGTGAAGTTTCCTCTGAAAAAGTACAAGTAATTGGGGCAAAAGGAGAACCCTTTAAAGTAAGCAAAATCAAAATTGTGGTATTCGAAACTGAAAATAAATTTGGAATGGGTGAACTCTTGCTCGTCCCTGAAGCAGAATTTAATCTGTTAGGACGGGATTTAATTGTTGAATTGCAATTAGAAATTAAAGTAAAAAATCAAGAGCTAACGGTGTCTGCTTATCCTTTGACCGTGGATGATGAAAAACAAATTAACCCTGATGTCTGGTACTCTCCGGACACAATAAGTAAACTGGAAATCCCACCGATTAAAATTCAAATTTCCGAACCCCACATACCTGTGAGGGTGAGGCAATATCCCATATCCCTAGAAGGGCAGAGAGGATTAAAACCAGAAATTGATCGATTATTAGCACAAGGAATCTTAGAGCCTTGTATGTCACCCTTTAACACCCCCATTTTGCCTGTGAGGAAGCCAAATGGGAAATATCGGCTTGTACATGATTTAAGGGAAATAAACAAGAGAACTATCACCCGGTTCCCTGTAGTAGCAAATCCATACACACTGCTAAGCAAGCTAGGACCCCATAACTCCTGGTATAGTGTGGTTGATTTAAAGGATGCCTTTTGGGCCTGTCCACTGGCAGAAGAATGCCGTGATTATTTTGCCTTTGAATGGGAAGACATAGAGACAGGCCGTAGACAGCAATTGAGATGGACCGTGCTCCCCCAAGGGTTCACTGAGTCCCCTAATCTGTTTGGACAGGCCCTGGAAGAGCTCTTAAAAGAATACCAGGTACAAACGGGAAACGTGCTGTTACAGTATGTAGATGATCTGCTCATAGCAGGGAATAATAAGGAGGATGTAAGAAAAGAAAGCATTCAACTCCTAAACTTTCTTGCACAAATGGGAGCCAAGGAACAGGACGGTAAGTACATATTGCCAGATGGGAGAGAAGTCTTGCCAAAGGGCATAGCACTCGAAATATTTTCAAAAATACACAGTAAAACACACTGGGGAACCCAGGCGTTAGTTGATCATTTTAATCAACAGTTTGCCTGTATAGGCGTATATAACATAGCAAAGACAGTCACAGCAGCCTGCGAGACCTGTCAAAAGGTTAATCGAAACAACGAGACAAAAACCTCTTGGAGGACGTTCCCCAGCATACAGACCTTTCTCACACATACAAGTGGATTTTACTGAACTACCCAGGGTAGGGCGTTACAAATATTTATTAGTAATGGTGGATCACTTAACACATTACGTTGAGGCTTTTCCTACCTCCAAGGCAACTGCTAACCAGGTTACTAAGGTATTACTTGAACATATTATACTTCGATATGAAGTACCTGATGTAATCGACTCGGACAGAGGAACACACTTTGTGTCAAAAATTGTTAGAGATCTAACAGAAAGCTTAGGTATTAAGTGGGAATACCATACGCCATGGCACCCACAAAGTTCGGGAAAAGTTGAAAGGATGAATGGAGAAATCAAAACTATTTTGACTAAATTAATGATAGAAACCAAATTATCATGGATTAAGTGCCTACCCATGGCACTATTAATTCTCAGAACCAGACCCCGAGCAGATGTAGGAATATCAGCGTTTGAAATGGTGTATGGAATGTCCGATAGAATTGAAAGTCCACAAACAAATGTTTTAATTCGAGATCGTGTGATTAATGAATATGTTTCACAATTAGCAGAACATCGTAACAAGCTTTGGGAACATGGACTGATTGTGCAACGACCTCCGTTGGACTTAAAAATTCACAATTTTAAACCTGGGGACTGGATATTGGTTAAAACGTGGAAAGAAGAAACCCTAAAACCCAATTGGGAGGGACCTTATCTTGTTTTGCTTACAACAGAAACAGCTGTCCGGACTGCTGAGCGTGGATGGACTCATTCCAGTCGCATTAAAGGCCCAGTGATGAGACCCCACTGGAAAGTAATCAGTACTCCAGGTGACACCAAGATAACCCTGAAAAGATAAATTAAAGCTACAAAGTGGGAAGCCTATATAAACAGGCAGAAAGCCCAAAACAGCTGTTCTCCTGAAGAATTCCCTTGCTGCCGAGAAGATGATACACCTCGTGGCTCGAAGCAACTGAGTCGACGGGCAAGGCAGAGGAGGAACAAACTGTGGAGAAAAGAACCAGAACAATGGGACGCAAAAGCAGCAATGGCTGAACTTCCCCAGGACTTGTAAAAATATACTTAAATTGGCAAAACTGACAGACAGCCTTTTTTCTGGTATACTGTTAGTCTTGTTATTGATAATAACCCAAGCAAATGGAAACCCTCATGAACCTATGGCCTGGAAATTATATAATTTACCAGAGTCAAAATTAATTCAAACTCAGATCGGACCAGGGAAGTGGAATTTCTCCGTGCATCTATATTCCCTAATACCTATAGAACCGAATTCTTTAGGTGGCCCAAATTTAACAAAGCTTCAGGCCCAATGCAAAGCATTTTATATATGCCCAGCAAGCAACCCTGGCAAAAGTTATTGTAATTATCCAGGTCATTTTTACTGTGGCTATTGGGGTTGTGAAACTATTGCTTCAGATTGGAAAACGTGAGGGGATAAATATATAGATGTAGTTTGGGAACCCCCGGGCTGCACTCCCATGAAGCATGGTTTTGATGGAGACCCTGCAAGACCCTGTGGCAGTGCGTCCTGTATCAGAATTTAAATTATTATAAAAGAACCCCAAGATGACACATGGTTAGTTGGCTGTATCTGGGGAATTAGATATTGGGAATCAGGAGTGGATAGGGGAAGTTATTTTAGAATAGTTAAAGAAAAGCTTCCTCATGATCCTTTGTCAATAGGACCAAATCTGGTCCTGAATCCACCCACTTCCTCTGAAGAAAAGGTTGCCCCCGTAATTGTCGTAACCCCTTCTCCAGACTCCCTTTCGAAAACAACTAATGACACTGTGACTGAATTCTCCTTATCCAGGGATCTAGAGTTGTCAGAATCCAAAGACCCCTTATGGAATCTAATGCAAGCCTCTTATTGTGCCCTTAATGAAAGCAAACCAAATTTAACTGAGGAATGCTGGTTATGTTATAATGTTAGACCACCATATTTTGAGGCAATTGGAAAACCAGGTAGGATTCAATGGTCTAATGGTTCAAACCCACGAGAATGTCCATGGGATGACCAGAGGAATCATACGCAAGGAATTACTATTCAATTAGTAATAGGTCAAGGAAAATGTATAGGTACAGTGCCCGAAAAGTATCAGCCTTTGTGCAACCAAACAGTCACTAACACCAATATAGAAAAACACAAAAAGCAAAATGACAAATGGGCTATCCCGACATCAGGAGCTAAATGGGTTTGTTCAGACATCGGAGTAACGCCTTGCCTATCCCTAAACGTGTTTAATCAATCTCAGTTTTGCGTACAGGTGATTATTGTTCCTCGTCTAATCTATCACACCTCTGAGGAGGTGTTACGCCACTTTGAAGGAGACCTGAATAGACAAAAACAAGAGCCAATTACTGTGGTAACCCTAGCTACACTGCTGATAGCGGGCAGAGTTGGAGCAGGTACAGGCATAGCCTCCCTAGTAAAAGGTCAGGAATTACAAAGTTTGCAGATGGCTGTAGATGAGGATTTAGCAAAAACAGAACAATCTATCCAAAATTTAGCCACTTCAGTAAAGTCTTTATCAGAAGTAGTGCTGCAAAATAGAAGAGGATTAGATCTATTGTTCTTAAAGGAAGGAGGGTTATGTGTAGCTCTCAATGAAGAATGTTGTTCTTTTGCTGACCATACAGGAGTAGTCCAGGACACCATGTCTGAACTCCGGAAAAGGTTAGATAAACGTAAAAAGGATCGTGAACGAACAAATCATGGTATGAAAACTAGTTTAATGTTTCACCTTGGCTAACCACTTTGTTGTCTGCTTTAGCAGGACCGCTTATTATGTTGATTCTGGGACTCATATTTGGGCCTTGTCTATTATGCTATATTTTACATTTTATTAAAGAAAGGTTCGAAATAGCTAAGTTACTTATTTTAAACACAGAATCCAAAATAAAATAAGAAACTGTATCTATTAATGAAGATGAAGATTATTGTGAATGTACTATGCCACGCGAAAACTATTATTGTAATTGTAAGGTATTACCTTGTGAGTGTTATAATGAATGTCAGGATTGTGGGAAAAAGATTGCTTACAATGCCGAAGATGAAAATAGCGTCTAATAAACAATAATAGAATAAAAAGAAAAAGGGGGGATTGTGAGAAACTATGGACTAGGGTATTGTTTATTAAGATTTATGTTAAGCTCAATGTAAAGGTTAGGCAACAAAAGATATGAAATCGCTTATGCAAACAGCTACCAGACACCGCTTGTGTAAGATAAGATAACCGCCATCGCTTACACTAACTAAACCAGATACCGCTTGTGCAAGATAACCACCAGATTTCCAGGAACCGACAGAAACAGGACGGACAACCCCATATAAGGACATATGAGTGAGGGGTCAACTATGAGACAAAGGAGGAAGACTTCTTACTTCGGCCTCAACGACCACCAGGAGGCAGAAAACGACCCCCTAACAACAACTGAAGCATGCGCAGAGTACCTCCACTACTTCATGAACGCGGAAGTAAAGATGTATAAAAAGGGACTGTTTGAACTGCTCAGCACGGCAGTTGGCGGAGTGCAGACTCCCCTGCCGTCCAGCGCTGTCTTTGCTCATATTCTACTTGCTATAATTAATAAAACTTTAATTGGATTATGATCTATTGTGGTCTCAATTTATAACAGAAAGGTTTATGGAATCTTAAATAAAATAAAAAAAAAAAAAAAGAAATGTGTTTCTAGGCTGGATAGAGGAGGGATTAAGCCAGGGAAGTAGCCTAGGGGGGAGTCAAGCTACATAAACCGACAGACACCCTGAGGCAGCTTCTATTGCCATTAGCTTCACTGGGCTGAACTACCAATTAGTGCCAGCCCCGAATCGGGTCCATACGGCCAAAGTCACAATCACACATACACTTAGGGCTCTCTTCTTCTAAAATAGCACTATTTGTAATAACCAAAGTACAATTACAGTGTTAACCACCAAAAACCAACCGAAGTTGATTTTGATTTTGATTCTGTCTGGATTACTGTTATCTTGTGAGAAAGTCAGAGAGCACTAACTAGCATGGGAATAAGCTGATGTTTGAATCCAGTTTCCTTCAGGATCATATTCTCTGGAAGAATCATTGGCTGGGGAAGATACACAGCGTTGCGCTCATTATTTAAAGCTCACAAATGCTACCCTTGCAGCTTTCCCTCGTGCAAAACACCTGCAGAGAAACAGGGCCTCTTGTATTCAAAACAATCCATCTTTTAAAGGGCTTTTTTCATGTCAATTTCCTGCATTTTACTAAAGAAACAGTATGGTCTCCACAATAGCAGGACACGGGTTTGGCCTAGTTTTACAGATCTGGAAGTATTGGAAGGGGCATTTAGCAGCCACTTGCCGAAAGAGCTTGAAACTCACAACAGAATTTCAGCAAAGGAAAGCCGATGATAACATCCAGTCCTGCTCCGGAACAGAATTACTTCTCAGAGATTCCACAGGTGTCTGCCTGTATACTTAGTGATGACTTTAAGGTTTGTAGCCTCAAAATATTGAAACTGGAAGCTCTAAACTGTTGAAAAAAAAAAGGGCTGCTCTTCAATCTTTATGGCTGTGAAAAAAAATACTGATGCTGTTTTAGGGCCACCTCAGGAAGACACAAGTTTTCACTTGGTATTTAGCTCCGTTTTATTTGTCAAAACTTTCCAGGGCATATCAAGAGAGCCCTGACACTGTTTGATGAAAATGTATGGGTAATTTCCATACCTACACAGCAAAACTGACTGTCAGAGATACATCAGAGAGAAAAGAGAATCTGCAAATTAAGAATGGAAAAGGCGGTAAGAACAGTGTTCTTCAGAGAATGAAGAAAGGAGGCTACTGAAGTGTCTAGCTATGCATGTTAACACTGTCCAGCACGCAGACAGCTAAGTGCTTTTTGATGTCCACAGGTTGGTTCCCCTGACTTCCAGCCCCTCCACACCTCTCCAATTCTGCTAGCTACAGGCTCCAGTACTCAGAAGTACACAATTAAAAAAAAAAAAATCATTTCTGCAAAAAGAAGGAACCAACCATTTAATATATGTTAGCTGAGATAGCTGCTTTGCTCTGCACAGGCTAAACTACAGCCTGCATTTTGATACTCCAGGTCCCATCCCTCAGCACCCTCTTTCCCAAGTCAGCAGGGGCTCACAAAAGCCCCTCTATCACTCCCCCTCCTCAGCTGGGCAGGGAAGAGAAAAATCTAATGAAAGGCTCAGGGGTTGATAGTAAGAAACAAAACCTAAATCTTAAAACACCTTCCCCCCACCCCTCTCTTCTTCCCAGGCTTCACTTTACTCCCAATTTTCTCTATCTCCTCCTCTCCAAGAAGCTCAGGGGGACAGGGGATGGGGGTTGCAGTCAGTTCATCACCCGTTGTTTCTGCTGCTCCTTCCTCCTCAGGGGAAGGACTCCTCACACTCTTCCCCTGCTCCAGTGTGGGAAACAGTTCTCCACGAACTTCTCTAACACAAATCCTTCCCACGGACTGCAGCTCTTCATGAACTGCTCCAGCGTGGGTCCCTCCTGCAGGCTGCCACCCTTCAGGCACAGCCTGCTCCAGCCTGGGTCCCCTGCGGAGTCACAAGTCCTGCCAGCAAACCTGCGTGGGCTCCTCTATCCATGGGGCCACAGGCCCTGCCAGGAGCCTGCTCCAGCGTGGGCTTCCCACAGGGTCTCAGCCTCCTTCGGGCACCCGCCTGCTCCAGCGTGGGGTCCTCCCCGGGCTGCAGGTGGGTCTCTGCTCCCCCATGGGCCTCCCTGGGTGCAGGGCACAGCTGCCTCACCATGGGCTGCCCCCGCACCTGGAGCATCTCCTCCACCTCCCCCTTCACTGACCTCGGTGTCTGCAGAGATGTTTCTCTCATGTTCTCACTCCTCTCTGGCTGCAGTTGCACAGGTTTTTTAGCCCCTTCTTAAATATGTTATTCGAGAGGTGCTGTCCCCCTGCAGCCTGTGGAGGTTAGCAGTGGAGCAGATATCCACACACTGTTGCTGATGGGCTCAGCCTTGGCCAGCAGCAGGTCCATATTGGAGCTGCTGGCATTGGCTCTATTGGACATAGGGGAAGCTTCTAGCAGCTTCTCACAGAAGGCACCCCTGTAGCCATGCTACTATCAAAACCTTGCCATGCAAATGCAATACACCTGTGCAATTACCAAGAGAGCAGCAGTCACCTGGCTACCTTGACTATCAGTCTTCCACTGGGGAAGAAAAGCATGTGAGAAACTGCAGAACTTTTAAAAAGGGAGCTTATGCAAAAAATAGATGAAAGAAGAAGTGAAAGAAAGAGAAGATAAAGACAAGGAAAAAAAAAAAGTAGTCAAATCTAGAGAGGTTTAAAACTATGGAGGAGGGAGGGAGGGATTTAAAAGAATAATAAATGCTGACATAGAATTAAAATTTAACAAATAAAGTGTACAGGGGAAGAAAGAAAAATAAGAGGGCAGTTCTAGAAATAACAAAAAAGTGGAGAAAAAACCCAAACAAAGGAGAAGACTAACGTAGATGCATGTATCAGTTATTGTAGTATGCTAGACAGAAAACCAGAATGACTTTCTCAAAGCTGCACTGTGAATCAAAAATTTAATGTCAATCTTGACTCATTTTCAGCAAGAAAGTCATTAGTCTTTTCATGTTACTTTTCTTTTTTAAAAAAAATCTGACTGGAAATTTCGCAATCCCCCACAAACTGCAAGGATTTTCTACTTGAAAATGAAATTTTTCAAGTCAAAATTGTACTGCAGCTCCATGTCGAAATATTTTAGACACCATCAACTTTCCTTTGTCAAAAGAAAACAAAAAATCTCATAGGTTTGCTTAGAAATTGCTTAGTTTATAGCAAGAGCTGGGAGTTTTCCAAAGCTGTTTTTATCCTCACATAGAAAAGATAAAGACAGCTGAATGGCCACATTTAAAGTCTGGCAGAAATTAGATCCTAGATCTCTGTGCCATCTGCCTAGTACATTTTTGTTATTATTCATTCAGGTAATGTCTCCTTCCTTCAGTAATTTCTGTGAAAGCTATTCTAAAAAGCTATTCCAGAAACTATATTAAACTTAGGGAAACTTATTGAGGAATTGCTGCAGTGACATGTATTAGTGTTTTTCCAGTCGAATCAGTTGATTTTAATTTTGTTGTATCACTTCTGGGAAACATCTAAGCCAAAGAACCTTTTTATATTTGGTCATTTATCATAGTATTTCTTTCATTTAGTAAGGCTTTTCAATATGTGTAAAAGACTAGGGATTTACCTGTGTTATTTTCAGGATATAGAGGCAGGGAAAAATATTAGTGGCAAGGGCATGTAACAGGAATGTCATAGAAATGCTTATTGTTGTGATAAGTTTCATTTCAGGGCTGTTAGCCAGACCTCTTGTAATAAATTTAAGCTTTCCTAAACAGGAAATCTCAGGAAAATTCATTTGAATGAACTGTAGCTGTGAATTAATGTTCCCAAGTGCCTTTACACAGACATGCACTTAAGGGTTTAACAGGCCACAGTGCAAAAGAGTTTGGGGATGTTCAGGATATAGCTGGGAGACATCACAATTTCTGCAGTAATTATTTTTTAACAACACAGTTCAAATTGGAAGAGTCAGACTACTTTTAGTATCTTCAACACTTTGATTTCACTTAAGTTGTGCCCATTTTTATCCTTGAGACACCCAAGGTAATTGGAGCAATAGTTTTACGTAGTGCTGCATGGAAACGAGGAATAAGACGCAATTACCATAAAAATCAACAAAGCAAAACCTGTAAGATGGAATCCTTGTCCCTTAAGGTTGTCCCCAAAATGAAGACTAGAGAATCTCATCTGGTTTACAGCTGCAGGGACAGACACATGAACACGTATGCCACCATGGACACAGGATCTATAAGGGCTGTATCAGTTACAGATCCCATGGTTGTAGATCCACTGAACGTATGTACTGTCCCCCTTGCTGTTCAGTCCCTACATCTTGCCAATTTTTAGTATAATCTAATGCTAGAGCTGCAGGCTATAGCCCTGTTCCACCTCAGAAGTGCCATACACAGAGGTGAACGCCCTCTCTATAACGCCATTTCCTGCTGCACTACTTCTGTCGTATGTTCAGTTGCTTCTCCACTATGGTACCCAAACACATTTCACAGTGTCTGCTTTTGCAATACCACTGTTAATCACCAGGTACAGTTCATAGTCCCTGTTACTTGATTTAATGCTTTGCTTTTAGGTATATAACAAAAGATTTTATTCCTATTTTGCAATCCAAGTCACCTGGGAGGAGAGATTTGCTCTTGTTGACATTCTGCTATCAGCAGCATCATAGCAGTGATGTTACAGTGAAAAATACTGATTAATGCCAGGCTTCACATTGATAGATACCATTCCTGGAAACACTACTATTTGATGAAAATTTCTTTTGATAGGTATTGCAAGACAACTCCATCATCCTGTTCTTAATTATTACAGACAAACTATAATGTTCTTTATGTAATAGCCCTAAGATTTACAGAAGCCTAAATATATTCCTTATCTGGTTACTTATCTTAACCAGACTTTTAATTTTCTCACAGAATGAAGATAAGCTTGCTTGAAAAGATGTGTTTTCATGTTGCAATTGATTTTATTCTCACCATTACAACTAATTTGTTAAAGAAACACTACAATATCAATTTTAGCAGCATACCACAATCACCAAGAACATTTAAATTTCTTGAATTACTAATTTACAGTGCAGGTGGGAACCTGGTCACCTTTTAGAAAAGCTAAGAATCCTGGTAAGAGTAAAAATGAAGTTAATTTATAACCACCATAAATTCTCATTGATTTACAAACAAAACTGTCTTGATAGAGGGCAAATGAATCTGAAACAAAACCCTGAAGAGTTTCTTTTACTTGCACAGTCTATTCCCACCCATCTAACCAGCTCCCATTTCTATCTCTTCAGTTTGCGAGGAGACAAAAGTATCATGAATCAATCCATACATTATAATGAAGTAACTACACAAAGCATTATTGAATTAAAAACCCATTTGCCTTTACGGAATTGTATCTTTATGTAAAAAATAACCCATTTGAGGCCAGATTCAACCTTTATGTAAATAAGCATATTTTCATTCACTTCACTGGATTGCTACATAAATATAAGCAGGTGCAGGAGGCAGCCTGTGGTATGTTTTTATTTCAGATATTTCAATTTCAATTTGAAACATCCTCAAAATTATAATCACTACAGAATAAAAAGATTTGAGATTGTGCTGTAGAAACCCAAGTTATGAAGCACAGAGGCCAGAAAGGTATTTAGCTCAGAATTTCTTCTCAGTGTAGCATTCTGGGGCATGCAGTCTGAAGCTACAATGAATGACCTCCCACTCACAGAATGAGCATGGATACAGCATTAGCTAAAATGGGGTACCATCAGCAAAAATCTGGGAGATGCTATTCTGCCACATTTTGAGTACATGGATGTTTAGATCCAGATTGTTTCCTATCCATTGAATTTATAATCTCATATATGAAAATAAGCCTTCCCTAAAATGTTTTTAAATGTTTTTAACCTGAAGCACCATTAAGTTGTGTTTAGTGCTGTTCAGCTCAACAGAGAAATTCTTACTAATTCCAACATGTTGAGGATGATTCTTAGCAAGCTTTTCAAAGGGTTTTTTTCCAGTTAGTAAACCACTAGTCTCAGCTGTGAGAACCAGGGATTACTTCTTACTTTCTATGGTCCTTAGAGAAAGGCAAAAAAGAATTTAGGCATTTCAAAACACTCATTTACTGCACAGAAGCTCTAGAGAATAGAAACACATGCAGAACAGCAAGGCAAAAGCCTGGTGTGCTAAGAAGTGTGTCTTGTCCATCTGTACCTTATACACAAATTCCTCCAGAAAAAATTAATACCCTCCATCTGGTAAAGGAGGGTGCTTTGAGCAATTTGGAGCAAAAAGGCCATTATAGCTTTAAGCTCATTATATAAAATAAAACATATTTTTTAAATTTATAAATAAATGTAATATGCTCAGAGAAGAGAGCAAATTATTAAATATTGGGAACAGATGGGGAAACTTCAGACCATGGCTACTTGTATTTCCTGCATTTTACAGCTGGTTTGCAAGTATGAAGCATGCAAAGCCTCAAGCCACTCAGATCAAATGATCACAGTGGACCAAATTCTATGCCCTTTATTCAGGCTATTTATTCTGCATTTGATTCAAGTGTTGTTTTGCCCGAAAGCAACACCTTCTTGTGCAAAGCGTTTTCACTTAGGACTGATTTTAAAACCTCTTTAAGATGGTTCAGGAACTAAACAAAGTTTCCAGACTCCTCCAGACCCTTTGCCTTATCCTGAACATCAAGGAGGGAGGACTGTCTAGGGGATTCTAAGTCTCACCTAAAATGCCACATCTTTTCCTAAAGAAACTGGTAGTTACAGCAGGTCTCTTCCTCTTTCCCTTCAGTCTTTGATGTAAATTAGCCTCTTTAACATAGTCAGCCTTGGAAAATATAAAAGGCCTCTTTATTTCTTTAGAGAAGGAAAACAGAAGCTGTTTAGTACTAAGAATATTTTCTCCTTGTTTAGGTGTTGTAAACACCGTCCCTGTAAAAAAAAAACAAAAAAACAAAAAAAACAAACCAAAAAAAAACCCCAAAAAAACAACCAAACAAATGAAACAAACCAAAAACTTCCCCAGAAACAAACCATTGGTGTCATTATATTTAAAACAAAAAAAATTGAGATGATAGATGCAGACACACACTGTGAGTGTGTGCCTTTTAACCTGAAACTCTGCCTGTGGGCCATATCATCCTAAAAACTCTTTGATACAAGATAGGAACTAATGCTAGGGGCGTATCCAGAACTGCACACAGGTACCTGCTGATTTGCCAACTCACGAGTTTTAAAAGTCTCCTAGCCTGCTCCTGGCACCTCTTGTCAGTCACTGACAGGAAGATCTTCCTCTGTGAAGGGCGATTTGCACAGCAGGGGACCTGCAAAGCAGCTGCCGCAGGTACTGCAAAGAAAATATAAGAAGCAAATGATATAAAAATGAAATGGAAAAAAAGGATCGGGAGAGAGAGGGGAAGAATTTGCTCTCATGAAAAATGGGGCATGGAGCAAAGAGGGCAGAAGAGAAGGCAGACATGAAAATATTATAAAAATCTTGGAGTGCAAAGCAACTGTTGAAGGATATTAAATGCCATATGGTGAAGAAAGATTCAGTTGCATGCACAGAGACCCTGATGTGCCTACATGCATCACAGCGACAGAGGAACTAGCTGCCTGGCTGTCCTACTTTGTGGCCAGTCCAGGGAGGGCAAGGGCTCTCCCTTGCTCTCAAGACAGGAGCAGAGCTTGAGTCACAGCAGACCCTACTTTAAATTCTCATGAGCTATGGATAAACAGCTGGTGCTTTCAGCAGGATGGCACAGTCCTGTGCACTGCAGTCATGTCATCTCACAATGCTCTGGAGAACATTTCTATGGCAAGCAGAGGGACCATTTTGCACATCTACTATATTCCCCTTAGAGGCAAGCCTGAATTATTTAAAGGTACAAGAGGGAATACTTTAGCTTCAGTTTGTCATATATGGAAAGGAGAAAACATAAAATAGTGCATTTAGTCTTTATAAGCCACAAATCTAAAACCAAACACAGGATTAATTTACGTTTTCTGCTTTACAGACCAATATTAGAGGTTTGGCCAGAACATGGCTTCTCTCTCCCATACCCAAGCCCAGTTTTTTATTTTCCAGTAACAAGGTATCATTCTCTTCAGCACTTATCTCTTTTCCTACCTCTTTCCACTTCCCTAGATCTGCCATCACAAAGAATTCTCCTCACACACACATAAAAGAGAAACCTGAAACATCTATTGTAACAATCATATCTTCATACTTTCTTCCTAAAGGGTTTAAAGATAGAAAAAGCTGGCTTTGTTATGCTACTATACAATACAAGCAGAAGATGAACAGAGTAAATCAAATAATAAGAAATACACACAGAGATAAAAAGCTAAGTAATCTTTTTTTTTTTTTAATTTAAGTTATTGATAATTCAGTCTGCAGGATTGTAAAATGTTTGCCTGGTCCTGCTAGTTGGGATGTTCATAGCTTGTAAGGTACCTGAAAATTCAGTCAAAACATATTTTCAGGAGATGAAGCAGTTTCTCACTAGCTCTTGGGACACTAAGTGCTGGTGTGAGATCTTGGCTGCAGTACCATTAGGTGGGCTGTTGGACAACCAACAGATAATTATGTTTTACGGTGATGGAAAAGATGAGTGAGATGACACCCTTTGACTTATGCCTATGGAGAGGAGGAGGTCCTCAGAAGAGACAACCAAAAGGCATGCCACCATTACAAGGAAGAACTCATCAAGAAGCACAATGAAATGGCAGTTTCATTCATATCTCTTGGTCACAGCTACCTCTTCCTAACCGAAAAAAACACCAAGGATTGTTTTTACTTCAACCTGCTGAGTAGAAAAAGGTACTGTTTACCTCCCTCCTGAAAAATCACCAGAAATATAATTATATACAGGACAATTTATACCTAAAAGCATGTCTCCAAGGAGAAGCTGAAGGTAAACCAGGTTTTCAAATCTAAAACCCCCTAGATTTCACTATATTTAAGACCTAGATCCAGCCTCAACATTTACAGCTTTAAAATCCAAATTTCTGATCCAGTCCAGAGCGCCAGCTTCAGGCATGCCAAACAGCAGGGAGATTGAAAAGATAATTTTTCAACTTTTGCTAGAAATTCAAGTAAGGAACAAATTTCCAGGAACTAGAGGAGGAATCAGTTCATACAAACTCAATGTTTTAAAGATAAATTGGAGAGCCTGCAGTTTTTTTACATGGCCATTCCAAGCTGTCTTCATGTGTACTAACAGTTTAAACTCGAGACTGAAATTTCATACAACTGCAGCTATGTGCCAGCTCTTTAAACAACTCATTTAAAAAGCTATAGTTAAAACGTCCCAATTTTCTAATCAGCTGGTAAAGATATTTCATAGCAATACAGAATTAATATTGTCCAACTTGTTAAAATTAGCCATGACTGTAATTAAGAGCATACACAGGAGTTGCCATGGGAAAAACAGACTTTGAAAAGTATTTTTGGAGGTAAACTTACATATTGATCCCTAGTGATAATGGGATAATGGTTGAAGTTTGCAGGTAGAACTACAGGTCTTCTGAACCATGAAAAATGAACACATTAGAAGTTAAGTGAGAAAGTTAATGTTACAGGTGAAACAATGTTTTTCCTGGTGGCAGAAAGACATCTTCACCAACATAAAATTTTGTAAAAATAAATTGCATTTACCTTGCACTAAATAAGTGGCTGTCCAAGACACAAAGATTATGATATAGGCAATAGTGAGTGATTGGACTGTCTGCTGGTAAGGAAGAGGGTGCTAAAACTAAAACAATTCATTAAAATTAGGTTGATTGACAAGCTCCATGAAATGCCTTAAATTTAAGCATTCAAAATGGTCTAAAAAGGAAGCAAGAAATAAAACAGAGGTGGAATACAATATCTGTCACTGGTTATTGGGGTGACAAAACAGTAAAAAACAGGCACTCTAAGAGAGAGAAAAAAGGTCCAACAGTGTTATTAAGTCAACAATCCCCAAAGTGTGGAATTATTTTAAAGCAGGAATTTCAGTGCTGCCAGATGCATGTTTTCATTAGGACCAAGAGAGCTCGGCTGCACACATTTCAAACCCACTCAGACTTGTGGGCTTAAAAATGTGCTCTTGTAAGTGAGCCTCCTGAATTCCACCAAGAAGCAGGACTCTCACATTTCCAGCAGCATTAGAAGTTGCAGCTGACCTGGTAAACCTATTTATTGTTAGGGCTACATACCAGAAGGTATACATGGCAATTTCCAAAGCCAGCATCACTTGGTGCCTCATGGCAGAGTGGAAAAGCAGTTCAGGAACAAAACATCCTAGCAAGATATCAAAATAAGAAGGAAAAGAGTAAAGCTGATACTGAAAACTTGTACAAAAGCCTTGTCTTCGAAAAGCAGAGCGAGAGAGACAGACATTCTGAAATGCACTTGCATTTCTTCATTGACCTGTTCTTTATCCAGGTCCCAAATGATTGTATATATAGGTAGCACAACAAAGTAAGATGCTTTGTGCCATAAAACCAAAATAATTTTTACATTAAAAAGAGCACTTACCAATTTCCCTCACTGACAAAGCCTCTTTAGAGCAGAGACTTCCCAAAGAGCAGACCTTTCCAAGGATAAGTACAGCAAATAGGAGAAGAAAGATGTTGACCTGTTTTCAGGCCAGACCCTCAGCTGCTGCATATTGACAGAGCCACTGATTAAACTGTTTGCAGCTCTTGTCTCACTGAACAAAAGAAATATTTGATCAGAGTCAGGAGAGCCACTAGAACAGCAGTAGCTAGCCCCAAAACATCAATTAATAGTTTAATTTAAAAAAGCATGTGGGTTTTTTTAACTGAAGAAAGATCAATACCAGCTTAAAATCTAAAACATTCAAGAATAGATTTTTTGTTGTTGTTGTTAATCCTTTAGAATCAGACATCTACTTTCACCAGCATTATTATTCTTCCCTTTCTGAACTCTTGAGAACAGTTATGAGATATCAGAATATATTTGTGCCTATCAAAATCACAGAAAATATATTTCTGTGGTTCACACAGTTTATCTTTGAACAGGAATGTGATGTCAGCTTTGGAGCTCTGAAAAATCTGCCTTCAGAGATAGCAATTTTCACCCAAATGTGACTTGAAGAAGATTTCCAAGACAACATTTTCACCCAAATGTCTATGTGACTTGAAGAAGATTTCCAAGACAACATGAAGCCATTTTTCCTACCCTTTGCTAATTATATCAGTACCCCTGTCCTTACTTCATCTAATATAGAAGGGCAGAAGTAATTATAGTGTACAGTTTTAGTATGAATGATGATTTAGCCAAAATGTCTTTTTCCATAGTTTGTCAGCGCTGATTATGAAATGCACAAGAGCCTCCGCTGAGCCTATTATTGTCCAGCTAAATTCAAACATTTCTGTTTTAAACTCTACTACATTGTCATGAATCAGTATTACTGCAACAGCAAGACCAAGGCACATTTCTATAACCTTCTTTTCTTACCAGAATATTGACTTATGCACTAGTACAGAAAAAATGTTGCAGAAAACACTTTTTGAAAGATGTTTTTCATTAGGGTTTCAGTACTGGTAGGCATCTCGCTGGAAGGCAACATTGTGGAGATCATTGTGTCTGGCCTCAGTGTCAATGCTGAATTTATGTCTGCTTCCCATCTTGTTCCAGGCATCTATATTTAGATTATGTGTGAAATCCTGGCCCTCTTAATCAATGGCAAAATTCCATTGACTTCAACAGGGTCTGGATTTCTCCCTATGAATGTTTGAATCAAGTCCCTTTATTTCATTCCAGGCCAAAAAGTGCTTGGAACACAATAGTTCTCTGCTAATTAATCAATGTATGACAATTGTAACGTCTCTGGAACAAGGCTTCTGTAGCCTTATGTCCTTAATATGTTGGTTGAATTGTACAGTATCTTAACCTCCAGTACTTTCAGCTCAGCTAACACAAGCACCTCCAGTGGATAGGCTATGGGACTACTCATGCTTAAAAGTTAAATGCAAGTTTAAGTGATGAAATGTCAAGTTGATGTTTTGTATACAGCTTTTTCATTAAAGTGTATTTGATAGCTTTCTGCTGAATGAATCTACAGTACTAGTGCCACAAATAACTTCTACTGTAAATTAACAAATCAATAAAAATAATGAGAAGCAACATTTGTGCAATAATCTATCATTCAATTGCTATGTCAAAAAAAAAAAAAAAAAAAAAAAAACTTGAAAAATAAACCAGCATGAAGGCAGACACAAGGGACAGGGAGGCAGAACAAGCACAGGAAACCACTCAAAGAGGGACCGTATCGGAAGACCCCCTACCAAGTTTCAATAATCGTGTACATGTCCAACTCAAGATTATAAATGGTGTCACGGACTGTGAAGGGCCCAGTTCCTTTGTATACAAAAATCCGTGGCCACGGAGATCCACATTTCTTTCACAGGCCTTTTGAGAAATGTGTCTCTGAGGCATCTCATTTGAACCTCCAAACAGGAAGCATTCGTTCTCATCACTGCATGGAAGAGTGAGATATCACCATTTATGACTTCTGCTCTCACCTCTCTGTAGTTATCATAAAGCTCATGTTTAAAATCACAAAGTAAAAGTTACAACAGTTATTTGTAAGACATTCTTCCTCTGCTCCATGTTAGTCCTCTGCTCCATGTTAGTTATAGATTAAAAGTTCTTTCAAAGAGGCACTGTTTATTTTTAAGTCTGTCCAGATCCCATAATACCATAGCTCTAAGAATTTTGAGGCTTCTGCTCCTACTAACTAAATAGATGTACTGCAGCTGAATGTTGCAAGTATGATTTAAGCCAAAAATCTGAGGGTACCTGCTAAAAAAAAAGTAGAAACATGGTTTGCTTTTTCTTTTTGCTAGGTCAAAATATGAGCACATGCACACTAAAAAGAGGGCATTTTTTGAGGAATGCTTCCGCATAAAGCTGAATTGTCCAAACCATCACTAATGCTCATGCAGTGACTTCATTCAAAACTCAGTATTGTAGAGAAATCATAATGAGAAGTGGCTACCCCCGAATCTCATCAAAGTAGGGCTCTCCCAAGTACTTGTGTGACTCCTTCTTCCTCCCACAGCACATGTTTCCCAGGGCACAGCCTGCACTGAACGCCCTACTGCCCAAGCTAGAAGTGAGACACTTAGGACTGTTCCCAAAAAATCTCTCATCTGTTTTGAGGCTTTTAAATTCTTCTCATTTTGAAGTAAAAATGCACTCTGAAAGCAGGGAAAGAGACTGAAACATAACAGGTACCCTAAGGGCTCCACTGTGCCACTCTTCAACAGTGGACTGTCAGTCACCACAATGCTGCAGAACAAGCGAAAACTTGACACTCATACAATATCGTTTGGTTTCCCTTTGTATCGCTGACCACAGAAAAGAATGGAAAGGATTTGATGGATCTTTCCCCACTATTCAATACTGGTTTGAATGTGCAAAACACAAACTGGCCCTGACTTTTAAAGAAATTCCAGAAAATAAAGAGATCTCTGTATAGAACAATAGAAAGTTCCTTTGACTTGGTGTTGCCATACCCAGATAGTTCATTACTTGTCCTGTAATATTTTAGTTATTTAAAGCTTCAGTTCCCTGCTTTTCTGTCTCAGCTTTCAATGAAAAAGAAAAGGAAAAGGATTCATTTATAACCTTCCTGCTTGCAAGGCAGAACATAAACTCCAGAAGAAAGCAATGACGAGCCCAATATGACTCTTTGAGATCTTCTGATTCAGAATCTCATGATCTATGTGGCCTACCCACTTTTGATTGCTCAGGCTTACTGAAACTTTAAATTCACTCAGAGACTCTTAGTAACACATACAAGATGTACTCAGGTGTTAGGATTCATTGGCTGGGTAGATGACAGCTGTTCACGTGTCATGTAGTATGCTAATAGTGATGAAAAATAACAATTATATTAATGTCCTTTATTTCATACAACAGGCAAGACAGACATGCAAACAATATTAAAAACAAGTTTTCAGGGTGCTTGTAAGTTTCTATCTGAGCAGTGAACACTCATGCTGTAATTGTATTTTTGTTTGACAGGCTTCCAGGACTACCTTGCACATACTATGTTTAGCTCTACCTGTGTACACTTTTTTTTTTTTTTTTAAGCTTGTTAACACCTGTAGCTGAAAGACTTGAAACTGCCCATATGGATTTGCAGACATTTGTTCAGAATGTTCAGAGGCATTCTCTTTCTGAATTGAATATGATGCTGGGATGTATCCATAGATCAGGATAATCTGAATGACCAACATTATAATGACATTAGAATGTATTTCATGGAAAACATGGAGATCATTTGTTAAGCCTCCTGTTTCTGTATGTGACTAGGCCAAGATACATCAAGATAAAACAGTAGGGATTAAAACTTTTGTGGATATTTTGCATGGCAGAGTAAGGAGATATTTGTTCAGTAAATTCTGAAATGTTTGGATTCAGTCTCAAACTCTTAGGATGAAAAAAAAAGTTAAAAACTGAGAGTTATTTTTGGTTAAGAAAGACAAAATAGATATGTCTTCACTGCTCTTACTTTACTGGTAGACTTGGAAAGATGATGAAGTAATAAATTCAGCATTAACCTCAACTGCACCTGTCTCTTCCAACTGCAAAACCTTTGTCTACATTAGTCTGTATAAGACTAATACATAGGGTCAAATTATGACTTTCTTGTGAGCAATACCACCGAAATAATAGGACATGCATGGACTAAGATGCTGTGTAAGAGAAAATGTATATCACTTTTTCAAAGCACTAGGAATGAAGGGTTTGTGGAAAACTGTCCTTTAACCTCTCAGTGCTAATGTGCCAATCCAGCAAAGACAGCACACACTAAACTTCAGGGAATATTCATGTGCTGAAAATTAAACAGCTGCATAGCATTTTCCTGTATCAGGAACTCTGCCAGATTTTATGCCCTTCGCAGTTCATAGACTATTCTCACATTGCAAGTATAAACTTTCCCAGATCTACTGACAATCACTAAGACATGCAAGAAGATGATATTCAAACATTCCTTTGTAACTTCAGTTACTTTATTACTTTAGCTTTTCATAAATGAAGAGGTCATAAGATGCTCTAGAATGTGTCTGTCATGTTAGCTATTACTTCGCAGTCCTCTGAGGAGCAGATGGAGCATTCACTCAGGGTTCTTGACAATTCCTACTCTTTTCAGTCTTGATTGTTTGTGCCCCATTTCCTTTCATTTTCTAAATCCTGCTATACTAATTTGAGAAGTGTGCTGATCCAAGAACAGGAAAACACAGACAAAACTTCTGAACTCTGGGCCTAGCTCTAGAGCTAACACTGAAACATAGTGCATACTTCAGAGTACTGTTCCCGTGAATATACATGGAAGTGCTGTCAGTGTCAGTTTTTCCACCTTGCTTTAACAGTCCACAAAATGTATTCTATAACATGCACCAAGTTAATGCAGAAATATCTGGAGAATTACTTAATTTCTAAGACCACTGTGGACCTCAGAGAACAGGCAGTAGTTGATCCCAATCTCTGTGGATTCCACTGCTGGTAAAACCTCAGACCAGACAGAGATAATCTTACTTGGCTTGCAGCATCCAGCCATTCGAGGTGAGTGGTGCTGACACTGTTCTGACTGAGCTTTTGTCTCAAGTATCTTAAAGGATATTTAACAGCCCACAGTGTATCAAGCCTCACATTAATAAATGATGCGATTCATTTCAAACAGAGTTATTGCCACAAGCACCAAGAAGTGTAATTAATATCTTCTGGTACACCTTGCCTCATAATAGTTTTTATTCAACATGAAGGATCACTAGGAAGTTGTATCATTCTGAAGAGAATGCTACATCACACACTCCTTCTGCTAAGCTCTAGTTTAAGGATTTTTCCACCTTAAGAAAATCAGGTATAAAATACTTACTACAGCACTTTCAAATATGCTAAAATGAATGGTGCACTTTTTCTCAGCATGGTGAATACCTTTAAAAAGGTTTTATGCTGCTGAGAGCCAGCTTTCTGAAACTGGTAAATGAGCAGGTAGACACATTTCTTCACCTGCAACACCACTGTCACAGGCTGCCACCCTGACAAGTGATGCCCACCTCTGCGTTAGTGTAAAGCTGCAGAATGGAACTAAAGTCCCTGTCATCACGTCAATGCGCACGCATACAGATTCTCAGGTGTCCTATGTAAAACTATTTCCCTGGATATAGTGATGGAAAATATATCGGCTTTGCTATACAAGCTGTAACATTAATGTCTGAGGAAGTCAGTGCCAACTGAAATCAATGGCAATTGGATTTACTGCAGAGGATTTTTCCAGTGGGAAGAGCTTGGGCTGCCTGTGTGGGATTTTCCGAGTTTGGTATGACACTAGGTGGCAGTAGTTGTTTTAAAAGCTTTTTCTTTCTGTTTAAAATTTTGATCCATAAATAGAAGTGAGAAAGCACACATAATAAAATCAGTGTTGATTCCACTGCCAGTTGACGAGGTGGGGAAATTACAGAGACTCAGAACCAGACAGCAACATATAGCTTGAGAACCAAGACAAAGACGCATCCAAAAAGAGTGATGGCCAGTCCCAAGATCTTGTTGAGAAACCTCTGGGGAGGACAACAAACCTGCTAAGAAGTCATACAGCCTGTCATGGGAAGGTTTCTTCTAAAGCATTGCCAGAACTAAACATGTCCTTTTTTTCCCTTCTAGGACCAGTTACTACATTATCAACAGATTATAGGCTCTTTTCTCACATGTGGGAAAAATACTGAAAGTTCAACTTTTTTTTCTTTCCTCCTTTGGAGATAAGTTATTTTAGGAAAAGAATAAGTATGTGCATTAATACTGAATTCAAAGGTCCACTTTCTACATTGCATGTAACCAGATACTTCTTAATTAACTATAAAAAAAAGGAATATAATATATTCCCATCACATCATTTATCTAACAAGTAATAAACCAACAATTTATCTTTTTGGAACTTAATATTCTCTAAATATTAAACAAAGTGAATTCAACCAGCACTACCTCATGAAACAGTGTACAAAGAAATAATTTTAAATTTCTACACTTTCAATATGCAAACCCAAGTATTAAAAACACGCAAGTGGGGTCTAAAATCTCAGGATTGTTCCAAAAATATAATACATTTCAGTTTCTTCTGAGCCTGATATGTTCTGATTCTATAAAAGCATATATTATCGGGGTTTTATAATTGTTTTTCTCTATATCCATCTTCATGAAATGAGGTGTCTTTTATGAAAACTAAGATTTTCACCTAATCATTGAGTCAAGGATCTGAAGCTTAAAAATAACGTTGTGAGGTTTGCATTTAACCTGCAAGAGTTGGCAATGCTGCATTTCAGGAACTGCTGAAATTATGCTTTCTGAGACCATGTACATCAGCTGTTCCGTGGAACATAGCAATCTTCTATAATCCTTCTGGGAAGCAAGAGAAGCAAATAATGGCTAGGTCAGCAAAGGGGATTTAACAGTGCTGTTATCCATGTTGAAGTGTGGTCAAGAAGACCCTACTTTTAGAAAAATACTGAGAGATTTTTTAATAAGAAGTCATTGCAAATTTGGTTTTTAACCATATTCAAAAGCACGCTGCACCTTCACCAGCTCAGTTCCTCCCCAGGTCATACTGTGATGCTGGCTGTGAGCAAGCACTAGCTTACAACTAGGTTCCTTCTTGAGCACTGACTAAATAATTAAAGCAGTTGCAGTCATGGCACAAAATATTCTGGCTAAAATGGGATGGGGGCCATCTCTCCGGAAGATTTCACTTTTGAAACCTCTTCCATGTCCTAAGAGAAGTGAACAGTCAGGACAGCACTGAGGACCACAGCATCCCAGTAGAGAACAGCAGCACTACTGGATTTCTAGTAAATGTGGAATTTCTGGCCAGAGTTCATACAGCATTTTCATTTCTCTGATCCCAATGTTATTTGCCATCAGACCAGATATTTGAACTAATCTATCCTAATCTAGTTCTTGCATTCTTCTGTTCTCAAAGAAAAAAAGAAAACAGCACATTGATTTTTTTGTCTTCAATCTGACAATGACACTGTGCAGACTAATAGGGATGCAGTTATGAACTCCAGCTGTCTTTAGTAAGGAAAAGCCATTAACATTGGCTTTCCCTTTATCCTTTTCTTTTATAGCTATTTGCTTGTTAGCTGAACTTTCTTTGTACCTCTTGAAACCCACTGTAATAATTCATACTGATTGCAGAAGACATGCTAGAAGAAAAGGCTGCAAAGCCACTTATTTGTCGTTATCTCAGTTGTTGATCTTAGCCAATAAACTGCTGACTGATCACTGCAAATGTTTCTGCTTATAGCAGATATGCAGTGGGCTGATACTTAATTCATTTTAGCTTCTGTTGCTGCCAGTCTTCTAGCATGTACAGTGCCCCAGCTCAGGCCCCAGCCCAAGTGATGCACCATGTCTCAGAAGTGGAGTGGTGCCTGTGATGTTCTGAAACACGACCTGCTGGGCCCTCCAACACATGCCACTCGTATCCCCTCCGAAGTGCATGGTGATCTACTCATCCAGCTGTTTCAGCTGCAGATGCTGGGGAGAAATATATATAGCCCCACCTATAGCCTTGTCCATCATAACTAGCATATTTTAAAGGAGATGGGGAAAGGGACAGAAAGTCACATGTGTGTGTATGCACGTAGTGTGGGAAGGAAATGGGAATCTTAGGTACTAGTCTGATTTCTACTGACAGTTCTGTTATGTCTATGGTAGTACCCTGGGCTTTCTCCTGTTTCAGTTTTACCTTTACATTGCTCACTGTGATGTCCCTTCTCTATCAGGATGACAAGGTGCACTGTGTTCAACCGTCAGCCACAGAACAGAGCTCCTCCTGGCCTTTTGCAAACAACCTGCAGTGCATCACTCTGCTTCAGGATGGGCTCTGTATTTATCTGTAGGATTCCAACACACAACTAAGAAAGCTGAGTAGGTAGAATCCAGATGTTTAAAACACTTCATCTGTACTTCTCCCTCATCTCTAGACAGGCACTGCTAGCTACCCACAGGCTCTTTTATCTCCTAAACCCAAGTGGGAATTTTATCCTTCATATGCCCCCAGTTTTGAGCCGGCAATCCCAGTGCAAAGCTAAGCCAGTCTGCATAAAGACACTCTCCCCATAGTCCTCACTCACTGTGAAGGAGACAGCTAAACACAACATGCAGCAGAATGCACAGTTGTACAGATCAATACTGTCATTGCTTCTCTTTATTCCCTGCCTGTTCATCTGCTTTTTCTTGTCTTAGAAATGGCAGCTTTTGGCAAATGGACTGACTTTTTGTTCTTTCTTTGAATGAGATCTGGGGTTACCAACCCACAATTAGAGCTGCTACACAGTACAGTACTCCAGATGACAAGCAGTAGCCCAGAGAAGCACAGACAGGTTACACACACCAAACGCCTGCCTATTACTAGCACATGGCATCCGCAGTTGTGCAGAGGCCCATGCAAGGCCTGTGTAGCACTACAGCTTCATCGTATAAGGGTGCAAGTGATGCAGGTCCACAGCAAAAGGATAAATTTCAGACACGTGGAGAACGTCTAATATAAATAAAATAAACTGTATGAATCAAATATTTAGCTTTTGAAATGCTAGCTGTTCCAGATGTAAAAATCTAAACAATTATCCCTGAGATAAGCATCACAAAGTATATTTATATTTCCCCCTAGGTTTTATTTTATGTTCATTAATATATACAACATTTTCCTTTTTAAAATACTTTATGAGCCACATGCTCTCTCTGTGTACTTTTATGGAATTGCTATTGGAGTTGGATGAAACTGAATTTGCATTCAAGGCAGAACTCAATTCACTATAATCATGCCTAATTTGTTGGAGCACTGAGTATTTAAATCAGATTATTATAATGTTTACAGCTCCCACAACCCCCAAATTGCATGATAATTGTCATGTCATGCAATTTATTGCTATACAAGACTCTACATTAAGACTGACAGAACCATTGTGTATATCATTAGTGAAACATTTGTAAATCTGAAGAAATAATGAGGAATCCAAAAGAAAACTGAGGAACAGATTCTTACTACCATGTGCACAATGCATTTTAAAGCAAACCTACTCCATTTCACTACTGAAAATGTGCAGCCCTTCTGCCATTTGAGTTCCCAGGGGAAGGCTTCAGCTGACATGTTTAGAGGTGCAGGTGGTAAGCAGAAACAGTAAATAAAGACTGGTGAAAGTTAAAACACTCTGCAAGCACGTATTTTTCTACTATTAGGCATATTTACTTCCTCAAGTTTATTCCTGATATCAGACAAAAATATAAGGACTGGATTGTGAGGTATTCATAAAGAAAGGAACTACTAAGTACCTGGACAACCTGTATGCTGCTTCAGTTTCAGCTCTGCTTCCACTGTAGAAGCAGCAGCACTGTGTGGATTTCAGCAGCTGAACTGCAGACTTGTAAGTAACTATGTGACACCGAAGGAAGCACACCTTGCTCATTTTACACCACTTAGCAGAGTGTGGTAATGCTTCAGGAGTAATCTTGTAGATGTCACTATAAAATCATTAAGAATAGTACTTTCTTAAGTATGGGAACTTCTTTCTTAAGGGCAGGAAAAAAATGACAAGACAGTTATGGTTTCTGTCCCCAAACTATGTTTCTCACCAGTAGAAAATGTGCACAGCTGCTAGAAACCCAGTGGTGATGCCACTGCTAAAATTCTCTTCTAGAAAGCTGGGAGAAATGTGGCCCCTGTTTTCTATTTCTCAAACGCAGATCCCACTCCACGGTGCAATAGCTGCTGCTCACTCCCCGAGACGTGCAGCCAGTGGTAACACCATGTTCTACTTTTTTAACCGAGTAATGGCAAATTATCAGGGAAGAAAAATGAAGGCTCTGTAATGATCAAAGAGGAATTTTTGCAAAACGGCATGTGTGGTTGGTTGCTAACTGAAACACAATGTCAGCGGTTCTTTTTAAGCAGGAAGCAGATTCTCCCGTTACGGAAAGGCTGATGGAAATTTGCACGGCCTTTAAGAACAGTTGCTTTGGAACATCCTCTTTGAGGGGTCTCAGGCACACTGCTAGCAGTGAGATGGAGCAGTGGCAGAAGGGACTTCCTTGTGGCTTGTAAGGAAAACAATTACGAGTAAACCCCTGGAAGGAGGCAGGTTCTGTATTATCTACGTGATGTTGTGGCAACCATGTGGGCCAATGAGCTGGAAAACAGGTGGTCGTCAGCAACTGCCAAATCACCATCTTGACCTCATCAATAGCCAATAAAGAAATAGAACAGAAACAAGTTACAGATGGCAAATAACTAAATAAAGACATTAAGCTGCCAAGAGGAGCTCTTCTGGGGAGTAAATTGGCCCTAATACTACCAGTTCTGACTAAGAAAAAGCGATTAAATTGTTTGCATAATTTACTGTATGTATTCAGTGTATGAGTTTGATTCATATGCCCTAGCATTCAGAAGAGAAAGAGTTTGAAGCATTTAGATGGTCAATGGTTATCAATAAGGCAAATATTATTTATAAAGATGTAAAGATATTTTCATTCAAGAAAACATAGTCAGGGAGACAGAAAAAGAAATAGATCCTAGAGATCAGCTTGTAGCAGAAGTTGATCCTAAAACAAAATGGAGAGTGGGCAAACAGTAAATTAAAAATCACAGTCTTAGATTATGTTAAGAATCAAGAATGGAAGTAAAACAACTGTACATTTTTTTAGAATTGAAAAAAAGTCAAGTTCAAACACACTTGATAATTATTCAAAATTTAAATTAGCCTATGGGACAGAAGCAGCAGACAAGCATGGCCATTGGGGTATGTTACAGGAAAAATGTGCAAGTTAAATGAAATACAACAGCTAAAGTATCCGTGTCTCTTGTGAGCCATGTTAGATAACTAATGTGAACGTGGTGGACAGCAATATCCAGTGAGCTCAGAAGCTCCAAAAGATGAGGACAAAACATTAGGTTAATAACAGCCTTTTGCAAAAGGACAGAAACTAACTACCCGGTGGGCATTCAGGAAGTTGTTAGATGAACACATTGCTGTAACAAAACAAGAAAAGATGCTGTAAGAAAAGATGGGAGCTAATGATGGACAAGGTGGCAGTAATAGTTATGATAGCATTGCTTCCCTAAAAATTATTTGTAAAACAGAATTAAGTAAGCATTTCATGCTACTTTTTTTTTTTTTAATATAGCAATTCAGACAGAAAAGGAGTATAAGGTTGTAGGATATGTAAATGTATCCACAATGCCTTAGGGCAGCTACATCAAACAGCAAATGGAAGCAGTGTCCAACTGTATTCCCAGGCGCTAAGGCAGAAATACCAGATCTGGGAAAGTATCCTTAGATGTAAACTCTATTATCACTACAACATACAAGATAACAAGTCTTCAGAACTGCTTCATGCATAGAAAAGGTGATGCTGAAGATCTGCCTGGCCTGACAGACTTACCAATAGATTCCTCCCTTCAAAAATCTCTGAGAAAATAATATTTATTAAACTTTTCTGTTAAATTCAGTTTTCTGCTGTCTTGTGCCCATTTGTTTGTTTTACCATTCAGTAGGAGCAAAATAAGCTTGGTAACTAAGTTGGAGGGCACTGTTAAATATCAATGGTAAATGAGAGCCAGTCTCGAGCAAACAGAAAACCCCTAAACCAACCAGACGCAGGGAACATGGCACAGCATTCTGCACTTGGTGGTTTGCCCCAGGGCCCCACTTCTGCCTGACAGCTGAGTGGGGACAGGCAGAGTCCCTGCAGTAAATGCCACCCGCCCACCCCCCATTTCTGTGATGGAGAACAGTACGATCTGCATTAAATCACACAGTCCAGTCTCCCTGAGCACCATCCAGCCTGGCACTGTAGGAGCAGGGTGCTTCCAACAAGGAGCAAGCCACCTGGGTGTTTATGTGAGCAGCTAGGCTGCCACCACAGCACTGCCTGCCATTCTCCCTTTGCATTTTAGTGATGACGTGACAAATCTACAGCACTCCTAAACCGAGGTTAGACATTGTAGGAGGCCACTTCTGCATAGAGCTGTGCCACAGCTGTCAGGTCAGATTGTGAGCAGTGCTGCTGGCCTGGGATAAGGCTAGAATGGTGGTGGCCATGCAGACAGACTTCATGATTTATAGACATTCAAAAGCACAAACACTTCCCTGCAGCATGTCCTCTCCAGTCCCATGATGCCTCCATGTATCAAATGTTACCATGCTCAGAAGTTCTATGATTTTCTTTTAAAAAGAGGTAACTACTTCCTAAAGATAATAACTAAATTTTAAGTTTCAGCAATGTTTAAAATACAATATGCTGTAGAAGCTCATATAAACTGCACCTGTAAGTGACATCTTTGCAATACTCTTGTACATAGGAGGCTCAAAGCTATTTCTTGCCAGCAGCAGTGATCCACAGACTTTAGATGTTGTTAAAAAGCTTACAATATCAGCAGGGCAACTGCTGCCTCCATTAGAAACATGATACTAAGATGCTGATTAATACCAGGAGGGGGCTTTAATCAGCCAAAGCCATATGCTATTTAACTTAAGATGAAAGTGCAAATGATAATCATTATTTCAGAAAGGATGTATTTAAAAGAAGAGCAGAACAGCAAGTGGCATCTTTTTATCATTAGAGCTTCTTCATGCAGCCCCTATTTTCTAAAGCTTTATAAGCTTTTATGAACATCTGGATCATTTCTTCATTATATAGGCTTCCAATATCATTATGCTTGATGTAGCTTTTTTAGTAGAGCTATGCTAAACTTCTAAATATACAATTAATTCCTATTAATTATAGTTTTCAAACTGGTGAAATTATCCATCATTAACTTAATCACTTGTATTTTATCTTAAAATTGTATTCACTCTTTTATAATCCCTACATCTAAAGCCATTTCTTCCCTAGGCTTTGTGTGATGTTTTGCATGCTGTTTGTATAAAGGTTGCCAGCCATTTTCAACTGCTTGTAGAACTGAAGCTGTCAGCGGCAGACCATTTTAAAATAGAACCTAATTCAGCTTAGTTGTTTTACCAAGAAGTGCTTCAGAGAGAAGGGGAAAAAAAAAGAGGTGAATTTGGATCTGTAAAGGGCAAGACTTCATTAGACCTGATGAAACTTTAGTGCTGTATTCCTTACACCAAGGCGGGGGGTGAGGGAAGCTTAACAAGAGGAGAGTAAGGTAAGAGAGTTATTCACTGGCTTCCACTCCATGTGGCAGTAATTCAGCATGAATAGAGCTAAATGATTTGGAAGTCTGCATCCACTGTATCTGAAGAATTAGGAGCATCTTTAAGATCAAGTTACAACACATCTAAAGAAAAAAACATCTCCAAAGCTTTTTCTGAACAATGACCTCATTTTAGGCTTATTCTGTGACTTAAACTGGAACTTAAATTATGAGACCTCCATTAAATGCCACCCCCAGTTTCCAAGACTAAAGTTGGATGGATGTTTCCTTATTTTTGATATGCATTTGCAGAATTAAAAGAAAAAGAATCAGAAGGTTAAAAACACCAGAACAGACCTGCTTAGTTCTTGTCAGCCTGCTTTCAGACACTGGAAGTCAGAAAATGTTCAGGGAGCCAGAACTGCTGTTAGCACTGAAAAGACGCAGGTATCAACATTGTGGGGTGTGGTTTGTCCAGTATGCAATAACCCTGTTATTATCTATTATCATTATTAGATATTTAGTTCTCAGCACTCCTTCTTGCAGAAATACCTGGAGTGGGTGTCAGGCTGAAAACAGGCCACCGTTTTCACTCCAGTCAAGATGTACTTAAGCCCTTAAACCCAGTTTGCTCTAGGGCTCTCTCCAACCAGCGCCTCCACACAACAACAGAGCATGGTAACTTAGGAGCTACACACGCTCCAGTACAGCGCAAAGTCTATGCAGCATTGCAGTCCACTCTGATAACCCAAACTTCCTTGACAGCACCTTTTTGATTAGAGCTGAGGTCCGTAGAAAGCTGTCCACCTTCTAGATTCTTACCCCATCACAGCCCAGAACAGACCTCAGGTGCGTGGTTTATATACGCCTTGAGGAGTGAAGCCATTGGAAAAGACAATTGTATTAAAAGGTTCACCATCCTGAGCAGGTAATTTCTAATTCATTCTGCAACATTTCACTGTTGCAGCTTTTTCTTTGCTGGACCTGAAGAAGCTTAAATGACATTCACATGCATCTTTTACAAGGAATGTAGTATTGTCCTGGTTTTGTACTAACGGTTCACAGAACGCCTCTTCTGCTTGAATTTACCTAAGAACTGTTAAATACATCAAGAGCACAAAGACCTCTAATTCTCAGAAATAAAGCTGTCCTCTCCTTGTCTTTGCTTTCACTGGCATTCTGTCATAGCAAATATTTTCTGTAACTTCAATCCTTTAATTCAGTTGTCTCCTGTAATTTCAGAGACCTCTAGTCACAGCTCTGGATGTCCCATTCTTCTATTCAGGTTATTTAGGGGATACCTCTCTTTATTCATGATATGATGTGATATTGAATTATCAATTGTGACTCAAGATTCCTTAAAGTAATACTTTTTATTTACAGTTCCAGCTGCCTCGGTATCACAGAACCATGTATTCCTGCTTTGCCTGTCTCCTGGGCTCCCATTTTGGGAAGCTAACATACTTAAAAATACAGTTCCCAGCACCTCAGGTTACAAGGAAGCTGATTCTACATTATTCCCCCTCTCTTCCATCACATGTTGGAAAAATCTTTCTTCTGTCAAAAAACCCAGCTTGACTGACGCTGAAAATTCTTGAGACAAGGTTGTTGTTGGTTTTGAAAACTTGTGGCAGTATGTGAGACCCAGCAGCAAAGCTGTGCTGGCTGGGAATGGAATCCTTCAGTCTGTTTTAATCGCTACTCTTTTTCCTTTCAGCTCCTGCCCCTCTGCTCTCATTTTCACTCCCCTTCTCTGAATGAAAATTTTAAAAATTAAGACTCAGGCATCCGACCCATGGCTCACCTCCAGGTGTGCCACAATATGCCTGCTCATCATAGGGGCTGCTTTTGCTCCAGAGGGCAAAGCTTTTACCTTTGATCACTCCAGATGTCTTTTCTCCTCATAATAAACTGAAAATTACAATCATCCCGTTTGGGTCTATGACAGCTCATTTGCCCATTATTTCTTCAGTAAGGCACACAATGAATACAGTGGTAAAATGCTACATGGTCTAATGCAGGTTTAAACCCAAATTCAGAAACAGTGAAAATGAACCGTCTCTCCATAAGTGAATTAGCTGCCAGGTGCTCCAAGATCAAGACAGCAACATCCAGATCCAACAGGACCGGAACTTACGGTTTACTTCAGAAGTTTCTAAATTAGGCTAACAAGGATGGCCCAAAGTTCTAGTTCTTTCTAGTTCTGCATGATGTACTTACCTCTCCTTTGCAAATCACTCCCGACTAAACAGAGAGAGCAGAATAATCCCAGTTGCTTCAAGGTAATGCAGAATATGCTCATATAGCCACTTCACAATTTATCCTGGAAAAAGAGACGGTGGCTGATTCGAGAATGTAAGAAACACTGGATGAGGCCAGTCGTGCATCTAGACTAGCATTCTGTCTCCAGCAATGGAGAAGTGACCTTTATGTCCAACACTTTATTTCCTGTCTTTTAACAGTTTTCAATAAAATAGCCTGTCCACCAACCTCTTGGAAAAGTAGTTTCTTCAATAACCTTTTGTGTGAAACCCTGAAAAAGGTTTTTTGAAAATCAAAGTATTGATGTGCACATGCTTATTGATACCTCACTGAACTGCAGCAGGTTAGGGGCAGGATTTCCCTTTCCAGAAGCTCTTGCCCAAGGCACCACATTTCTCTATGGACTCACTGCTTTTTCTGTATGACAGACTCTGCCCTCACTGTGCTGTTTTTCCCAGGATCCCGTCCAGAGATCCTTTTGTACTTCACTTCCACACCAATTGAGTAAGCTTAGACAGAGGCACTCGGAGTCTGACATTTCTCATGTGCTTCAGGCTGCGTGTACTCACTGACTGCCGCAGCTAGGGTTTGAATGGTCTCTGGGCATTCGTACAACCCACAGCACACAACAGGCTCAGTCCATTTAGTGGTGTAAAGGGTGTCCAAAAGCTTGCAGCTCCACCTAGTTGTATGATATAAATCAAAAGTATTGTACCTTCACTGCTGCCCCAAATCAGCCACTTTTTAAGCCCATTTTGATTTTTTCATGGCAAGGATCTTCAGAACTATTACACAGAGCCTTTAAAAGATTAAGGTGCTTGGCTCGTAATGGTCCCTTTGCTTACAGAAGTGGTTGGGGCTTGCAGACAAAGGGATTCAGAGCAAATAAACAAAACAGCCAACTTAGTCAACAGCAGCAAGGACTAATGACTAAGAGGCTCAGTTTGTACCAAGATGCCTTGAGCTGGAGTCCCAGTTCTGCCTCTGACAGGCTGCAGGGCCCTTGAAAGTCTTTCTATATCCACTGTGCTCTGTAATTATCTTGCCTGTTTAGATTATGATCTCTTCGTGTCAGTGATTGACATGATACACTTGTGCAGTGCCAGTAAAACAGGAGTTATAGCACAGCCCAGGTTAGGACCCTGAGGTGCTGCTTTAGTAACAACATGCACGCTCCTCTTCTGGTGTTGCAGTAAGCCATAGCTACATTATAATATCCACCTGCTTTGGGCCATCTGGTATACATAAATGTCCCTGTGTCTTTTTACATGTAAATATAACTCTTTGAAGACTCTTCTTATTGTTACCAGTCATTGCTTGTTGAGTGCTGTTAGAGTTTTCTGCACCATATGAGAGAGAGGTGGATCCAAGGAGCCTTACAGTCCAAGCAGAGCAGCAAACCATTTGGAGACAACGTGCAGCAGATGAGCCAGAACTGCTTCCCATTCAAAGTGTTCCTCAGGAGCTGCCTGCACTGCAGTTGCAGGAGGTTTTCAGGGAACTGGCAAAGGGGACAGTGTTTGTACAGTCAGTTAACAGCCATGGTTTTGAGCATGGAGGGAAGCTGCAGGTTCAGGAAGCACAGCCCATGACGCTGTGCTGAACAAGGAAGGAGATACAGACAGGAAGAAGGGTGTGAAACCAGCCAAAGGAACAAGAGGAGGGATAGAACAAAACCATACCTGTTCTCTAGGGAAGGACAAAACAGATCAAAGCTCTTAAGGCTAACAAATTAAAATTGATATAAAGGAAATTAAATGGATAGAAAGTTTCAAAGTGTGGAGGGGAGGATTTTGGTTGTCACATACCTTCTGGTGTTCAGCATCTCATATATATCAGAAAATGTAAGAAAAACCCATTTGAGACCCCACCTTTCTATTGCACAGAGACATCTGCCTTCCTCTGTCAACGGCCCTGAATTTCAAAGCTAGAGTGTGACAGGAAAGTGATTCTGTAACAGACTATTCTACTAAGCAGGGATTATCTTTACATAAGATTTGTATGAAGTGCCTCCCACAAGTGAAGCAGAATAGGGCTTTTAGGCCCAACTACAGTACACACCATACAAAAAAAAAAAAAAAAAAGGCTGCTGGACTGCAGTATTCTTCAGTGTGGCACCCCATTGAAGAATACTGCAGTCCAGCAGCCTGAGAGAGAGAATGTGCTTTGAACAAATTAATCCACTGGTTCTTCTATCTTTTCAAGATTCAAATGCCAAGATCACCCCTTACCTGCCAGTCCCATTTCAATTCACTGTGTCTGAAGAAATTGAACTGAGAGAGGATCATAACAAAACGAGGTGATTAAGCCTTCTAGAACAAATACAGTTCCTTCTGCATAAGTGCTGAGGGGTAAAACTTTCTTACTTTGAGAGTCCTGAAATTCTTTTCTTCTGTGTTGCATTTTGAAGTTGCTCCCCACGAATATCCTTGTCAGACAATACTAACTCTCCACCTACTGACTGTCAGTAGTTTTCACAGAGATGACATTTAAAAGATTCAGAGCTTGAAAGCTAATCTCTCTTCTCAAAAGTCTTATTTCCCAGCAAATATTTGGATATCTACCAGACAAATAAAGTGAATGTGGATGTCTCTTTGTAACAGTTTGACCATAAAGGTAAAGACCGTATAAAATTGGGACTTAATTTGACTAAAAAGATACTTGGACAAAATAGTGTCAGTTTCAGCCTAGAGTAATACGTAACTGCAATTCTTTACACACACAAAAATTCTGATTTAAAAATTCACTTTTGTAAGTGCAATATTAAGGTTGATGCTGTTTGCTAGAACCAGAGTTTCTATGAATAGTGGATCAAATCTGTCAGCAATTTACCATGGCTTACAGTGAAGAAAATATCGACAATGCCATGGGAGGTGTGATGGCTGCGTTCAGCCTACCAGATTGACCCTAACCCAGCCTGGCTATGTCCAAGTGTTTTCATGACAGCATAGACTTGAGTATGCTCAGCGGCCCAGTTGGGTTTTACAGGTAGGGCTAAATTCCACACTGTCACAGCTTCTCTGCTACCTGCACCAGAGGGAACTAAAGCGAACTTGAGGGTATGTAGGATCCCCTCACTGCACTAAAAATATGTCTTAAGTCCTTGAAAACAACTTGGGAATATTTTTGTCATCTCTTTTCTACTACACTCCTATTCCTTTTTAGAACTATCCAATTCAACTGCACTTCAGATTAAGCCTGAATTTTGAATGGCAACAAAAGAACTCAGATATTTCTTTTAGATCATAAGGAGAAAGATATCAGATGTTGCACACCAGCTTAGCTCAAGACACATTATTTCAGCTGCTCCTATTGCTATGGGTAGTCTGTTTGGCCTAATGAAGCAGATTATTTAAAAAAAAAAAAAAACAAAAACCAAAAAATCATTTCTTTAACTGTGCAGCTGCAAGTAAACCTGAATTGATTGCTGAACGTTGGGAAGCTTGATGCAGAAATAAAGAAGCCACCCTCTATTTTTCTCTCCCTATGCAAGTCAGTTTTAGTTCTGCTCCTGTACCCACTGTTGCTCAAGTATCTTCTTTCTTGCTCCCATGATCTGTTCAAACCCCAAAACAAGGTACTGGATCTTTGGAAGGGGAACGCTCAGTGAAGCTCTCTACCTGTGAGCTGTGGCATTCACTAAGAATTTTGCCAAGAGCTCTCCAAAGGGTAGTGAAGTTACACACCATCCCCAGGGAAGCTTCCCCAGGCATTCCTTTAATGGACATGAAATCCACAGGTTGATGATAAAACTCAACAAAATCCAAGTCCAGAAAAATTATTTAACAGCTGAGTCTTAAAATGATGCTCACTTTTATATATCTGTGAACCTGTAAATTAACATGTATCATAGCCGGCTCACAGTATGCAATAATCAGATAATCTCTGTTCAGTTTTGTCCCACCTTAACTGAGAAAAATATATTTTGGCTGTTGACTTTGGACTTTCCCTGAGCCTCTTCCACACCTAATCCTCTTCAGCCAAAAAAGTCTGAATCTGGCAGGGAGATCTGGATGAAAGAAAATATCCTCTTTTATCCAGATTTTTTGTCTCTGCAGATTGTTTTGTTAAAGCAAAATAGAGAGGGAGAAAAATTCAAGAAATACAAGAGATGATTCTTAAGAGTCATAGATTTTCCAGAGAAAATGTAGGCATCCTCTCTACTAGTACTGTTATCTTCTCAGAAGATGTCCCACATGTAAGAATGAGAACAGGTAAGGTACTAATGTTCCCGTTATTATAACCCACATTTTTCTTTTATGAGTTAGCATCCCAAGCTGCAAAGTTTCCAGGGAATTTTGGGCAGCTCTGAATGATATGTTTTCTTAAACAGAAAAAGTCACTCCATGTTTATGCATATCTCTTCCCCATCTTCAACGTATTAGTAAATATTATTTTCTTATAATTATTCCCAACTAACAGAAGAAAAGACTGATTAGAATTTAAGTGCCTTGACCAAAGCTATGGAGTTTTACTTCTTGTTTCTCTTGATTCTTGTGGATATCCATTCCTCAGCTATCACACATCAAACATCCAGTCATCTGCATTTTCTGACAAATATTTCTGATCCTAATTGGCAAGTTTCATTTTAGTGTCATACAGGTTAATACGCACAAAGGGAGCCTGGCTATGTCTGGAAACCTACCTTTATGCATTACTTATTCAGATGCCCCCCACCAGAACAGGCACCCATTGTGGGGCTTTTATGCCCTGTTAATTAATCAAAACTATTTTGCAGTCTCAGTCCAGTTTCTAGTAGACAGACAGTAGTATTAAGACATTGATATATTTCAGACTCAAACCCTGCAGAGGTGCCACAGCAAAGAAAAAGACTGACTGGCGCAGAGCCTGAGCTCCCATTGCAGCAGCCCCTGTGGGTGCTCCCTTTTCCAGGGCAGCATGGCCGTGTGCTTGCTCTGCACACAAATCCAGCAAAGCACACACGGTTCATCAAAACAACCCTTTCACCAGCCTCAGGAATAATGAATAGGAAAGATAAATTCGTGCAAGCAGCAGGACAATACAGTAATAACACCCTCTTCTACAGCCAAGTTTCTAGTAACATCATGAGATGTTCCGTGACTGAAAAATGTGAGGTTTGGGTCCAGAAAGGACCTTTCCCTTCATCCCAAAACTGCTTAGTGTCCCCAGGCGACTATCACTCCATTACAGTCTCTAGATCATAGGTATGAACTGAGTTAAATAACTGACACCTTCCTTTGTTTAGTTCAGCATACACCTCTTGCCAGTGTGGAGACATTAGACACCACAGAGCAACCCCTATAAATTTCTAAAATACAACGCGCTGGTTTATACTTTCCTCTCTGATGTTTTTTCCCAGTATTAACTCTGTATTTTCTCAAAATTACACATTGTCGAATTAAGCACAGTGGGTGGTGCATTTATGATTGTTAAGTAAAACCATTGAAAGAACACTCATTTCTTATAAAACAACAAGGATTTTTACAAAATTCCTGTCTTGGTTCCACACTTTAAAAAAAAAAATCCACTTTTTCTTAATCTCTTAAACTTGAGCTAAGCAGAGTTTTAAGGTTTGCAGAGCTGTTCTCCAGCTGAGTGTTTCCTTTTAGATATGCACACCTCCTTGTTGGACATTCATTATCAAACCTTGTGTTTGCCTTTTATCTACAAGTCCTCTTCAGTGTTCAGCATAAACTACATGGACACCTTGCAGATTGACATTTCTTCATTCATGCTTTACCTTAAACAGCATGCGAAGACATCAAAGAAGAGGAGCCGACTTTGATGTTACAAAATGAAAAACGCCTCATGATTTGCCAAGACCAGGGGAACTTGTAGTTTGCTCTTTTTTCCCTTAAAGAAATACCACTGCTTTCCCCATGAATATGTGAAAATCTTTGCCATTTTTACCAAACTTGTGTTCCCAGTAAAAAAACAAGCCACATCGCATTGCAGTCTGTTAAATATAGGCCCCCATGCCTAAACTACCATGGCTTGAAGGAACACACACACTTTATTTAAAGAGCTTTTTTCACACCTGTGATTTTACATACTCCAGGTGTCATGACCCCCGGAATCACCTCACTAATAGTGATAATAATAGTGCGTGTGCTGTTTTTTTATTCACTGGTCACTGAGAGGGATTAGATGACCGTGGTCATTCCTCTGTTGTAGATGAAGAAACTGTGCAATAAGAGATGTTATTTGGTTGATAGCAAATAGCAATAAAACAGGGCAGTCCCAATTCCAATGTGGATGCTGGACTCGTCAGCTCACTCTGGTCATGAAATCAAAGGCAATGGTGCTCAGCATCACAATGGACTCAAAAAGTGCCAACAACCCTAGGAGGAGGCCAGGCCTACCTTATCAGAAGGTGCTGCACACCACAGTAGGCAAGACTTGATTTGGTTCATAATTTATGTTCCTATTGTTATGAATATTATTAAGGGAGGGGTTTTTTGCATGTTTTCTTTCATTGTTAGAAGTGAAGAGCTACTCTGTCCTTATAAGGACAGTAGGAATGTGCATAATTAGTCCAAGGCTTGAGAATAGAGACATTCAAAATGAACATTTGTTATTGATTTCCCAGACTGCAGTGGAACTGAGAAGAATACCATGAGAGGAAAATATATGTAATTAAATGTGATTCGTTAGAATGCTGCCTAGCTAGGTCATTGCATATGTATTACTTGACTGCATTGCTTCAATGTAAAGCACAGAGTTCCTCTCCCTGGTACAAACCCCTTTGATTAACCAGCCTCCCTTCATTGGTGGAAGGGGCCAGCCCTTTTGTTGTTTTGCTGCCGGCAATGTTGCTTGTGCTATTTCTTTAAGACTCTTCATCAGATGTGGTTTGTCAGGAACATGCCTAGACTGTAAGTCAAAATAGAGCTCATTTTCTTTGATGTGCATTTATAATGTGCCTGCTCCAAAAGGAGGGGAATGAAAACTTTGGTCACACTGTTAATCTGCAGGAACTACATTTTAAGGAACTGGATGCGAGTAGACTCTGCACATACTGTAGTGTCAGCTACTCCTTTAAAACACAATTTTATCAATAATTGGTGCCAACACAAGAACATATGTCAAACATTCACCACAATTGATTCAGCAGGAATGTGTTTAGCACAGACTTTCGGCTGTAGAGAGACCTTTTATTTTCAGTTAGGGGCCTGAAAATTTCCAAAACAACATGAAGAGCTACTTCACCTCATTTCTTGCTGTATTGTGCTTAAAGATCAGCATAGATATGATCAGTTTGACTATTTGGCTCCAGTGTTACAGGTTTTGCACTCAAGGCTTTTACCCTCGAACAAGTGTTTTGCATACCAAGAAAGTCTGAAAGTGAAAGGGTTACACTTCCTTGAAGGTCCACTTGAATGACTGAGAGATGAGAGCCAAAATGGTAATCAGATCCCTATGAGATCATATTGAAAGCAGCCATGCCTATTTCACAAAGTCTTCTGATGTTGCAGGGGTCTGTAAAACATTTAATCACTGGAGTTTCAATAAGTTGAGATTTGTTGTGAGTACTGTAGAGAGCACTCGTCTTAGATAAAATGCTGCCTGGTAATGCTCTTACTGCTACATGAGCCAGAATGCAATCGAATATCCATGGTGATTTAGCCTTGCACAGTCATCCCAGTGAAGGGGATGCAGGATTTTCACAGCTACATAGCAGTGGATTAATATAACTATTCATTACAATTCATGGGAGGCCTGATTCAGCTTCTGTCAGACTCGAAGGAGAAGATGCCATTTGATTTTACTGGGAGTTTGGATGGGGTTTTTGTGTCTAATCCTGTAACTGCCCTCCACTACCGCAGAAGCTTCCCCAGGACCCTGTATTACTCTGCTGCCCAGGTAGCACCTACATGGCTGCTGGCCTGCTCTTATTACCCAGTGGAGACCAGGTGATCCTAATTCTGTCAGACAACTAATCATTGGTACAGAGAGTTTTAATAGCTAAAATTTGTCTACCTTGCTTTTATTTTATTCAAACCGGTGAAGTTCTGACTGACCTAGAAAATGAAGTCTGGCATAAACCATGTCGATGCCTGTCTCCGAAAGAAGTGAATGAGTGGGATTTTGAAGACGGCTCTGCAAAAACTCACAGATGTGATTGCATGTGGATGAAACCCAAGTAGCTTAGCTCACAACATACCATCTCATCTGGCTCAAAGTTTTCAGGGAGTCAGGAGAAAATCCTTGTTAGTCTATCTTCATTAAACAGCAAACAACCATTATCCAGTTAAGCTTGCACCAAACAAACCTTTTATTAAGCCTAGGTTTTGAGAAAGCTGTTCTCCACTAAGGGATATGGTTTGCAGCTTACTTTGAAAGATGCAGGAACCAAATTAAAAATGGATCAAGATTCAAGAGCAAATTACTCACACAGGTCAATCCATATAATTCCTTCTCATTTCTTGCAAAAATCCAAACCTGAGGACTGTCAATGGACCTTATAACACTGAAAAAAATCTGAAAGGTTGTTAATGTTTCTCAAGTGGTTAAAACAAAACAAACACCTGAGCTCATTTTAGGCAACAGTTTCTGTCTTTGCTACCACTACTGAGCAGCTGAACAAGCAAGTTTGTAGGTAACAAGGCTAAATGATGGTTCAGCATATGGTTATATTGTGTTCTTTCTGTCTATACAAAAAAAAATACCCATTAGATTAAAAAAAACCAAACAAACAAACAAAAAAACCCCCCAACACAATGTGCTTAAAAATACTTCTTTTTGTAACATAGTCGAGATCTTATAATTACCGAACAGGAAAAATTATCTGGGCTGCTAGAGCCAACCAAATAAAATGGATGCCTCTGATCAAAGAGCACCGAGTTTTCAGAGGTGGCTTTTGAAATACGCCAGGTTTGAAAATGGAAGCCTCAGAGCATCAGTCCTATCCCTTGGCTGACAGACACTTGCTGAAGAACGGAAGAGGTTTTCCAGCAGATATTTTGAGTGTCAGGAAAAAAAAATAACTCCTGAATTAATGTGGATTTTGAGGAGAATGATATTGCCTAAAATTACCATTGTTAGTACAGGGTTTTTTTGACAGATGTGGCAGATTTCTGCAGCACCTTCTGACTGTATGAAGTTGTGTGTGTGACTTAACCTTTTTACTTCTGCCTTTTGGAGTTCAGTCTCTGTCACTGTTGCTCTCTGCATTCAACTCCTCTGTAGACTCAGTGCTCCCGACACTCATTGTTATTCTGCTCTCTGCTTTCAACATTATTTCAGTGAGATTCCCTCCTTGTCAAAGTACTGACTCAGTCTCCTTTATAGGACTGACTGATGATCTTTAAGACATATGTGAATCTTTCTGGTTTTGCTATTGTTATTAGCTGGCCAAGAGTGCTGTGATTAAAACATTTAACAGAAAAAAAATGTTCACAATGTTGATTATATGTCAGTTATAGCAATAGAAATGTAACAACGATTTAGTGCTCTGCTGTGCTTAAAGGTTGAACATACAGAGAACTGTTTAGCAGCATCACATTCACTTCCTTTCACCCCCCCTTGCTGCTAGAGCCCAAGTACCCTACTACAGCACCTTTTTCAGGCTACCTATCAGATGTTGAAAAGAGTTGTTTGGAGGCATAAGGATTAGCCAGGGGAAATCCCTCATGTTCCCTTTGTTCCTCAGGCCAAGCACTGAAAAGCACACCACCTATAAGCCATATTTATCCTCCTTTTTTCTTGAGCCCAGAATAAGGCCTGGTCAAATCACAAATCACCTTACTCTCATTAAGCATCAGCTTATTCTTAAAGAAACAGTTGTCAGTACCAACTCAGCTGCAAGAAGCCCTTCTCTGTTTTGTGAAAGCTGCGTAGCGGCAGACTAGAGCTGGAAAGGTAAAAGAAGCAGATTAAATTCTCAAGCAGCAGTTATGCTAGTTTAAGGTGCCTACATGCCAACACAAACTATGCAATTGTCTGTAGCAGCAGCAGTACACTTCTCTACCAGTATCAATGCATTCAGGCTAGGGAACTTTCCCAGACACGGTTTCAGCCAGGCCCAGGACTTTCTGAGCCACAGCCAACAGGGCCTGTAGCCCTCTGCAGCTAGGCTGCAGCTTCTGCTCCTCCTGCACTCTTCGCAGCCTCCTTGCAGTCCTGCCAGGATGCTCTGACACCTCACTGGGTCACACTCGCTAGCTCCCCAAGTGAAAGAGCAATCCCCTCCTCCCTACCTGAAATCCCACTCCCTACTAGAATACTAAAATACAACCACTAACAAAGTAGAAAGCTAAATACTGTGCAGTCAATAAGAGCAAAAAGAATCATCAGAATTATAATAGCAAGACTATCATCCAGCACAAGGGACTGGGAGTTTCTGAAAAGTCAGGATCACCGGTTTTTGCTGCAGGCCTCAAGACAAGCTCTGACTGCTGAGAAGCCTTGAGCAGCAACTTCTCAATCTTCAGGTTTTTTTATCACATCCCTTAAATACATCCAGCACGGGCTGCTGCCAAAACGGTAATGCTAAGTTAAAGTACCTGCTAGCATTGCTTATTTTGGTAATACTTATTTAGTGCAGATTTGGGACCTTTACGAGGCATCATGATCTCTGGAAATTTCATAAATAAACCAGTTCAGTACTAGCCTAATTAACTGATCTCATGTAGCTGTAAACCCTTGTTAAGGAAACTGCTCCGTTTCCTCCACAGTGGCAGATAACAAGCATTACACAGCAGTGACCCAAGCACTTCTGTCAGATCGTTCCAATGTCTCTGAAACCTTACAGATAACAAGGGGTATGTTGTATTTTTTGCTTGGCACTACAGCTGTAGTAGATATTACAACCGTAATGTCAGACTCTCATTTATCTTTCCTCAATTTCACTACTTGTTGCAATTAAGGAGGAAAACAGTTTATGCATCTTTAAAGACCTAAGAAATGCTATAGCACTTTGAACTATTACACCCTTTAGCCTAAAAATATTATCTACGCACTAGTCTCCTTACCTAAGGAGCTCAGAAGTAGGAACTAGATGTGTAAATTCCTTCAGCAGTAAGTGAAAAAGGAAGAGGAAAGAAAATTAAAAAATCAATCTAGAGGGGAAAAAAAAAATCAATCTACTGTAAGTGGCCAATACAGCAAATTACAGCTGATACTTTTACTGCTAATTGAACTACTACTATATCAAACAAAATGATTAAGGACTTAACTGGGTCTAACCCTCTATGAGTAAAGATATGAAACTCAATCATGATAAAATACATGAGCAATTTAGGCTCTTACTGTAAAGAGAAGCAATCATTTTTCTTTAATTCATCAACAGTATAGCAGCCTTGACAATATGTTCCGCATGTTACAGTGAGGCCTGACAGCTTACAGGACATCAGGTCTCCCTTGCATGAAGATGTAGCTTTGCTAATTCGTAATTCCCTCAAGGAGTCTGTTAGTGTGGACTGCAGTCAAACAAGTGTGCGCTGACAACGTAGATGTCAAAGAATGAAAAACGGGACTGTTAAAAGATTAAATCAGGAATGCCTCAGAAAGAAAGGTCTAAAAACTCAAGGTTTCAACTGAGAGATTAAGTGTGGAATTAAAATAGAGTTAAATTTAAATTCTAGAGTTCACTTTAAACTGTACTGTAATAAAATAAAATTTGAAGTCAGCCCTGTTGAAGCAGCTTAGCAATGCAAACTTAGAGCTGACTATTACACTTAGAAGAAAGATCATCTCTTTGCACTCAGAATTTTCATCTTTCAGTCGCTATCTGAGCATCATTACAAGCAAAAGAGATTCAAAACTATCACAGCCCTTCAGCTTTACAATTTATAACCTGCTGCATAACTACAGTTGAGCCAAGACTTTATCTCGAACTTGCTGGAGCAGTTCATGGGATTAATGACCCAAAGTGTCCATTCTGAGTCCTGTTGGAGCATAAGAGACTTTGAAACATCACAAATTCATTTTCCATATGAAAGATGTTTTTTTTCTTCATGTTTGTCCTTAAGGTAATTTTCTATTCAGAATGCTGAAGAAAAAGGGAGTTCTAGCTCATATGCACTCTCCATCAAAAGTTACCAGAGCTACAAACCAGCTAAGCAGCAAGCTGACTGACCTAATGAAGAGTCAGCTGGGGCCCCCTGAAGGAAGAAAGAAATGACTGAAAGATCAGAGAAGGAAAAATAAAAACTAAAGTTCATACTGTTGTGCTAAGCTGGTCAGAACATGCCCACTTCACCCTGTTTAGGGTGAAAGTGTGTAATATTATAGCTGTCTGGGGAAAAAAAAAAAATCAGGAAAGTAAATTCAAAAGTTGTGAATGTTTTTACGCTTTTTTTTTTGTTGATAGACAGCACTGCTGACAGGCCCCACTTGCAGACAACAGAAGTCGCAGTCACTCCCTGGTTATGAAATGGCTCTGTGTCCGGGCTGCACCAGTCGCCACGAGGGCAGCATTGACAGGACAAGACTGAGAACACGGTGTGAGGGATCCCCTGGCAGCCACCGGGAGCGACAAATCAAGTGGTTATTTTCATCAAAGTGATAGAAACAGAGTTGATCAAAACAAGCAGAAGGCACTGTTCTGTTTGGTCTGTACACTTTGTACACTGCCACTTGGGAACTTAATTAGTCTGCATGCTTCATGTTTCTATCTTTAGTCTGATGGCATACAGCTGTTCTTTTCAACATTGCTGCCTACTGCCCTTTCCCTGCTGTTGGGGTTCGGCTGTAAACAAACTAGGTGAGATTGTCTCACGTTTAACCCTCTGGCAGTGTGGCCTGCGCTTGCCGATGAGCTGCAAGCCTGGGAAGATGGAGCAGCACTGGGAGAGGGTCTTCATTAACCCTGGGGAGGGTGGCAGGGTGGGCTGCCAGGGCTGCTGGAGGCCAGACTCTTGCCTGATTAGTTAACCAAACAGCACCTGGTAAAGGTGTCTAAGGGCAGGACTCTTGCCGATTGCCTAAAACATTAACTGTTGGGCCAAAGCATGTGGTAAATTGTTTCATTACCTCATGGGAGTTTTGTTTAATTGCGGTTAGGGGAACACTGCCTGCGCAGGGATGGATCCCACAGCCTCACAGCACTCATCCCATCACAGGGCCACCCTCCAAAGCCAAAATGCAAAAAAAAAAAAAAAATTATCATACCTGTCAGGGTGAAGGGGAGGCATTTTGAGTCACCGTCAGCGTGAGGTGAGGCGGCGGACTGGTGCTGCCCAGGGGCTGTGGTGGCACCAACTGCCGCTCCCCCCTCAGCTGAGGTGGCCTCCGCAGAACCTGCAGGTGACTTCCTGGAAGGTTCTGCAGAGGCCACCTCAGCTAAGGTGGGTTTGGGGCAGAACAAGCCCCGGGCATGAAAATGTGTTGCAAAAGTATGAAAGGGTATAGCTTATTTCAGGGTATTGAGGCCTGGTACTTTCCCCAGAAGATCTCCTGCCATGACAGACGGTGACCAAGACTCTGCAAGGATTTAGGAATAAAAAAAACAGGACTGAGGCCTTTATGGCCTGTTCAGACTGAAGTGCAGGAAAGAAACATCTACTGAAGATACCAGGCTGGCAGTTGAAGTCAAACTTGAGGAAAGTCTCAGCAATGAGGTGTGAGCTCCCACTTCTGGTTGCCTATGTGTTAGCATCAAGATGAGCCTTAGCATCCCTATGCCCAGCAGTCACAGTGCAGGAAGAAATACAGAACTGGCTTTATAGTCTGAGGCTGCCAACAGAGGAAGGGAATGCACCTTTGCAGTACATGCATTAAATCAGTGTCTTCAAAATCCCTCCGCTTACGTCATTTCTCACACAGGGTGTCAAAGCCTTCCTTGCACTTTCAACTGTGACATTCGTATCTCCCGGCTGGAACGCAGCCAGCAACCCCAAGCCTGGCCATAGCCACCCCCAGTTCAGACAGCAACTAATTTTTCTGAGCAGTTAAGAAGTTATACATTCATCTACCCTCAAGATTTACCATATCAGTATCCTCCACCTCCTGTCTCCCCCCCATTAGTTTTTGTCTCTTGTAATCATTTTTTTCTCAAATCCTAGAAATTCCTGCTTCTCCACATTGACAGTGATGTTAACATCAGGTGCTGCATATCATGCCACACTCATGAGTTTTACATTCCTATAACATGGCAGACTTTGATACAATTACAGCTTGGCTACATATCTTAATTTATGTTACAATATTGCTGTAGTGATATCAGAGACAAATGTTTAATTCACAGAACCTCAGTTTCAAACTACAGTCCCTGAATGCAAACAGCAGACTTCAATATTTTTTCATCAATTTCTTAGTTCATAAAAATCAATTTTTGTAGAGTTTTTACACTGTACATAAAAGACTGTGGCATCAATTAGCCTTAATTCTTTTTTTTTCTTTTTTTTTTTTTTTTTTTTTTTTTTTTTTTTTTTCTTTTTTGGAAACCTCTTTGTAGGAAAATCTCATATTTCAGCAATTTGCATTATCCACACAATCTGCTTTGAAGTTCTAAGTTATGGTAAGAAAAGGATCCACTTATCTGCACATAAAAAATGTTCAAAGCTTATAAATTCCCTGAAACAGATGTACATTATCATTGGATTTGCCTTTCTCTCTTTGCTGTTGCATGGCTAATAGAGTTTCATGTGCCCCCTCACATCCTCCCCATTTAGCATCTTTTCTCTACAGAAGCATGCACCCTACTGTGCCAATCCACACTTCAAAGATTTCTGTCTATCTATTAGAAACAAAGCACAAAGTGAGAACATATGGCCCCTTTTAAATTTCCCACATTTAAGTCAATATCGTTTCTTTTCTCCTTTGGCAAAGAAACATAATACGGTTTATCTTCTCCCTTCCTAAATCTGCTGGCTCTCTCAAACTGCTTGTGCCAATTCAGCAGTTACTTTGCAGTATCAGACTTGGCAGCACATATGAAAACAAAATATCTAATTTTTTAAATTGCTTTTATTTCTTCAGATCAAGAAGATGCATTTAAATGATGAAAAAGGACAAAATGTAACTGCACACTTTTAGATAAGTGGATTTTAAACCCATGAAAGGGCAGAGTCAACAGCAAAAAATTGTCTTGCTCAAGTTCTTTTCACAGTGACATCTTTCCGAACATTTCCTATCACTGACTAAACGGATGGAAAAGCATTCTGGAATCTAAGGCCTTACTGAGTACGAGTATCTGCTTGTCCCATGTCCCAGAGCATCCACAGAAACTGGTGTTGAGGGGCACAATTAGGCAATATGAGACACTGATGCCCTTCCTGAGGAAAAGAAACAGTTACTTGCCTCAGAATCACTTTGGCTCCTCAATTTTCTGTGTCAGGGTTACAGACATAGGGAACATACCTCTTGTGTGCCTGGAAACAGAAATTTTGACCATTGCTTTGGAGTGACTCCATCCTGCACATCCTTGGGGAGGTGGGTAACAGGGCATGCAGGAGGCTCATGGTGAGATCTGCTGTTCAGAGGATTTCCTTCACATTTGTGGGCAATAAAAGCAGTATCTATATGAACAAAGGCTCCAAGTAAAATAAACTTCGTTAACTGTTGTTAGAAAGATCAGCAGACACATAGTATCTTGTGGATGCCGAATTTATGATTCAGTTATAAAGAAAGAGGTTGCAGTGATGACTTTTTAGCGGAGTAAGGTATGGAAGTCTTGGCACACTCCTGAAAACACTATGGCTTACTCCTTCAATTCCTAATCACTAGCTAAAATTACTCCATATTTCAGACTGCTAAACTGCCAAGATTGTAATCTTTAAATTAATTGATTTAAGCATCCTTTTATTAGACAAGGAAAATTCTTATAAAAACCTGTCTCCGATCAGTGCAAGCTATAAGTGCCCCAGGGCCCTGATTCCAAGTGAGTGGAAATTGAAGTACCTCTGTTTACATCTGCCCATTCAGTAAAGCACACAAAGTTTCCATTGAAACCCATGGAAGTCATATGTGCAGAGCTATTGAGGACTATGGCCTTAACAGACGGCATACTCAAACAAGAAGAAGTTGTGATTATAGACATCAAAAGTAAAAAATATTCCCTGAGAAGGCTGTAAAGAGACAGGAGGAATGTGAGGTCCACAGTGCTGCTTTTTGCTTCCCTTCATACTTTTGCACTTACTGGAAACTTCGAGTCTCTAATTGAGCTTTTCCTCCCCTCCACTCCTTGAAGGGTGAGAGGGTTAATTGCTTTGGACTGGAACATTACAGTTTTCATACTCCTGCTTTGTAATGGCACGCTGAGTATGCAAGGATGCCCTGAGCAAGGATAGAATAAATAGCTCCAGACCCCATGGCCATGGGTATCTATAAAGCACCATATCTATGACTTTAAAAATCAGCACTGGCCAAGTGAGACCTTAATGCTAATTGCCATAGCATTTCACTGTTTATCTTAGTTGAACTAGCATTACCAGCCCTGGTTGTTAACAACCTCAAGTGGCACTTTATTCATCTATCAACAGTCTTATCCTGCGAACAAGCAAGCGAAAAACTATAAACACCCACTCCAAAGTCACTTTATAGGTTTAAGCTAATGCCCACAGAAAAAGACCACTCACAGAACTTCAGTGAGAACAGACAAAATACAACCTCCAAACCAATGTTTTAATCTACAAAGTTTTATTTGTCTTTTTAAACTTGTAAACCATAAAAAGAGCTTATCAAATATCTGAAATTAGTACAAGAAAAAATGATGACTCATATATCAAACTGCGTTTGAAGGTCCAAATTCCAAGACATGCATGGGGCTCTTCTGGCTTCCATTTGTGAAGGTGAAGACAAATTTGGCCCAGTTTGTTAGGTGCTTTATTAGAAAGCCTCAACGTGCTATACTTTGTGAATTGAACACGATGGGAAGGATTAAGTGCAAGAATAAGCACTCAGTACCAGAAGGATCTGAACCCCGTATCTTCAACCACAAAGTACAGGCTCACCAAAAGAGTACATCTCTTATCTGGTTGCAATTACAGGCTGCTTTGTCTATATGGACCAGGCACTCAAAGGAAAACACAAACCCCACTTCATAGGCATGTCATAAAAAACAGAAAGCACAGTGCACATAATTACCAGCATGCCTGATATTATTAGTGTTTGCCCATTGCTAAATTTATGAAGACTCTTAACATTATGCCTTCAACATTCTTGTGAAGCTTCTGGAACCTCCAACTCTCAGGCCCCGAAATACTAGGCTGATGAGACAGCCGATAGGTCCAGTCTGCCCTTCCTTGTGATAGAAAGATTATACTTTGTGACAGTAGATTTCACAGGCATCGTTAGTGCTTAGTGTTTAGAAAACCAGTAGATACCAAAGTTTTGGGCAACATTTGACCAACTTAGGCATGTTTGGAATCAACTGATTCTAAATATTGAAAACAACTGTAGAAACACCTCCGCTTTTGAAAAAATTTCCCTCAACTTGGACATGGACTCAGGAAACCAGGGCATCATTTCTTATTCTGCCACAGCCCTTGTGGCAATTACCTACAGCTTTCCTACCTTGCGCCTCCCACTGCACACTGGAGGTTGACCTCTTCTCGAAAGTCTTTCAAGCTTTCCTAGCGAAAAGCATCTGTGAACTACTGTTGCTAGTTTATGAACATGAAATGTACCATCAGAGATTCAAAAAAGTAATATGAATATAGCTTCTCCATACAGCATTTTCCTGCCTCTTGTCCATCTCCCCCCACCCCTGTTGGATAGTTCTGTGCTATCCCTACACTTCTCAAATCTTTCCATCCTTCCCTTGCCAGCCTTTCTTCACAGCTCTAACCCTCACGGTAATCCATCTGAATAGGCCTTAAGTCCTGCTATTTTAAAATGAAGAAATTAGAAGGCCTCATCCATATAATTTCTATCATTTTAGCTCAGTAGGATTGAATTATCTAGAATTATATAGAAACATAAAAGTAAATTAAAGCATCATTGAAAACAGCATTATTCAATAACTATAATCCAAACTTCAAATAAGATGCAGTTCAATGTCTACTGAATAATTTCAATATAAAATTATTTGCTTTTCTGCATCTGTTCTTTTTAGCCCATTTTGAGCATGTTTTAAATGTACACAAGCCAAAAAAAAAAATCCCAAACCAGTCCCTTCCAAGTCAGATCAACTGAACATCTGTCAAATATGCAAAGAAAATAAGTTATTATGTGATAAATTGAGGCTGGTTTTGCTGCTAAATGCATTAGAAAATAAGAGAAATCTTCCAGAAGATATTTAGAAAACACATTTCAGTTCATTTTTTATTTCATGGATTTTCAAACATGTTTCTGCTTGGTACATTTAAAAAAAGTCTGACAACTAACAGGATGTTGAATATGATTTGCTTCCCAGCAAAACCATGAATAAGTCATGTTTGAAAACATATTTTCAGATCTTGATGAACTGCATCAAGGTAATTAAAGGTGAGGCTTGATTAGCTGACACATTTCCAAACATGAACATTCTTGCTTGTACTCCAGGCAAAAATTATGGTGAATGTTTTTGCAAATTTTCTAGCATGATGAATTTTTCTCAAGTATAATCTAGGCCCCAAGGGGCCTAACTTTCCTGTTAATTGGAATACAAATGAAATCTGTCATTCAATAATTGACATACACAGTGACATATGGAGAACAGTAAGCATTGATCATATCGGTATATTTACGTGGCAGCTTGTAAACTGTTGAGCATACACAGTACTTATCCCTTTATAAAAGACCACCTCTGTCAGAATCCATCTTGTGCCATTCACTAACTCCTACCAGAGGGGACACACACACACACACACACACACTCTCACACATATGTACAGACAGATACAAATATATATATATACACACACATACACCTTTAAGGTACTTCTCCAGCTGCACTTTGCTGTTCTGTGCTCATGATGACTAGAGTAGGAAGGCAGCAATAGAGGTCATATATGTGGCTTTTTAATTTGGTATGGCCTTAAGGGGCTGGTCTGCCAATATGCCAGGAGAACTTGTACTTCATGACCCAAGGGCAGAACTGGGTCTTCATTTCTAACAGTGACTAAATGACATGTGGATGTTTCAAAGACATTTGGAAGTGCCTTGAGGTCCTCCAGTGACATGAGTATAAAGCACAGTATTTGCTGCTAATCTTAATTAATTTACCAGCTTGATCTCTTACAGTAAACTTCCATTTAATATTAGCAACCACAAACCATCAGCAGTAAGATGCATAAAAAATAAATACTGAAATCACTGTCTGAACATTACGTAGATTTCAAACCCACATTCCCGCAATGAAATTGTAGGCACTCTGAAGCCAGTGGGAGTCTGGCAGTCTCACCAGAGATTTCACTGGGACAAGATTGGACTTCACTATCCTTAGCTTAGTTTACTTAGTACTGGGTGGTCATGAAGTTGTGAGCAGATCTTAGCAATCCTTTTCAAAAATCTGGCTTCCTAAAAATGGCAGCTGGTAGAGGTAAGCAAAATTTTTCATTTGAAATTTTTTTTAGCAAATAGTGCAAATTTTGGAATCAGCTTCCATTTTGCTGAATTGCTTTGCGTAAAAACAGGAAAAAAAAAAAAAAAAAAAGTTAAAAGGCTGGAGTTTTCATTTGAAATTACTTCATGCCACTCCATTTTACTTTTAAATAGTAATAATATACTCAACTGATTTATTTTTTTTTCCTTGGGAATGAAATGTTTTGTTTAACCAGAAACTAATCTATCTTTAATTTTGATTTAGCCACAGTTTTTAGCAACTTAAAATTATATATATATATATATATATATATATATATATATAAAAGTTTTCAGAATTAACAAGCCGAAAAATCAGTTACACAACACAGGTATAACAGTAGGGGACAAGAAATTTACCTTTGAAACTTGATAGTTTATATATAAAACCAAAGCATACCCAGTCCATACCTTATGGCCTGATCCTGTTCCCAAAAATGTTAATGCAAGCTCTTTCATCAGTGGGATCTGCAAGCACTGAAAGTAATTGCAATAAGCCCCTGAAATCCACAACAAGAAGAAGGAAATATACTTTCTGAACTAGTAAAACTTTAATTAACAGGGGTTCTCTTGGCACAGTTTTGCTGTTAAATAAATAAAGTATTTAGTCAAAACCATCTATATTTACTATACAAAATACTGAAAAGCAAACATTTTTAAAAGATATGGAAATTTAAGGTTCTGTGAAAAGAAACTGTGCTACATGTTATTCATACTTAATGCACGTAACACAACTGCAACACAGTATTAAGATACTGTGTGTTCATACATGGCTGGTGTAAAGTTTTAGTCCGGGGATGCCACGTTATTAAAATGTATTTGTACTTCACAGAATCTGCGCAAGGTAAAATTTGTCTTTCGAATCTCCAAATACAATAAACCAAACCAAATCAATGCAAGGATTTAACCAATGGTCAGTTGTGTTACACTTCAGAGTCCATTTGTCACAGCTAGTACTGCAAACTTTTCAATCAGATGGGATTTTGTTACTGGTGCTGTTATCTTTTCCAGCAAAATATCTTTGGGTGAAAGAGCATTTATGCCCCTTTACTGCCCTTTCTTAGAAAAACCCACAGTTCTGAAAGCACTCTAGTTTTCCAGAACATTTCCTGGTTTTCAAAAAAAATCTGCATTAAAAAAATTGACTAAGAAACAATTCCCACCTCCCAGACTTTCTGGCAGATGCTCTACTGAAAAGAGAACAGCTTGAATTAGTTACTCAAAATAAATAGCATGGCATCCCTTCTTAGATGGAATGTACACTGGTGTGTTTGCATGCGGTATAACGTAAGTCACTTGAATACATCAGACTTTGTTAACACTATAATATAAATAAGCTTATTCCTTCTACTAGACATATAAATGCCTTTTTTTTAAAGTCCATAATAATATATACATTGAAAAAGAATGATACACAAGCAGCAAAAAAGGCTTAGACTAGAACAACTCAGTGGTAACTAACCAAATTTGTGGCCTTTTCATATTTTTAATACAGAAAATTCTGCATATAAATATTTTTGGACTTTAGGAATTTTTAAAATAAACAGAACAGTATAGTTGTCACACAGATCAAACACATTTTAAAAACATTTGTTAGATTTAACAGAACACACTGTTGACAGCTAAAAAAAAATTAAAATAAACCAGATTTTTAAAAGAGGACAATCAATAAGTCTAAACAACTGCTGATCCAAGGATACAAGAGATGGACCTAATTACCATGAAGCAGTGATTCTATTCCAATTCCACAAGAAGGCAAGGCTTTCCACTTTTCTTTAAAAGTTGATGCCTCCATGTTCTTAGAAAGGACATTCCTCTAAAACTGGTCAGCAGTAAAGTAATACCCCATTTTGGATTGATCAAAACTCTAGTCAGAAAAAAAACCCTACTCACAAAGGGCTTATAACAATGTGGGATAGTTACATTTTATAATATATACTATAGACAAAATACCACAACATTTAAAATAATTAAAACCAAAAGCAAATATGTTTATAGAACAATAATGTGAGGAGTTCTCTACTTTAATGTTCCAAAAGCAACGTAGGTGTTTTTCAGTCAGTTTCTACCTGCAAAATGGTGATCTGTACAAAACCCAGCTGAATGTATTATAAATCTGGGCCCCACAGAAAGTAAAACTTTGATGTACTGACCCTTTTTTTTTCACTTTTCCAATTTGCTTTTGACCTTCAAATTTCTCAGCAGCCAGTAAGGTCTTGTGAGTATGGTCTCATTCTCCTTCATGGAATGGAAGCCCTTTAATAAGGAAAAAGTAGAAGAGGCCAGAATGATTGTGCATGATATTTTTTTACATGTTGAATTGTCTCTATAATGGGAAAAGCACAACTTGGTAGGTGCTGGGGAAATTTAAATTGGAGGCATCTATGAAAATGCCATGGCGTATGTTTCTAAAAAGTTACTGTTGTGGAAAAAAAAATATTATAATGTTAATATTCAAACCACAGATTTCTAAAACACAACAAAATGTACCTGAGAGTGTGCATATTTATATATATATATTTATATTTATATTTTATATATATTTGCCAACATTTAAAGTGAGAAAGTATATTTTCCTCAATTCTTTCTCAAAACAAAGAACTGTGGATTTAAACAAAACAAAAACCCCAAACAACCCCTCTCCTTCTCAAACCCCCATGAATGATACTTACGGCCCAAGCACTAAAGTCTAGTGATGCTTTTGAAAACCCCATTTCACATCCTCCTCTTTTCAAACAGTTACCCCAAACAGAAGGGAGAGTAAGCAAGTGAAAAACCAAAAATAAAAGAAGTATATTTAAATATTACCAGTATATAACAGACTGTACTGTGTCAGTGAAGAATCTCCAAGAAAATAAAAGTGTAAGTCGTACACATGTAGCTCTGTTGACAAGTATAGCTAATATTTTTTTGTAATTATAAGATAATCTGAAAGGATGTGAACACAAACAGGCTACATGAATGCAGTATATTAAAATTCCCCCCCTGTAGCACATTACAATCAATAAAAAGAAAATAAAATCTGAATAATACTAGAGGTAGCAGCTGTTTGTATTTTCCATTATTTTGAGTATCTCTGGAGTCCAACCCTTCGAACATTGCTCCCCTGATAAAAGGCTTGTGTGCGATCAGCTGACATACAGCAGAGTGGTAAGCTAGATGTCTGCAATAGTGTTTGAAGTATCTTTCCTACTACAATGGAAGTAGTACTTGTAAAGAAGTGCGTTGATGACCTGTATTAAATCACAGCTCAAAAAGCTATGGCTGTTTGCTGTTTTACAAGCCACTTTTTAAAAAAAAATAAAATAAAATCCACAAGGTGTTTAAGCTATGCAGTTCCACAACATATAAATAGGGTAAGTTTCAAGAGTTCCATATAACCTCTAAAATATATGCTAGCTGAATATTAATGGAGTAACAATAATATTAATCATAATAATGCCTTAGTTCTGATATCACAAGAACGCATTTCCTTCATATGGGATGATTCTTGGAGGATGTTGGAGGGATCTCTTCTATGTCTGGTAGAAGTGATGGTAGTGGTGGTGGTGCTCGTGGTGGTGGTGGTGTTCATGTCTTTGTATCATTTGTCCAACTTGGCCTTCATATAAAATGACTGTGGGCAGGTCTCTCACATGTTCCTTTTCCACAACTGTCCCTGGAGACTGGAAGGTTTTGCACATTTGGTGATTCTCCTTTGCCCTCTGCTTATGCTTCTTGTGAACCTGTTGAGATTGCAAGGGGAGGTACGGAAGATTCTGGCCCACCCGTGCACTTGGGGAAGCCATTGGCATGGGCACCCCTTGAAAAGGTTTATTTCTGACTGCCCTTCCGGGATGCACAGGGGCAACATTTTTGCCCTGGGCCTTGGGAGACCTCACAAAGTGCTTGTTTGAGTCCTGGTTCCGGAGCCTCTGTTGGATTTCTGCGATCTTGGCATATGAACTTTCAGCCAGGTTGATGTGGCTTGTATCCACCACTTGAGATTTCCTATGGTGAGCATGGAAGGTTTCGGGTTCATGAGAACGGGATCTAGTCTGATTCACAACTCTGCTTGGTGGGTCATGTTTTTGAGCTGCTGGAGGAGATCCTAGGAAATAACAAGCTGAGTTAGTCATCTAGAATTTCAAAGTTTTAATTAGTAGAACGCAGTTGGCAGGGATAGCATTATTGGCAGAGTGAATTTTTCCTAAGGAAGGGAATGCAATTATAGCTGTCTAGTTTAATTATATTTAATAATTCTGACTAGTAAACAATACACACACAAATATACATACAGATCTATATGAGTGAGTGAGTGCGTGTGCGCGTGTGTGTGTGTGTGTGTAAGTCTTCACATTACCTTCTCTTGGTCATCATCTATCTGAAATTCACCAAAATAACCATGAGTGGAATAGTAAAATCTTGGCAGAGGTCAAGGGAAAGGGAGGAAATCCAAGTCCCTTTAATTTGGGGACAGAAGCCAAAATTCAAGGTATGAACCCATATTCTCCTACTTTTGGATCAGTAGTGAGTACAAATTATGTGCTGGTATCATCTTGAGAATGAGCTCCAACATCCAAAAATCAGTCCTCGCCTCACCCATAGACTAAACCTAATAATTTAGATGTAAAGATTGTTTCCTAGGCTCACCTCCAAGTTTAGCTACACAAACAAGTACTTCAAAGCAGGCTTGCAGCACATTAGCCACTCCGTCGTGATACCACCTTCACCAGTAATTACCTTGCAGTATTCACAGTCCTATTCCTTGCAGTAAGTCACTACAGACAAATCACACAGGTTCACAATTCACTGCCCCTGATGTGGAACATGCAACTGAAGACAAAAAGGTTGCAACATAAATTACCAAATTACCTGGCCCAAACTTTGATGTGTAGTTTTCTATTCCTGCAAGATCCAAATAGTGGTTTCTCCTTTCAATGTTCTCATCAACACAATGACGATAGCACCCACTTTGCTCTGGATTGTTTTCACTCTGGTGATATCTGTCAGCAGGAAGCAAAATTGCAGTTCAGCAGAGCTTCTTTAAAGTTGTTATCATCATCTGCAAACCAACAACTAATGGCCTCTTTGAAGTGACAGGAGTTGCTCAAAAAGAAACAACAAATGCTTGAAATTCTGGGTGACCAGATTTGCAAAGTCAATAGGCCTGAACTGACTGTTCTTTCCCCTCATGCTGATCAACCCCAAAGTTGCAAAGCAAAGGAGGCTTTCAAATTGCATCACGCATGTAAAAACAAATAAAAATGCTCCCAGGGTTTATTACATTCTGTCTTAGGACCAAACCATTCAACTGATTCTCCAATTTGGCCATGCCAAAGAAAACCTGCAGTTTGAGTCATAACTGTTCCCACTGCGTCATGAAGCACTGGGGTACACCTCGTGTCAGATAAACATTCATGTGTATCTGCTTCGGAAAGACAGGCAACAGCACAGGTGTAGTAACTAGAGAGGGCCTGAGAAGAGAAGGTGTTGGTACGACACCCAGAGATAACCACTGCTTTCCAAAATACAATTAATAAGGTCAGATCAGCCGCTGGCTTCAGAATCTCGACTCCTTTTCCTGCTCAGCTTTGCAATTTTATTTATAGCAGAACTATTTCCTGAGAATAAATATCTGAAATACCATTCATTTATGAGGCAGAAAAAAATCAGGCAGAGGTTTACAGTATTGTAGCCCATAATGCCGAACAATTTAATTCAGTAATTTAAATGGATGTCTGCAGATATGAACAATATTTTTCAATATAACAAACAGGATAAGCAGAAAATTCTTAAGTCACTGCCTGTCATTCAGATAGTTCGGTTTCCAAGACCACAAGATAGGCTTTGCTCTTTCTCTGTGCGATTGCACTGATGTCAAGCTAAGACCAGAATTTGGCCTTGGTATCCTACACCAGTTGCTAAATATGGGCTCAGTACTGTATGGCGCCCAGTAGTCCGCTTTTAGTCTATTAACACATTTCCAGGTTTCCAGAGGCTGCTGATTCCACTGAGCTTTGGCACAAACTCCTTTCCTGGTCTAGTGTAGTACTGTTCAGGGACATTACAGAACTGAGTCCCCCGTGTCTCTGTCAGACACAGGTCTATGGTTTCTTTGATAAAAGTCGCAAGACTTGACCTACCTGGAAGATCATTTTTGCTCTACTTTGATAGAGGTAGAGTCTCCTCAGTGGAGGAGAGTCTGCCTGGAAAGCAGGTAAGCTTTAAAGACTCTGAGTCTGCTTTGAACTCCAGAAGTGACATGGGGTACTGTCAAAAAAGAGGGAATGTCCAGATAGTCTTTATTTTTTGGATACATAGCCAAGTCGGTACCTTTCCTGCCTCAGACACACCTTGTTGTTACACTTTAGCAGGTCAACTTAAAAGATCTCTGGGGCTAGAACCTGGCTAACTGAAGTTGCCAGGCATGAACTGCTGTGGAAACCACGAGGACTTCCACACATGTGCTGAAAACAATACACAGTTAACCCAGAAAAAAAAAATCATTGGGTTTGATCCAACACAATTAAGCAACACTGTATACAGCACTGTCTGTTGAAAATGATGTTAACAGGGAACCCGTTTTTTTGTTACTGTAATAAATTCCATCTCTCATCAAGACAGTGAGGAAAAACCATGCCAGTACTGCCACAGCCCTGCATTCTCATAGCTTTCTTACATGCAGGATGACGTTCAACAATATTCATGCAAATATAAACAGTGAAGCAATTATATACTGATGAGAGATGTGCTCCACTGTCAGAGAGAACTTTGAGTACTTCTGAGAACTGAAACGTCTGGCACCGAGTTCCACAATGGTCTCCTGCATACACATGGGAAGACATAGGCATGCAGGCAAGCATCAACCATGCAACAAGCGCAGCACGTAAAAATATGCAGTGTTGTTAACTGGCCTTTGGTTCGGTTTGGTTTAGCTTTTGATAAAAAAAGGCATCTGCTTAAGTGTTTGCAGAGCAAATGAAAGCCCTTTCTAAAATTCCTACGCTGGATTGTCATCCTGACAAAATTTAAGCAGGAAAGAGAGAGTGAGAATGAGGGTAAAAGGAAGATGCTTTAGAGGCTGGTGTGCATCATATTTTCCCTGCTGCACTAAACAAAATACAATCTAGAATGGCATGAAGATACTCAATCTACAAAACTGCCTGCCAGTGCTCTTCCACCATCCATCTTCTACCACACACGCCAGACAAGCTAGCTGTGAATCTATTCACTTTCTCTTGATATTTGTATTAGCCTTACAGGTGAAAACTCCTGCCTGTAGCTTCCAGCAGATGAAAAATCTAACCCATCTCCCACCTTCAGGATAAAAACACTTCTATCCATTTTATCTTGAATATTAATCACATCTCGCCTAGAATTCCCAAGTGACTGAATTTGTGAAATGTTTGCACTGCTCACAAGTCCTCATTCCTGCATTCTAAAGGGAAGCCTGTGCATTAATATCATGAGACTCTGATGTGAGCCTTGGAGAGCTTTCCTGAAGGTTAGGCAATTTGGCCAGAGTGCACAAACATTTCTGCAACATACAGAGTGTGAACAGTTCCACATTTAATGAGATGCAACAAAAACTGTCAGATGCTGACAGTTGACTGATGCTGATCTACTCAGCTCAAGATACAGATTTGTTCTGTCTAAGAAGCCTGTAACCAAAGGGATAAGAAGGACAAATGCAGCAGAGCCAAGATTCTATCCCAACATTGGATGCCTCTATGACTGTGGATTTAAGTGCAAATGGCTGCTCTTCATAAAACCACATTTGCAAAATCAGGACTTTAAGGTGGATGGGAGGGAGATTTCAATATGAAAGGTGATTTTTGCAATAGGTTATCAAACAAAACCAGTCCATTAAATTCACACATCTGCTAATAGGCAGAGGGAATCTGAACAGCACATCTAAGCCAGCAAGCAAAACCACAGAGTATTCTTTAGTTCACAGAAAATTTTGTACGAGTTGTTAACAGAAGATTAGAAGTTATTTTAGTTTTCTTATAATTTGAAATTTGACTGTACTGGGATTTACTCACTGAGATAACTCACTAGCCATTCTCCTCTATCCAAAAAGGGAGGCACTGTGTTACTGTCATTTTTAATAAGACTGAATGCTCCTTCTCTTAATAAATTTATTATGTATTTGGACAAATATCCCTAAATCCAAGGAAAGCCAAAAGTGGATTGTTTTTTTAAATTTGCAGCTGAAGAAACAAACACAACTAATCATTCAATGTAAGCACTGTAGCATTTCAGCAAACACTTCCTCTGCCTTAGCATGAAACATAAAATCCAAAAACAGATCAAACCTATACATCAAGATGACCTGTTTGGAGCAACTGTCTACACTAAAATGCATCAAAATTATCTGCTTTTGATTTTTCTATCCATTAAAATACCAAATTCAGAAAAGGAGTAGCACACCTACATGTGACTGAGATACTAACGCTTAGCTGTAAAAAAATTTAATACTTGAAAAATACATTGCAAATTACTATAACAAACTCTGAAGTTCAGTGCAGGTAATATCTCTCAGGTAGGCAGAACTCATGATAACAGAATAGATATACATGATTACACATCTTCAGAGAAAAAAGGCTTGTTCTGGACTGGCATCCAAAATAATATTGTACGTTCTGTTAGGGAAGAACTAAAAGCATTTTTTAATCTAATTTGTAGATGGCTGCAAGTGTATCCACAGCTCTCCATAAAAGAAACCACTGTGCTTGTGCTTTATTGGAAATGGGTGCACTCTGAGTCACACAGGCTGGAAAGACAACAGACAGGTATTTTTTCAAGTGGTGAAATGCATTCTGAAACTTACGGGGGAAAAAAAAGATAAATTATCCCAATTTTCCTTCAAGATTACATTAAATAAACTGGTTCTAAACAAGCAGGCTAATTCCTACATGGACACTACCTAATAACTAGTTCCATAAGGGAGAAGTTGACCTAAAGTTGATGTGGCAGTGGGGAAGCGTGGTTTCTGGCAGGTGGGAGTCAGCAGAGATGGCCACTCTGTTAAGTCACTGTGAGGTAAGAAAGAGATTAATTTACTTCTCCTGCCAAATATACAAGCATGCTTTGTGAGTGGAGGGACCCCACAGCTGCTATAAGCCAGAACCACCTCAGCAGAAGAGAGAGAGCATGGAGCAGGCAGCATGCTAGCAGCTCTTGCTTGTTGCTTACTATGCAGACCACTTGCTGTAACTGATTGTCTGCTGCTCTGCTGCAAGCTCCTTTCTTTCCTCCTTCTGCTGGGTACTGTACACCCAGTGCTAGCCCAAAGCTGCTTCCTTTAGGAGGAAAGGTGGTAAGGAGAAGCAGGTCTGGTTATGACCTGGTGAACAAGATTGACTTAATACAGCTTGGAGCTAATCGAGCTGACCAGTAAAAAAAATTTTCTGGAAGAACAAAGAAAGGCAAGAGCTGCCCTCTATGAAGATGTAAAGGTTTTAGGACACTTGTAGCCCAAAGGCTGTGCTATAAACTCCACTAGTAGGCACAATATTTGCAGATGGCATCTAAAAAGATACAGCATGTCCTCCAAAGAGCCAACAGAAAAAAACTTGAGTACTGGGTGCTACAGATTTGTGCTTTTTTTGGTTTTAATATACAAAGTGTCCACCCATGGAATCTGCTGATGGTTCCACAGTGAAAGCAATGGTTGAGGCTTTCTCAGAGGAAGCCAGTGCCTGTCAGGAGACAGGGTTCTCTCCCCTTACCTGAGAGAAGCCCGCTGTTTCTTCTCAGAGCTTCTCACTTCTTCATTAGGCTTACTTTCAGCTCTATGCCTGGCACTCTGCAAATCTGCCAAGAGAAAATACATTATTTTCACCTTACTGCCCTTGCTGATCAGCATAACTAATGTGTTACATTGCAAATACATTTTTTCCTTGTTGATAGATCAAGATGTAATGTATCTTTTCGTGTAATCTTCTTAAAAGTGCTTTTGTCTGCATGACAGAGTCTAGGCAGATGTAAGCTTGACTGCAGGACATTAGTCAGGGCTAGCTGCAAGCCATGTGGCAGGTTAAATGGAGCCACATTCACACTGACATACTTGTCCCTCAGGAGGGCTCAACAGTTTGGAGCTCGATGCTGTATGAATGTATTTCACAGCTCCCCAGCAGTGCAATTTGCTTATGTCAGCACTTGACTGAGTGGATGTATATATTAAAACTAAAGTAACAAGGCTGTCCTTTCGAATAAGGTGTCCACATTTTCTACTGAAGTATTACTTTAAATACTTTTACGTATTTTAATTTAGTACTACTTTACCTACTGAAGTAATTATGCTGATACAACTATTATAGTGCTGTAATATCAGCAGAGCTAAAGTGATACAAGTCAAAAAGGCCTTAAATCTGCCTTGCTGTACACAAAGACACAACATATACATATGGGTTATTGTGGCTTCCAAAAAGAAACAACCAATGAGGAGAGGGAACCCTAATTTGCTTAGGAGACACTGAAAGGAGGGGAGGCAATTTTGCAACCAAGATCATAAAGCAGGTTCATGGGGTTTAAAATACCCACATAATTATTTGCCTTTAAGTATATATTTATTTGAATTAGCAAAATACAAAGACGAGTTTGTAAGGGATTTTTGAAGGTTTTTGTACTTTTTCCAGTGGCTGACTGCACATCCTTACCAGTATGATTTAACAAGATACTCTTTTTCTTCTGGCTGCCATCTGGTGCCACAGTAAGTTTCACTCGCAGAGTTTTGCTGGAACTAGGAGAATGGTTTACTGATGCATCAACTACCTCATAGATGGTATGAAGCAAGCTGGTAATATCCTATAGTTGGATGGAAACACAAAAAGATATACTATTGTGAAAATGGTATGAAACCTACAGCTTTGATAATTATAACTATTTTGGATTAGGGACAATTAAATGCTGAAATATCCTCAGAAGTCATTGAATTTAAAAGAGTTGAAATTGCACAGAACCTTACAAGCTTCATCAAATGGCGTAAGATTTATGAAATGGGGCAAGCCAGATCAAAATAATAATAGCCCACGGTATTTAGGTTTTCCAAACTGTGAATCAGCAAAATTGTGTTCTGTCTTTTCTTTGATTTCAACAGAACCCGGGGATGACCATTCACAGTGTGCTGAAAATTGAACTCACATGATCACAACAAATGCAGCAGTTGAAGATAATCATGGATATTATAGTCTTAGTACTTCTTGGGGCTTTTTTCTTGGGATAGTTAAATGGCTGATTATATAGAGGAAAACCAGTAAGAGAAGTAGCAGAACTGTAGACCTCAAGTTCGGAAACAAATGATGTCTGAACGTCACTCTATCATATGCATTTTGGGGTCTAGCTTATCTTGCAAAATTCAAACCAGTTCTAAACTTACATTTCTGAACAGCAGAGATTATCCAGTCAGGCCTATTACAGAACATTCTTCACACATCTCTTCAAAGGCAATGGGTCATGAACAAATGCTTACATGTGTGGCTATACCAGAAAGAACACTAGCCTATTTTAATAAGCCAGTTGTTTCAAACAGGAAAACCACTGTTTAGCAGCTGGCGATGCTCAAAGGTCTCTTAGGTTGATCTAATCCAGCCAGGCTCAAATAAGGTACTACCTTAAGCTGCTGTCGTGGTTTAACCCCAGCCAGCAACTAAGCACCACACAACCACCCACTCACTGCCCTGGTGGGATGGGAGGAGAATCAAAACTGTGTAAAACTGTGTTGAGACAAGAACAGTTTAATAATCGAAAGAAAATATAACAATAATAATAGTAATGAAAAGGAAGATAACAAAACCCAAGAAAAGACAAGTGATACATACTGCAGCTGCTCACCACCCACTGACCAATGTTGAGCCAGTCCCCGAGCAGCAATCTGCCCCTCCTGGCCAACTCCCACCAGTTTATATACCGGGCATGATGTCACATATGGTATGGAATATTCCTTTGGCCAGTTTAGGTCAGCTGTCCCAGGTGTGTCGCCTCCCAGCTTCTTCTGCCCCTCCAGCCTTCTTGCTGGCAGGGCATGAGAAGCTGAAAAAAACCCTTGACTTAGTATAAACCCTACTTAGCAACAACTAAAAATATCTGTGTGTTATCAATGTTAGTCTCATGCTAAATCCAAAACACAACACTATACCAGCTACTAAGAAGAAAATTAACCCTGTCCCAGCCAAAACCAGGACAAGTGCCAGGATGAAAAGGAAATCTCTTGGCTCACTGCTTTTCCTCAAAGGGATTTCACCCAAATTGATCTTGGGCACCAACCTAAGGCCAAGGCATACTGATCATTCTAGGCTATAAAGATCCCACTCAATCTATATCTGAGAATTTCTCCATGTTGGTCTTCCTAGTCCTTGATCTATCCTAGTAGCTAAACCCTTTCCAGATGCCCGCAAGCCCAAAGGAAATATCTGAATCATCTTTTGTTAAGTCTAACTGTTTCTGAGGATTAAGTCAGGTCTGTAAAAATTCAAAACCTCTACAATTTTTCCTCTTGCCAGAGGTCATACCCATAACAACAGCAGCATGAAGTTTCGTATGCCCGAATGGGTCCCAGCACTTTACTAGTCAATTTACCACATGGTTCTCTTTATCTAACCAGCTTTAAAGGTGACATAGAAATAATAATTGCTACTCACACAGAATTTCAGGAAATACTGACCTTATGGCCAGGAGAAATGATTTTACAGTACATGATTTTCCAGCTCAATATACAGACTGAATAACTAAATCCTAGAGGGTCCAGAGTTTGTCTGAACATGTAACCTCTCTTAACTTTTCCTGACTCAGTGGAATATCTCCAGACTTGTGAGTTCAAGACAACATATTCATAAAAAGAGAGCAGAATTTGAAGTCTCTCCTTTGTTTCCCCACTGATATATTTTTTCTATCATTACCACAAGAGTCTCTATACTGTTACTACCATGTCAGTAGCTGCTTTCCAGTCTCTTGACAAGAACCATGATCTAAAGCTTGAATGAGGGAAAAACTGCTCAGTGAGAATCTGGTGGACACCTCACAGCTCTTTAACACATCTCACTTCTCACACTTCCACCCTAATTTGAAACCCAGCCAGACCTTTAAATAGACACAGCTGTATCTGAACAGCCAGCTTGAAGGGCTGGATTTTCATTTCACCTATGAGAAAAACCCAATCAAGCAAGAACACAGACAAACAAAATATATCTGTTGTTTTATATGCCCTCCATAAATTATGTTCTAGGAGCATTATGCTATAATCCTACACCTAAATAAGCCAAATCTTCCCCTTCAGTAGAATATTTAAGCACCATTTATTCTTAACAGGGCTTTATACACTCAGCACTTTGGTGAATGGAGCCTTTCCCATACATTCCTTAACAAGCGTTGGTTAGCCAACATGGCATCTTTCCACACAAGGCTACTATCAAGAGGTTATTATCAACTCTTTCATTCACAACAATCTGTCCCCCTTCCTTTTTTTCAGCTACACTAGATGTTTGTACAAGCTGATCATCTAGTCTATTTTAACTTCAATAGGCAAAGACAAAAGTCTTTACTCCCACTGTCCTTTTAAATGATTTTTTTTTGCCAGTGATGAGGTCTAACTTGCTAACTGGCATACAATCTGCCCCTTGGGTTCTGTGAGGGTCTTTCTCAACAAGACGCTTGACTCAGCAGTTGAAAAAGTACTCCCAAATGCTGTCAAGGAAGGCCAGACACAGCATTTGTATGACACATACTTGGCAAGTCAGAGATATGTGCGCACACATATCACGTCAGGACAACTTGCATCTCTCAGCCAAACAGGCCCAAATTAACCCAAATTAATGTCCAGGCTCCAGGCAGTTTAAGAGGCTGCACAGAGGTATCAGGACACCTTGTGGCCTTTGCATTTCATTCCATGTTTAATACCCAGCCTCCTCCATGACAATCTGAACTGCTCTGCATTCTGGCACTGAATGAACACGGCCATCAGACTGGATATATACTGAGATCGAGGTTAGGGATATCCCTAAGTAACCACTTAATGCTTATGCTGATCTTCTAAATACTGACAACAACATTTTTATTATAGGATTCATTTATTTGTGGTCCTAATTTGTGGTGGGAATTCTAGCAAACTGACAGTTCTGATTTGGTCAAACAAATCTGCTTGGGTCATTCCCTACTCTGCCATCTACCAAGGTCCTGGCTGAGTATGTACCAGCTACAAGGCAGCTTGAACCTCCTGTTGCTTTCCAGTTATTGCTTCACGATTATAACATGCAAATTCCTGAGGCACTGATCTCGTAGGAATGGTCTTCATCAATGAGTTCTGAACTGTGACTAAAACTACCTTCTCACAGTCCTTTTTTTGGCAGCTAATATGGTAATGGCTTCTTGTGAAATGAGTAGTACTAGACCATTAACATATATGGAACAAAATTTGGATTTCATAGTTATGTCTGTAGCTGCCCCCAAAAGAATTTTCATCTTCCAGGAGACTGAGGCAATGTATGCTTCCCTTAAAAGCTGTCCCACTGAACGTTATCTGTATTTAAAATTCCTTAAAGAACTGCCTAAAACCATTGAGACAGCTTTAACTTCTACATACCAGCTTGTGCGTTTCATTGTCCTCAAGAAATTTAGCATCAAATATCAAGAATAAAAGCTTAAATAAAAGAATAAATGTTAAATTTTCCTCCCTTCTGGTACACCAACCAGCATGTCTCAGAGACCACCTACCAAACAACCTAACTTTTCCGCACAATGGATTACGATTTTTACTAGTCACGTGATTGAGCAACTGCTTTGCTTAAGACTGCTTGGCACTTCCCTCACAGAAGTTTCATTCCACATTTCTCAAATTTCCTCCCTTTTTACATGAAAAATAAATAAGATTTTTCAGTGTTTCTCATTTTCCCAAAAATATCATTTGCTCATTTTTTAAACTGAAATGGAATTTTAAACCATTTCTAGTTAAAAATCATTGTGGATTTTTAAAGTAGTATATTAAATAGGTAAAGAGAAATAAGAATTAAAAAAAAAAATTCTCTCCATTATAGCAAACAGATTATATTTAGAGAGGAAGTAGAATCTAACTAACTTCTGAGGGGCTTCTACCATGCAGAATTTCTGCTGGGATAGCTAGTTTAATCAAGTAAGAAAACTGAAACTATGACATTTTTCCTCAGAGGAAAACAAATGTTTGCTGGGTAGTATCCAAGCAGCCAGCACATGTCATACCCAGATTTATTTGTGTCTTGTTTATTGAACACCACGGTTGTTTTTTCCAGTGCCGAAGGATTTAACAGTGTTAATCTGTGTGTTTTTCACATCCTATTTTATCAAGCAGCTAATACAACATAGTATATTAAAAAGAGAAACTTTAATAGATTGTCAGAATACTTGCACTAGAAATATTAAAATGGAAACAGTTAAGTCCAGACACGTGTGGTACACACACGTATCTGCAGAACACTTTACAGATCTCCAGTAGGAGATTAGCAGGAATTTAGAACATTCAGATAAACTAATGGGCCCACAAAAAAATAACAAGAGCAAATTATACTGAAGTATTTTCATTCCTTACAGAACTCATGTGACTGAAAAAGTCCCAATTACGGGTATTAATTTTTTACTTCTAAGGAACATTAGTGGTACAGGGGTAACCCTATATTTTCTGTATTAGTGTAGCTTATCATCATAGAATTATCAAACTAGAGACTCCGTAGAGGCTTTTCCAGCAACATTAATTTAACAGAGTGAGATATTTGCACAAAAAAACCTCAAACCAAACCCAAAACAACAACAAAACAGTACCAAAACAAGAAACCTCCCCAAACCCGAAGGAGTTTAATAACACTGAAAGAAAACATTCAGTTTGATTCTTTGTAACTTGTCTGGGAGACACGTCTTTGGCTCCCCTCAAAACCAAAAGAGAAATTCCTATTTTCTCTTAATATTTCTCTCTGACACAAATCCAACAAATCTAATGGCTGAAATGACGGCCCCTCTGATACAGACAGGCACTATTCCTCTATCTGTTGGTTCCACTGCTCTTTCTATATCACGAGTTAATACAACATTGACAAACAGTGAAAACAAGAAAATTTCAAGATAAGGGTCAGGCTGATAAATGGTATCCTCAAAAAAGCCAGTATCTTTCCTTAAGTCAAAGATTAGGTGATGAGTTCTGAATGCAGAAGTAACCTCAAACATTTACACTCATTACAGATGATACAAACAAAAATAACTAAAAAGGGAAAGAAAAAAAAAAAAAAGAAAGGAAACATAAGAGGAAAAAAAATGGGTATTTAATGTATGATACAAAGAACATCTTTAGCATTAAAAATGCATGAAGAGAAACATCAATATCAGTTCATTACTTTTCCCTCAGCAAAAGAAAAGTACAAATGTCTCATTTGTACTTTGTTTGTAGTCTGATTTTTACATACAGCAGGATGTTTTTATTGCAACATCAGCTTTGTTTGATCACATACATTTTTGAATCATTCTTATTTGGAACCTGAAAGGAGCTTCACCTGCTATCTACTCAACAACCAGTCTAGAAGAAATTCCTTTTTTTACTCCTGACAAGCAACTTTCTTGTGTGCTTATTCCTGTACAGCCACTCACCAAAGAAACTCAATTTTCCAAGAAAGATCTGATTTAAAAAAAAAAAAAAAAAAAAAAAAAAAAAAAAAAAGCAGCTACTGTTTATGTAGTATAATTACATTCAGAGAGCTTGATATAAAACCTCATGGATCAAAACACATTAGTTCAATTATCCAAGTTTCAAGTCCGATTACAAATATCCGTGTGAAGATAATTACAGTGCAGCTGTCAGTTCTAAAAATGCCTGCAGTATATAATGAATTGTCCTCTTATGGCTTATAGAATGAAGGGAAACATTATTAGCCAAGTTTTGTAATATACATATTAGAGCAGGAAAAGTTATCTCCCACCGCACCAAAAGGACTGAAAAATAGTCATCTTCTATGACAGAAAAAGCAGTAGTTTAATAATATACAGTAATGCTAATTTTATAATTTGCCATCCCAATAATTATGCTTTCATAATGGGTGTATCTCTTCAACAAGCATGACTAGATCTGAATTTCTAATTATAAGGACTACGGAATATGTCATACACACTCTAGGAGGAAATCAAAGGAGTATTAAGTTCTGAAGATGTTGTTAAGATCCAGAAGAAATTTCACTAAGATGGAATTTGAATGCTCTTGTGGTGATCTGCCATTGTGTAAAACCCAAGGGAAATTTTATCCAGTAACTAAATCCATATCTTATTTAGAATTTTCAAACATTTTAATTAAAAAAACATTCAGTCCACTTGTAAAATTGCACCCCACCTACATGTCTCTTACAAACTTAATTTAACACTGTGCATTCCTTTGGAAACTTTCTGGACATGAAGTCCAATGTTTTAAACACAATGTCTCTGAATCAAATGAAATGGATGTGGGTGGGCAAGTCACTTCCTTTTACAGTGTCTCACTTTTCCAACATGAAAAACAAGAATGATAAGGCTGACTTCTTTTTGCAAAGCACCTTGAGGTGCTTTACAAGTCAGATGATAGAAATCTGACTTAAGAAATTTCATCTCTCTGTTAAATCCAGCTATAAATCCCGGATACATTAAAGTGAAATTTTCAAAGAAGGAGAAAAGGTCTGCACTAGGCTTTTCTCACCAGAACACTGGACCTTTGTTTAGAAAAGCTGACAGGTTCTGAAAGCATTTTCATCAGCTCACTAAATAGCACGGGTACCGATCAGCCCTCTTCCTCAGACTGTCCATTCTGTCCCTGACCCAGCGATATGCTTCACACACTTTTAACTCAAAGCATGTGTCCCATTCATTTTAATTGAAACTATTCACATGTTTAATGTTAGCCATCATTAAGCCCTTTGCTGGATCAGGAGCAGAGCTGCTTAACAAATGACAGTATCAGGCCCGCTATGTTGACTGCCAGTCCCTATGGGGCTAATAGAGCAAGAAATTTTGTGTTGTATGAAGAGACTGACATTCTGTTTTTGTGGTCAAAATTATCTATTATCTGTCCATTATCTATGAGCTGCTATCACTGGTTATTCTTGCACAGACAACTCTTAAATTGCATCTGTACTCAACAGACAACCAATGAGATAAATTATACAAATGGCACTGGAACAGCTTGCAGAAGTAGAGTGTAACATAATTGGGAAACTCTGCAATGGTCCATACTATTTGTTTCTATCTTTGGTCACATGTAAAGAGCTGAAAATTATCATCCTATTTGGTCCTTTGGTTAAAAGAATTTTTTTTGGCACAGGTTCGAGTCTGAACGTAGCAACCTCCAGACCTCAGAGCAGTATAATTTTCAATCCCTGCACAGATTTGGTTTCAGTTAAGCTGCAGTCTGCTCTTGTAGCAGGGAGAGGTAGAATTTGGCTGTAACATATTCTCTAAGTACAGTCAAATTAAGCTCTTTGGTGTACCACATAATCACAAATAATTACTGTATGCATCCTTAAAAGCACAGTCTCATTATGTTCAGCACATGGAACTCCCACTAACATTAATGGGAATTCCATGCCTGAATGTAAAGGACACCCATATGTGTGGGTTTGGGTTTTGTGTGTTTTCCCCCCATTCTTTCAGAGTCATGATAATCTTGTAATGAAGACTTAGCCTTGGGTTGCTAAAGATCTAGGTTCAATCTGCCACAGGTTCTTGTGAGACTTCAGGCAAGTGATTTTATTTTTCTGGTCTCTGTTCCCCATACATTAACAAACACAATACTACTTCCTCACCTCACCCCACCTTCCCCTTGCCCTCTCTCTCTGTATCTCCTCTTCCCATTTGAAAGTCTGGACTTGGCCTGTAACTTTCATCTGGTTATTCTCTTGCACGAGGGGCACAGATTTCATTTGACTATTCAAAGCATTATGAGTAGAAACAATTAAAAAATCCTAATAATGATGTTCATATACACATTAAAAACCCTGAACCACTACCACATTTGGCAGTTTGTTTGTAAATGTTAAAAGAGATTTTCTTCAGTCTTCTAGGAAAAAATTCTGCCCTCATTTGGTCTCTAAGGCCACTACACTTTCAGTATTTACCTTATTCCTTTCAATTAATTGTTAATAATTTTCACAGACACCAGTGTAGCAACCGAGAGAGACAAACCCCGTCAGTTATCTGAAGACACAGGAGGCAGTAAACACACCTCACAAAAAAACCAATGACAGCACATGGCAGTAAATCACAGTAAAAGACATTCTTCTAGAAGAAGAATCATTCAATTTGGAAATAGTTTTGTAAAAGGAGTGTATTCTAATCTATATATCCTCTTATTTGGCTTCTTATTTGCACATGAAACACAACTTGAAGACAACCTGATAATAAAAAAATACACACGGGTATTCTTTGATGGCCATTCACTATGCTTCTCCACCAAATATCGTCAATGGTATTTATACTTGGAGTGAGAAGGCAGAGATCGGCCTAATATTCATGAAAACAACATAACAGTATAGTTAGTTCTACTGGAAAGAATGTCAGAAAGCAACCTTGCTATTTGGTTAGCTTAACTCTGAAAAGCAGAATAGAAGCCAGAACAATATACATTTGCAGGGGTTTATTTTGACAATGTGTTTAGTTGTTCTGTTGTTTCAGATATTTTTCCTCCTCGAATGCCAGTACTATTTTTTAAAGACTAATCCCAGATATTAAACAACAACCAGCTTAAAAAGTGGTACAGTACATCTGAAAACAGTAAACTACTGGTGGGATATTTTCTAGGAGGGAAGGGTCCATGGTAACTGCTGTTTAAGTTGGCAGGACACCTCTATTTCATAGAAGAAAAAATGTTCCTGTTATAAAACACTTCTCTTGTTAGCAAATGCTGCACACAAAGGGGCAGCTGTACTTTGCTTACCTCGCGTGTGACTCTTCCGTTGTTATCAAAGTCATACAGTGTGAAGGTCCATTCTTGCCTGTTATCTTCCTCTACAGACACATCACATTGCAATTCCTAAGAAACATGCAAAGAGCAGCTGATTACCTAAAGCAAAAGGCCTGTTTGCAGAGGAGACTCTCTGTAGAAGGAGGCTGCTTGCTTTCGTCCTTCCTCCCTCCGCCCCTCATGGGAGGAAGCTTTCAGGATATGTCCCGGGGAGGCCTCTGTCCACCACAGTGAAGGAGCCTCATCACAATCACATGATAATCCTAACTCCCTTGGGCTAGACTTTGGTGGATCTGCAAGATGCTTTCTACTTCATTGCAGAAAACACAAAAAGGTAAAAGAAAACTACTCCCTGAAGCGCTTGAACTATAATAAGATTTCCCACAAAAAAGTGAGAAAGAAATTTCTGCTTAATTCAGGAAGAGAAAGGTAACAGAAATAGACTCACAGTACAAGGCGGTACACCACAGTGCTGGGAGTAGTCATTAATAAAAAGTGGACATATGGCACAAATCCCCACCAGCGAGGCCTGTCCTTGACACAGAAATTTGATAACGAAAGGTTGTCAGAGTTAGTGCAGTACAGCCTCATGCCACTGAAGCTCCTGAAATGGAGCATGCCTAGGAACTGGCAGGTAAAACCAACCTGGGAGTAGTACCTGGCCCTTATTTTAACTGTGCTTCTGTTAGTGAGAGTGTGATCTGTGAAAAGCCTGAAAGAATCAATTTGTTAAAGGGGAAAAAAATCCCCAAACCAAAACCAAGACTTCAGCGAAGAACAAAGGATGCACTCTGACTGACTCCAGTCACCTGGGTGCAAATCATTTCCTTTCTCTCAAGACCTGTGCAATCAGAATTATCCAGAGCCACAACAAGGCAAAACAGAAAAGTTAACAGTGCAATTAAAATGAAAGCCACTGTATGCAAGTAAAATAAACTGCTCCAAATAGCTTCGGCATGATAGAGCTCAAAATACCTGGTTGATCTTCTGACTTGAAACCAATTCCCTACAGCAGTTACTGGTACCCCCTGTCCCCTGCTGAGTTCAAAGGCAGTCTTCTCTCAGTTGTAACAAGCCCGGCTGAGAGCTGCCAAGTGCCCCACACTCTACTGTGGAAACACAGTTTCATATTACATAAACATTCCCGGCACCTTTAAAAGCCAAATCACACCACCTCAGACTTAGACCTCTTGTCTCAACACTCGTGTTTCTGATTCTTTTATACCTTTGAAACATCTTAGCTTCTATCTTACATAGCTGGAAAACTTTCATTTGTAGAACAAGAGGAAAATATCAATAGTTGGTTTCTTGCCACATATTAATACTTCCCTGTCCCAAATCGCCTAACATAACATCTTTATGTGAGGATGTGCTCTGCTTAGTTAAGAGCCATGGCAACCTTCCCTACATTAGTCATGGTGCCTAGTACCAAGTGCTAACCTTTATGGCATGCCAAGAACTACTTGGGAACAAACACAGACTTTGTCGGTACAGTGGAGTTCCAGCTACTCTGGCACCAACCATGTTGACAGGTGTCCTCCACTGTTCAAATATCAAGGCACTGTTAATTGCAATTTATCATGCCTTTCCTGTCTGCAAATGTCTGCTACTCGAGGCAGAATAAAAAATGTGCCTAGAAAAAGAGTTATCGCTGTGCAAAAAAAAGAAAAAAAAAAAATGCAGGAAAAGTCCCTTCCCCCCAGAAGGCACACAAAGCACCTAGCAACACCTGAACTGCCTATGGGAAAGCTACCTCCTTCTAATCAGCCTTGAAACAGTAAAAACTAAATCGTACCAGACTACTAAATCTGCTCTAGAGAAGGAAACAAACACTCGAGCCATGCTGCAAGGTGGCTGCATGGTCTTTTAAATAACAATTGAGGAACGCAAAGCTCATTAATGTGACAGGCTGACAGCACTGAAAGGTAGAAGTTTGCCATGTCTGCTGGAGTGCAGAGAGATGAAAATTCGTGCTGTTTCTTGCTGGTACCAGAATATCTTCCTCCTCACCAAGACAGACAACCCTAGCTGGATGACAGCATGTTTCAATACTCATATTTATTAAATCACTCCCTACATAAACAAACCCCGCCAACTACACACAATGTCTGGCAGTTTTATGATGTTTGTAAGTCTACAAGGAAACAGACCATCAGACTCATTGCCCTCCAGGATCCTTCTCCTCCTGCCATGTGATCAGATGGATTTCCCATGTAGCAGGTCAGGGTTATTTCACTTTGGAGGCCCAGGCACAGAAGACCGATCGTTAAAGTAGCATTCACAAGCATCTTTTACACTAGGCAGATTTAACCAAGTGCTATAGTCCATGAAATTCAGTTTAAAGCTTTGATAACATGGTAGCTGGAATAATAAATTACTAACAAAAGGATCACAGATAAATGCCTCTACTTACTGTACATTTCAGATCCTACAGAGGAATGATCATCATTTGATCCTCCCCAAACCTGGAAATAAATCTCACTAATCACCTCATAAGGAGCACCAATAGTAAGACACGTACTTGTGCCAATTCAGCTTCCTCCTGTACCCATTACAATCATCGAGAGCTACATACATGCATCAGAGGGCATTACTTGGTCCACAGGTTATTCTTCTACCATAATTATGCACATGAAACTTTAAAATATAGAGGACTTACTTCAAATTTCAGTTGCTTCTTGGAACCTGTGCGTGTGTCACTTTCTTTTTCTGTTTTCTTTTCATCTCCACTGCAAACTCCATCTGTCTTCTCTGGAGGCAAAGCCACTGCGAAAAATATATTTAAGAAAGAACGCTTATACGAAAATGTCAAAGCAGTCTTATATTTGCAAATCTGTCTTTATATTTAGGTTGAAACTGATTTCAGCAAACTTGCATGAGAGGATCATTATACTTGATTTGCTTTTGTGTTCACTGTACATCTGGCATAATTTCAGCAGACAATCTACCAACAGCTTTTGGTACACTACCTCTCCTACAAACATCACCAGAGTCACAGGAAATTCAAACACAGTATTATAAGAATATAAATAAGCAGAACTGCTACTGTAAATAAGTTGAATAATTTGCAAAGTATTGAAAGTTTGTGACATATTGCAAAAACACCAGCAGTGAATGAAGTAATGAAGTTGAAATGAAGTTCTCATTCTGTTCCAGTTTCCCTCTTCAAATACACACAAACATTACTACCTTCCAAAAAGGTAACGCTACCTGCTGAAAAGGTTAAACTGCATTTTTTCAAGTATATATGAAGTATATTTCACCTGAGTTTCAAGTTGAAATATTATGCTTTTGCATAATTCAACAGCACTCATCAATAGGAGCATCAATACTAACATCTATTACACATTTATCACAACATATCATATATATCATATATCACCTATATAACAGAAAGATAGATCGATATAGATAGATATATATAGATATAGATATAGATATATACACTTCTCATGTGGATTAAAAGATAAATGCCCAGGAGATTAACAGCCATGCCTTTGGCTCCTGCAGAGGCACTCAGTCTTGTACATGACAAAACCCTATATCTGAAGTAAATTAATTCTATATTCATCAGCATTATGAAAATATACACAGACTTTTTAGCCCTACCATCAAAATTTTTAGATATATAGACTTTTTTATGCATCCACATATCTCTGCCAACAATGTTACGCCCATACTTCATTAGGCATAGCAGCAACCCTGTCTACTCCCCAAAAAATAGAAGATATTGCGAGAATGTGGGTCTTAAAAGTCAGCATTTTTTCTCTTGCACTGCAGTATTTGCATGTACCCAAGGCCTTTATCCTAATGCTATGTAGGAATAATTTCTTGGGGATGCCTTTCTAAGTAAGATCTTAGTGCCAGTTCTTCAGTAAAGTCAGATTCCTTGCAAAAAAGGAGACACGATCCCCTTTTGTTCAGGATAACCCATTTCAAACTGGGTTTACTCTGTGGCTCTCTCGGTGTTTGGCATTACTGAAGTGCCTCCCAAGCATTCTACAGGAAAGCAAGTCACTAATGTGCTAGAAATTAAGATACTGTGTTAGCCATTTTCCAGCATTTTCTTCCACATTTAAGATAGAACAATTACATAAAAACAAACTAACAAATCTACTCTAACTATCTCTCAGAAATTCCAAAAGCTAAGATTTGTGCCACAACATTCACATTGCCACACTGCAATATACATCACATTTTCTAGTCTTATTTCCTTGTTTAGATTTAATGCTATTGTATTACCTTTCTCTTCAGTTTTCAGAACTGTGGCATACTATAAAAGATTAGAATGTGCAGTTAAAAAAAAAGAGGGAATGAGATAGAAACCCTAGCCTTTGCAATTTCCTGACTTTGATACTTAGTTGCAGTTTTAATATTATACTAATGCCATCTTCCCAACACACATATGTAATTTGCATTGTACAAATGCACACAGACATGGCATTAATCATATGCATACTGACACACTGATAGACTTTGATTTCTACACCAAACCATGTTAGGCTTCCCTATGCTAAACATAAGCTAAGCAGGAAGGTCAGCTGAATGAAGAGAAAGCCCACTTCACAGCAGTTTCTTCCCTTGCCCTTTAAAATCTGACATTATTTGGATGAGCAGGGACTATTTCTTAGGAGGCTTTTGTATTGTATTTATCATAAAGAAAGCACATATTAAAATAAATGTTATTTACAGTACAGAACTTTGATGTATGTCTGAAGGAGGGCTTTATACTCTATACTTTGTCCATAAACACAACTCCATATTCCTAGAAGTTCAAAGCTAAGACCACAAAAAGATCCCCTCCATAAAACAAAAGCCAACATTTGGTTGTCTACCTTAGTCCAGACTTCTTGTTTCCTTCTAAAATCAATAAGAAATGAAAAGGTAATGTGGGCATTCAGAACAAGGACTGTAACACTGCCAGTGGTTCTTCATAACTATCAAATATGCCCCTAGATCTTCAGTGGCTCATCTGTGTCAGTGATCACTTTTCTCACATGAACAGTTCTAACTAACCTGACAAACATCTTTATAAGGGACTTGTGCAATCCCTCACAATCTCGCTGTAGGGAATGTGAAATAAATGAAAGCTGGGATGGTATGACCCCTAGCTTTGCTGAACAGTGGACAACAAATCAGGAAAAAAAAAATTCACCCCTGTTATCAAACATACTTTTAAAAGTATACAGGTACATAATGGCCAAAAGACTTCTACAGTTGTCTGTCATCTGTTAAGGGACAGCATGCCAAACAACACTGGCATGGCAAACAGCATGAGGCTGGGAGCGCTGAGGAGCAGATCCTGCACAAGGTGACTATTCCCTGCCCCAGTGCTCTCTGTTGGGTTTTTCTGTCAAAACGAAGTGTCTTACAGAGCATTCTCTCCCTGCCACCACCACCACACTCCTGAACTGTGCTGGAAAGTGCCGGCATGTGCAAAGAACACCAGCATTCCCCAGTCACAGGGTGCTTCAGAGAGGAACGGCACAGAGTTACCTTCTGGTTTCAGGAACTGCCCTTTCACTGGCACGTTTAATAATCTTTCTGGATGTACAGTTTGTGTGTTCAGATAAGAAGCTTTCACTTTAATGTATAATTTATGTAACAGATGAAAAATGTGCTCTGACAAATTAGTCTTCTCAAAAAAACAAGAGTTCAGCTATTGGGGAAGGAGGGGATACATCTTGCAGTACACTCCTTGGGAGAGTTTAAATACTGTATGCCAGAAATTATCCTCTTTGAGCTTCGCTGACCTTTGATCTGAAGAACTCATTGGCCTTGCTGCTCCAGGGAATTATCCATTGAAATCAGTTGCTCATTTTGGAGCTCAGATGAAATGGGGCAATCTGGTGATCTCATCCTGATGTCAAGTTTCATTCAGCAAAGAAAAATGAAATCTAAATGAGGAAACTTTAAAGGGGAATAGGGAGGTATTAAAATAATATTTATGAGTGATCAAATAATGTGTCTGTGCATATATTCTCTGCAAATTTAAAAATACATATTGGAGTACGACTGTTTTGTCTGGGAAGAGAAGGGTAAGTGTTTGGTATCTTGTTTCTATACTTAGTTTTGACTATTGACATGCACTCAGTTTCATGAAGGATACAAACACATGCTGAAACTACTTATAAATACAACGAGAATGTCTGCTTTGGACAGTTAAAACTGGCAGCCTGTAAACAGAGATTCACCAGTGAGCCACATGCCAAGGTTCAGATATATTCACAATGTGAACTTCCTTTCAGATCTGCCAATGATATTTAAGTAGCCCAGACAAGATAGTTATCTCAAAGGAGTGGGGAGAATTAATAGACTTGTGTTTCCAAAGTCTAGGGCATCAGAAATAGGTCCACATACAATACATCATCTGTGTAAAAATACTTACTTACCTCCCCACTCAGATAACAAGTCCTGACAAAGAGAACGTGCTATATAGACAAATACAGAGAAACCTACCCTTGTTGTGGGAATCCACAACTGGAGGGGAAAAAAAAAAAAAAAAAGTATATTTATTGCTTCTCATGGGAATAACCATATGCTCTCAAAAACAATGTTCTCTAACAGAATGTTTCATGAATTGAAATACTGCATATGTTTTCTTTATGATGTTCTCTTTTCTTGTTCATTATTAATGGTCTTGTATTCACTTCTATAACCTTAAGACACTATAAAAATGCGTCTGGACAATATTTGAAATTGGAAAGACAATAAAGGAAAAATATTAACTTGGAAAAATTGTGAAATACCATTCTTTCATGAAAAACAAACTGACTGGCTTAAGTGTACTAGCAGATGTTTCTCTCTAAGATTGTTAATTACTACCACCCAATTGCTCATAATTGAGGTGGGGGAGGAAGACAGGGAGAGAATGAACACCAGTTTAAAGGTATTAAGACTCATCCCTGAAGAATTAAGGGTTTTTTCAGGGGTTTATTCATTCCTAAGAAAAGAAGGGGGTAATAATTCCAACTGCTCCATAAGAATCACCAAAAAAATCCCAGAAATGAGGTAAAACCAATTGCTGTGCTGCATGTATTGAATGAGCATATAATACTAAGCTTCAGACAGCCAAACCATACTTCAGTCACCTTCATTCTGCATCTGAGAATAAGGGGGAGAAAAAACAGCCAAAATACAGCTCCAGTCAGATGGAAAAGTGACTGTTTAAACTTTCACTCTCACTCAGGAGGCTTGTCATTTCAGATTTCTCAAAGCCTCATTCAAGGAAAGCACCATATTCTTTAACAAATTCTCTTCCTTCTCTACGTAAGGATAGTTTCCCTCTGTTTTTCAATTGTACTTAGCATTTTTGTCGGATTAAGAGGTTCTCGTGGCCAGAAACAAAAAAGGATGCAACTCTGATGAAAGTTCAGGTCTATATTACAGCTACCAAGTCCAAATTTGCACAGCAGTTAGGAGAACTTGGGCTAAAGATGAGCTACTTGAGAGCCTCTTTGGGATGACAGTCAATCCAAAAGGTATGTGATGTATCATGGGGCCTTAACTCAGAAAACAGAAGTACGGGAGAAGCTAAGCAATTACACAGTGATAAATTATGACTGGACATTACCAGTAACTATTATCTTAACGTCAGGGTCATCACCGTGTAATTTTTGAGAGAAAGCAGAGTAAAGATAAAATTGGAGAATTGACAAAAATGTCACCTATGAAAGTCAGCATCTGGCATACATGAAACCAAATTCTTTGAAGGGAAATATTATTAGCCTTCCCCTCAAGTCAGATAGGCTGGATTCCACAACAATTCTTTACATCTACTACCAGAAACAAAGGAACAGAATTATCTGTACATGGGGAAAAACAACAAACCACACACTAGAACCTAAGACTTGTGGGGAAGTAGGATAAAAGGAAAATTTAAAAATGCACAGATGTATCCAGACAAGGAGATGAAATCATAAGCACTTCTTAGAAGCTCAAATTGAACTTCGGGAGCACTATTTGACTGGTGGAATCGAGCATCAAAGAGCTGGTCCAAGCGAGCTCAGTAGTAAAACTCCTACTGATGTCAGGCAATAGGGTAAGAGTTTCACTTCCAATTTACACATCTAGCAGATGCAGCAGAACTTAAAGTCAGAGACTATGAGGACCAAAGGGATAGAAAAAGAATTAAATGGCTGTTTTTTCCAAATTATCAGGTTCTGTCAATATTTTTTTCATTGTAAATCAGGTTTGACATGCATAACTGACATTCTTCACTGACTGCACGACAACAAGCAGAGAAATAACTATGTTAGAAAGTCCAAACTGAGAAGTTGTCCTTTAATTAACAATTACATTCACATTCAGATTTCAATTTTAAATTCTCCTGAAGGCCATGGATTAAGAAATATCACCCCCATTAAGCACACAGTTCGGTTTTATTGCACAGAGTTGATTGAAATATATCCCCAACAAAGATAACTCTGCTTGAGCAAAGGTCCTCATCTCCAGCAGCAAATGAATGTAGACAGAATAGGACCAGGAAGGGAGCAACATTCCTGTTCCACAGCCACCAGAACAAGCGCAGAGAAAAACAAGCTCATCCTGGGTCAGTGCCAAAAGCGTGTATTCAACTTTCTCTGGCTGAAAGCTGAAGATGATGAATTAGACACACCCTTCAAAATAACAAAGATCAAGCTGCCTTCTCTGAAACTTACTGTAGGGAAATTAATTGTCCATTTTCAGTCTGGTGGGACAAGTCATAACCAATTTAGCTAGAGCTGTACTACTAGTACTTTGCACTAGTCTGGGATGGGTATTTCAACCCAAAAATATGGAGAGCAGTCTTTTTCTTCTACTTCACTGTTTCCTACTGATGGTCACAACACAAATTAAAGGATCAATGGCACACCGTGAAGTAGAAAAAAAAAAGATTCAAGGTGTCTCAAGACCTACTGACAGCACCCAAGGACGGGCAGACAGTTAGGCACAGAACAGAGGGGTAATGACTCAGACCATGTGATGGCCTGCAAAAAAACACCATCAAAACCAGACAATCAAAGTATGTTTTAACCATTTAGGCATCAGATAATGATTCTAACTGACCAGTCACCACTAGGACATTTGGGAATGGCTAAACTGAAATTCACTCAAATGTTCAGACATTTCACTCCTGAATAAAAAGGAGTCAAACTCTCAGGTCTATGCAACACCACGTCCCTTAAAACTTCAATTCCTTTTGCCAATCCCAATAATTTGACACATGTAAGAGTATTTCCAAGCCTTGATACAGAATCACAGATTTCTGTCTAGGTCTGGTGTCTTTTTTTTTGGCTGCTGGGTTGGGGAAAAATTTTTTTACTATCTCCTTACCAAAGAAAGTTTTGTACTAAAGATGCATATATATAAAGGACAATACAGTCTCTCTCTGCTAGCTTGGGTGTAACTCATACATGCTTAAACACTAAACCTAGATTTCTCACACTCTCTCTGGAGGGAGTTTGCTGAAGGGAGGGAGTTTGTTGAATTTTGCCAGATTATGATTCCCTTTTCCAATTAGTTCCCCAACTGGCTGTATTTCATCAACAGCAACTGCCAGATTAAATGCCTTACTTGACCATCTTCACCCAATACACTTTGATGTTCAGTTCTCAAGCTTCAAAATACCTTTTGGATGAAGATCAGACAGCACTAAACAGAATTACTAATTAATTAAGCAAAGTTAAATTTTAAACACTGTTTGTTGTGCTAGCCAAAATCCTGAACAGAACAGTCTTTTTTTTCCCTTCCTCATCAGAGATCAAAGAAGATCATTTCTCCCTCCCCTCCCCTATCTTAAAAAAAAAAAAAGGGGGGGAAGGGGGGGACTAGAAGGAGAGAATCTCCATAAGTTTTGGTCAGAATAGTTCAGGATGATACCTGTAGCAGCAAGATCTGTGTTTGATCAGCGGGCATATCAAAAGCCACATTAACAAAATGCAATCTGCTAGAACTATCTGTATCATTAACATGGGTAAGTACTTCTTAAGTGAAAACTGTCACTGTCATATGGACCACTTAGCATTTTCTAATAGCATTATGTGTTTCTGGAGCTCTGAATGGGCCTGAGAAGCGTTGAAGTCTGTTACTCAACAGTGACAGATGGGGACACCAACTCATTTATAACTTAAAGCAAACGAATACAGACCTCTCTTCTCTGAAGATGGCCATACACTGATTTTGGTTAGTAACTAGCAACAATTTTGCTTTTTAAAAATTCCTTCTCAGTGTAAGTTGCAGATATGCATGTTCACACATGATATTCTGTCTTAAATTTTCTTTGTCTCTTTGGATTTCTTTCCCCTGAGATTCACAAGAGAAGAAAAAGAAGAAAAAACTCAACCACTACATAACCCTTTATTCAAATGAAGACTGAGTAGGTAATGTTTATTAATAATGTAGCCTTTGATATCAACTCACTCCCATCTAACTTAGATGTTCAATGGGAAAATCATGTTTCCACCACCTTTGCTATGATAACAGGGCCTCTAAAGGTATCTGAACTGTAAGATTCATTTAATCAGAATTGCTTCCCATGAGGAAGAATGTCACTCTGACCCTTACAAAGCTAGCCTTTTACAGAGAGCAACATTGTGGACCTGTATTGTAATGTTATTTTGGCTGTGATCAATCAGTTGCATATCTGACAACTCTCTCATAGTTAATACTCAGTAGCAGCTTCCGTGTTCCCAGCCTCAGAGCCCTACGTCTTACTCAGAGAGGTGGGAGGAAGGCAGATTGATCCACAACACAAATGAAAAGCAATATAGTGACTAATAGTCCAGCATATACATGTATGTGCACAAGCATAAGTCCCTTTTCCTTTTCATATTTATACGTGGGTGTATGGTACTAAGGTAATACATCACAACCGAAGAAACATGCAGAGAAATAAAATTCACCAAGGTTTGACCCCACCACCTTATAAAGTCTAGACAGCACACAGGATCTCATCACAAGAAATCATAAGAGTGATTTGGGTTGGAAGGGACCTTAAAGATGATCTAGTCCCACCCCCCTGCCCTGTGCAGGGACACCTTCCACCAGCCCAGGTTGCTCACAGCCCCGTCCAGCCTGGCCTTGAACCCTGCCAGGGAGGGGGCAGCCACAGCTTCTTTGGGCAACATCTGCCAGTGTCTCACCACCATCACAATGAAGAACAACTTCCTTAGATTTAATCTAAACTTAGCCTCTTTCAGTTAAAAGCCATGATCTCCACAGAGCAAATGCAGGTAACTGCTCATCATTATTAATAATTATACTACAGCCTAAAGACCACAATCAGAGATGGAAGCCCGTTGTGCTATGTACCGCTCAAAATGATGAAGATGAGACACTTTGGAGCATCCCTCCTTACAGCAGGATACAGCCCTTCCTACTGCTCTAGAGAGCCCATGTGTTTCACAGATGAAGTCAGCTTCCCACACCCTTTGGTGCAAAACGCTGTAACATCCTCCTAGGCAGTGTCACTGTGAATTTTCATTCAAGTGTAGTGTCTTGAAATGTTGGTGGCAATCACTACTGGCTAGTGGGGCCTGGGCAGCCACCCCTCCAGGGGCACAGGTAGCCTAGACCAGGGCAGGCAGGCGGTGCACAGTGCAGCTCCCAGAGGGTCCTGCAACAGGAACAAAGAACAGTCCTCCCCTGAACACCAATTCACCAAGAATATCCTTCCACACCTGGATGGCTCCACTCTCTGTAAAGGCTCATTAAAATAATGAAGGTAAAAAAAAAAACAAAAAACAAACAGCTCTGCAGCACTGAACTTAGGCTTCATGCCTCCAAGTGCTTACGAGGGACTATAACTCCTCCTTAAATAAGTCTTTTGCACACAGAGTTCAGGGCTGCCTTGGCTCCCCTCGCCCACTGACCCCCCAGCACTGAGTCCTGCACACAGCCCCAGCTGCAAGGTACAGCAAAGCTCTCCGCTCCTCCAGAGCCCTGTGAAAATTCCTCGGGTAGCAGCTCTTTTACTTCCGGATATTTTGTTTTACAACTACTATTCCTTCCATCTCTTTGTTACCTTTACAGTTTTAAATCCTTTTCAGTACAAAGTTGGGCACTTTGTATGACATATTTTACTGGTGAAAGGACCTGGATTGCTAGATCAGATTTTTAAGGCAAGAAAAACCTGATTACTGGTATTTTTAATTTTTTGGTAGGCTGGGGGTTGGGACTTTCCATCTAACAAGAGCAGCTGGACTCCAAGCTCTTTCAAGAGCAGAAATGTTGCTTCAGGTTCATTTCCACAACCCCATAGTGCTGCATTTATTATTTGCTTTTACTCACAAACTAGTTGTGGTTACGAAAAAAACCCTCTTCCAAACAAATGACATTTTATCTTTTTCTCCACAGGAGAATAAGGTTGACTGCTACTTGTGCTTTGAGGTTTGGATATGATTGAGATGAAACATCTGTTAAGAAAAAAGGTGTGGGGGGGACTTTTTTCTGCTAAAAATATCATGCCTTTTTTTTTTTTTTCCACCAAACTTGAAACATGTGATGAAATTCAACTTTTAAAATATAACCCTGGAGCTACTTGAAACTATAAAAGTCTCCTCAGTATCTGAGGCAAGTCAGAATTTCCACTGTTCAAGCTGGGCTTTTATGAAGAGCAGACTTTAGAAAAAGCTGTAATCTGTCTAGGTAACAAAGGGCACTTGTTCTGCCTGGTGAGGTAAAACTTTGGGTTTCTGTAGCTACTGCAGCAGAAGTGGAGTTGAAGCACACAAAAGCACCCTGACTGATACACACTTTGAATTTGGAACAGCAACTGGCAAAAGCAATATGCTTTTCCCTGAAATTGCCTCTATAAGTCTGCATGTACATGCTTGTGTATTTGTAAGGTTCAGCAGGATGACAGGTTGTTGTGTCTAAACTATCCAGCCCGAAGGTTCAGGCATCTGTCTAGCTTTACATCTATCTAGCCGTCTATATAAAACAATGGCTCTTAAGTTTGATCCCAGAAATGCAAGAACTATTTAATCCTGTCATGAACTGTATCCTCACATGAGACACTCTGGGATAGGGATTTCAATCCCTACGGGCAGGAGAGAAGGGCCTTACAGGAGCATGCACATGGGATCTAAACAAAAGCCTATTGCAGAAAGCTACCAAAAACCCAGCAAAGGGAGAGCTCAAACTGGGTCGCCTGGCTCTGTCAAGGTCAAGCCAAACACAAGAGAACTGGCGACTTTAGGAATATTTGAGAGTTGCAGCAGGACATATTGCCTATTAAATGCAGTATTCAAGGTTTCTAAAAATGAATGTAATGTTTCATGTAAAGGCAAGGGATTTGAAACAAATATATTGTCTTCTGAAATAGCAAGGGCCAAACTGCTTTCAATTACAAGAGCACAAAACTGGAATAATTCCATGAACACCAGCATGAGAGTATTATCTGACCCCAAATCTTTGCCTGGAAATATGCTCTAGTTTCACATGGGTAAAAAAAGAGAGTCAGTCACAAGAGAGTCAGAGAAGAATGGCATTTTGACTCACTTTTCAAAAACATGTTTAATAAAACCTCCACGAACTGTGGTCAAAGCTACAAGAAAAATAACTGGTAATAATCGTTGCTGGGAAATTAAAAGTAGAAAAGAACCTTTGTTCTTCAAGTAGAATAAATGAAACCACTGGTATTCATCATGTTTCCAGAGAGATTGTTTTCAAACTCCTGACTAGTTCCCATATTTCATTCTTTGTTCTTGGTGGTGGATGTCCTGGGGCAAAGTTCAAGTACATTTTTATACCGCTGCACATGTACAGTAATGCAGCTTTATCTCCGGACCATACACGCTAGATCAGCTGCCTCTCACAGATACGCCCAAGTCCATCAGTGTGCCAAGGTCTATCTGATGGCAGACCCTGCCTCCCAGAGCAGCCCCCACTGCAGAGGCAGGGCCGCGGGACACACAGACAGACGTGGCTAGCTGGAGCCCAGGCACCCCGGGTGGGTGCTGACAGGCGTACCCACGCCGCGGGCAGCCGGAGCAGCGCTGTGCACCAGCCTGCATTCCCCTGCGCTCAGTGCCATTGTCACCCAGCCTCAGCTAGATGAACAGCTCACTCAGGTACACCTACACATGCTACAGTTCCTTCCTCCTCTGAATCACAACCTTGACAGCCCAAGGGAAACACTAGTGACCAAAACTGACTTGGTGAGTCCCAAGCCCAGCCCTTGGTGAGGCCCAGCCCTTTCAAACCTCATGGACAGAGCATGAGCCTCACATCACTGGCACCCATTTCTCGCCCCACTACACGGTAGCTTTCCTCAAGCTTCACCCACTGATGTGAGCAACCAGTTGGGTGCCCACAGTCTGCTGCCTAAGCTCTGCCATGACGCTTCACTCACTTTTGGGATGTGGAAGGCAACTGCAAGAGCCCTCCTGCCTTTGATGAGAACTCCCTAAGCTATGTCCTTTTGCCCTTTGATTCTCCTGGTTCCCACATGCGCCCTGATGGTCTGGCTCTCACATGCTACAGGAGAAGAAGCTTGAGAGATTTGCAGACATAGGTTTTTCAACAGCTATACCCACAGGTGACTTTTTGCCTCCTATCATTCCAACTAGTTCACAAGTACCCCAGAGCTGGGCGTAAATTAATATTCTTATTGTTAATTGATTCTTTTTTTACTGACCACTCAGAAGCAGCATTAGCTTCTCTGTGAAAGAAGGAAAAGTTGCCAGTCTTAGGTAAAGAGTATGGAAAACCAATAGTTCTAAATACCAAGCATGCATATAATATTATTTTAAAGCTTTCCATGTTCACTAAGAATCAATTCGGCTTTTCTGAGGTGCTTGTTCCCTTTTCATTACCTGGGTTTTCTACTGAAATCTTTTTTATACATTACACAAAACTAAATGAATACTAACATTTGGCCAACATAAAGAATTGAGAACACTTGTGAGTTTGGAAGGTTTTCTTGTGTACTAAACTTTGAAACCCTTTCTCTGTCATATTGTAGGGGACAGAAATGGATGCAGGAAAACCCAGGCTCTGTTAGCAGCTTCGCTATTATGTCCCTGAACCAAATATTCAACTTGCTTGTGTTCAAAAATAACAAGTTTCCAGCAGTGTAGAATGATCTGAATACAGAAATCAGTTTGAAATTATTACAGCAGGTATGATCTTCCCAGTCTAATGGAGAGGATGGAATAACTCAGAACAAAACTCTTAAACCATAGACAAAACACATCATCTATGAAAAACTCCTAGGCAGCTGGTAGGAGCTGGTGAGCTGTCAGCTAAAGAGAGCAATACCCTACATGCAGGGGGAACAAGCACGGCACAGGCAGCAGAGCACATACCCTCTGCACAGCAGTGGCTCAGTGTGAAGAGGAAAGCTCACCCTCCAAGGTGGCTTAACAGCTCACTTTTCACTGCCTTTCTGTGCTCTGCTTGCCAACATGGGTGGGAGCTGTTAGACACTGTAAAGGTCCATTTGGAAACACCTGGAGACCACTAACTCATTACATACAGGCCATGGACAACCATTGGATGGCAACAGTCTTTCATCACTACTGACCTGGCTGCACTTGAAACAGCAGCTCCAGAAGTAAAAGCTTCTGATCCAAATACCAACCCCCCTCAACTGGAACAGCTAATGTTAAGAAACACTTGTACGATTTTATATTTTCTAAAATATTTTTTTTTAAAGTGCCTTATGCCATAAGATTTTCCTCCCACTCATGGCAAAGAGCCTACCTGCTTCTTATAATTTCCTGGATCTGTGCATGACCACAGGAAAACTTCTGCTAATCCTACCAGTCTCATGTTCTTTGGTGACTTTTATTCTAACTGCCAAACTAAGCAGTTTTCTCTTGGCACTCTCCACTGCTCTTCTCCCCCCCCCATGTTCTTTGGTCCGCCTTCCAATTCACAGTAACTAGCTTATCAGCTTCCAGCCTAGGCAGGGACTAGCTGTTTGTCAGATAATGCTGGCTGGTGCCAGTGGGTCACCCTGAAGCTGAAGATATTTTTCAGAGTAGTTTCATGTCATATTGAGTAGTAGGAAAGAGTGCAGCAGAAACCTCTTGACAGCCGAAAAAAATACAACCAGTGAGCAAGCGATCACATAGCATATACTCATGTATAGCAAATCTATGGTAAGTGCGTAGGATTAGCAACGTCATTAAAACACTGAGTTCCCATACAACATCCCAGACAGCCGACCACAAGAGCACTTTTAAGGTAGAATTATTAACCCTCTGTTTGCAGTGTTAGTAACAAATAGGTATCTGGTCTAAGAACATGACAGAGAAAGGACCTTCATTTGTTGCAAAGCACCAAGCCTGCATCAATGGTACTCGGTAGGTAATAACGATGTTGCTGAGATAAAGCAACTTTGTGCAAGATGCAATCTATGTCTTTTCTATAATTACACTGGAGTGTCATGTATGTAATACATAGAAAATTATTTAAACCTTAGAAAATAAATTAAATAACCATCATAAGTGAAGGCATTGCTTGAAAGAAGCATGCAGTTTGAAATAACTGCCTGGTATTATCCATACATAGCTCAGCCTAGCGCAATACATGAATTTATTACACCTAAGAGATTAAAAAAAGTATAGCACAAAGTGTCTCACATGCAAATGGATGGTTAGCTAAAACTATTTAAAATGCTTGTTCAAGTTTTCCTTTTCTGACAAGTACAGAAACAATTTGGGCCCAAGTACCGTTCCTTGTCACCCTTCCTCTGAGTTGACAGCCCAACAGATATTCTTCCAATTACGAATTTTAGAAACAACGTTAGGAACTAAAGTCTTTACTGAATTTTTCCTGAACAGAGAGACAGAAGAGAGGGAATGATCCTGCAATGCACGAGAGCAGCCTTCCCGCAGGGTGCTGTGAGGGAGGCACCCTCCCCGCCATGCCCCAGGACAGGGGAAGCACCAGCACCTCGGCAGCACTGGCGCGGCAGCCAGCGTGCTCTCTCCTCTGGGCTGGCTGGGACATGTATGGTGGGGGAAGCATGTGCAGCTGTGGGGGGTCTGGGAAGGTTGGCAGCATTGGAGATAAAATCAGAAGCCTTAAACCACTGGTTCATTTTCTACTATTGGTTCCTTATTTCCTTATCAGTTCTTATTAAAGTAAAAAATAACAACACAGCTCTTAGCAGTGGAACTCTTTTAACCACACCTCAGCTCCCACTTGACCACAGATTCCCTGGATGCTGGGTGGAGGAAGAGGTGAAGGACTGAGTGGACATACTAGTAACATCTTGAAAAACATATAATAATATTAAGAATATAATGAATTATTTCTCTGCTCTGCTGAATACAGCATACCTTACTTGCAGGTTTAGAAATTCCATAATGTCTTGTAAATGTGTGGAAAATGCTACAAGTAGCTCTTTTACAGATATGATAGATCTTTTTCAGCAACAACACGTGCTTTGAACTCTGCTAGAGGGCTCTCTAATATTTATGGGCAAGAAGATGGCCTGAATAATTTCATCCTTTCTGGTACCAGATGAGGCAACATCTTACACCTAGGGATTTGGATACATCTGGTTTGGGAAACATATCCAAAAATGGGTTTGTTGACAGGTCAAGCTCTGTCACTGCCTTCAGCAGGACTTTGGATATCATGTTCAGATAAGGCACCAGGAAGGCCTGGATCTCCTCCAGTTTTCTATTAAGAGAATAATAATCAAGACATCACCCTCAACTGACAAATGAAACAGGGAACAGATTGCTATCAGCATAAGAGGCAGCTCCTCTTGACAGGTACAGGACTAGATTGATCTCACAGAGATGCAAGCTTCTGGTTAGTAGAGACACTTAAATCATACTTTTCAGGAGAACAGTGACATGAGAAATCACATTATCACATAACTTAATTGGGGTGATAGGTTAGGTGTCTCCTGAGCTTAAGAACTTCACCTTGAACTCCAAAAGGCAGCTGAAGTAGACAGCTATATCCCACTGGGCTCTAAAGAGCTTGCATTGAGACAAGTAGGAAATTGCCTCTTTTCCACAATCAGTCTGTGTTAGAGGGAGATTTTCCTGCTTCTGATTCAGGTGTCACAAGCAGGGAGAAGACAGGCTGCTCTGAAAAGCTTCTAAATGTCCAAGTGATAAGATGGAGAAACTCCAGTTCACTCCATAAAGACATGGAGTGGTCAAGATAAGAAAGCTCCCCTGATCTACTATGTCTGTGCTAGTTTTTGTGACTTCTTCCAGAGCCACCATCAGATCAGTCATTCATTTCTGGTGACCTACTATTCTATCTAGGGACAATGAAGAGAAAATGCAAACTCTTTTATCCTAGACATAAAGAGTGATGAAGCACATGCTTCCTGTGCAGAAACTGCTGGACAAGAAAGTTCAAGCACGAGAAGTTTGTGGACAGCCACAGCAGACTGCACAAGTACTGTAAGCTAGGCAAGTAGAAGTCTGAAATGCAGTGGGAAAGCATCGCTGAACTTGGAATGAAAGTTGCAAATGAATCAATCCATTACAGAACCTATATCCATCATGCCCAATTGTTATTAATGAAACAAGAAGAAAGAAGAGACTTAGGTTTTCATTGGTGTCTCTTATCTAAGGAAATCACTGACCACGTAAGAGAAAATAAAAAAAATTTCAATTTAGTGACTTGCTGAGCAGCAAAATCAAAGGCAGGTGCTGGATATAATAGACAATACTGGTCAAACTGTTTCTTTCTGCACAGCACTCAGTAAACAGTCGCCACTATTGAGTTCTAACCTCTTGTCATGCACCAACATTGAGTCAACAATCCGCTCTCATGGCTTAATGCTTTTGATGTTTACTTTGTTCTTTCTATAGTTCAAAAGAAAGAACTAATGCACCAGTCCTCTTACCAAATACAATCTTAATCCCAGAATCCCGAGCCTTTTGCTGTTGGCCAGTTAAGTCTGTTAAGACGAAAGGATTTGATCAAGCTTTACATAACAACACAGAAGTTAAATCCAGCAAAGAGAGTTCTTTTTATCTGTACTGCTCAGACAGCTAAGAGGGGGGAAAAAAAGAGAGGGAGGAAAAAAAAAAGGTAATGAACTTGGCTATGTAAAACAAAATAAGGAATTCAATTATTTCTTATTGCCACTTTGTCTTTTCAGTGAGAGTCTTCTAAAGAACTCAGATTCATTCTCCAGTCAAGTCTCTGAGTGTGAAGGCTGTAACTTTCCCCTAACCCAGAACAACTGTGACACCTGCTGTGCTTTTTTGCAAATCTGAGAAATGTTTCTTTTTCATTTTTTTTCATCTCTACCATGTATTTATGAAGACAGAATATAGTTCATTGTTTAGACACTTGCCTGGTACTTAGTAGAGCTGGGTTCAAGTCTTTATTTTGCCGTTCATGTCCTTCGTGAGCTTAGCCCAACCAACCATGTTTCAGTGTGTTACAGCTCATCTCTGAAACTAGTTATCAGTGATGCTGATGTTATCTGATGATACATGAATGTATAATCATGCAACATGTATGTTACACCAACACAATATGTAAAGACCGTGAGCTAGCAAAATAAAGACAGAACAACTATTTTAGATGGAAAGATTAATTTACTTTCTAGAATATTTATTCCATTTTCACACAAAAGATTTCTATGCAGAAAAGAACTACAACAGTGGTCATCTTGTATCAAAGCCACACAAGCTGTGCCCTAACAAAAGTCTCAAATCATGCTTCAGCTTCACTTTATGCTAATATCACAATTTTATGCTAGTACTATCACAGTCATCCAGACATATTGTGCCAGTGAAAAGCAGAAAGTTATACAAAAAGGGCAAAACCATTCTGCTTTAACACACTGCTTCTAATATCTGTCAATTATAAGAATATTCAATATTCTGTTCAAGAGGGAAGCGGGTGACCCTGTCCACATCACAGAAAGCATGTCCTGGAGGTCTGAGAGCAGAAAGGATGAGGACCAAGCCTCGGCGATCTGCATGTGTTGCCTGAACACTGGGTAGGAACAGTTAGCTGCCTTCCAACTGAAAAGATACCACAGAACAGCTCACACCAAGAAAGAACCACCTGATGGTATCTAAATCTCATCTGCACTACTCAGCTACTGCATAAGAAGTGAGATGCATTAGAAGTAATTATGTAAAACTGCTGAAAGATTGAAATTAGAGTAGCCTAAATGATTTTACACTATAACAAAAACAACCCTGCTGCTGACTAGTTTAGAAATCTTACATATTGGATATTATGTTTGCTATGCAAGACAATTCTACGCAACAAAGTGAGAAATAATTAGAGGCAAGGAAAGGTAGAAGGAGACTCAGAGAAATGAAATTATTCACCTCACTGACATTTAATATCCGGTATTAAGTAGATTCTCCTATAATTCTGAAAATTAAAAAGCCACCCCTTACTATATTTATGTCCCACTATGAGCAGAAAGGAAAAACTATGGTGAATTTAAATACTGAAACACTTTTAACAAACAGTGACTCCATCACCTCAAGTATATCTTGCTTTTCTGTGTAACAGTAGCCTACAAACACCAGCTGAAATTGAGCTCCTATGTTACAAGCACATATGAGGAAATAGTCTTTGTAAACTACAGACATGACAGGAACATGGGATTCGAGAAACACAGTATATTAACACATTTCACAGGTAAGGAACTGAAAGACAGACATTCTTAACATAGAGAATCTTTCAAGTTCTGTTTAGACAGAAGTCTCCACCACCAGCAACAGATGACTGGATTATAAAAGGACAGAAATTTCCAAGTTAAGCCTGACACAGTTCACTGCTCTAAATAAATTGGGCATATTGTTTCCACTAACCTATAAGGTAAATCTAGCACACAGCCCATGCAACAACTTGTTAAACTTGTTAAACTAGTTTCCCAGAGACTTTCTGAAGACTCATTTCCTTTTTTTTTTTTTTTAAAAAAGAATGAGCAACTATGTCCTCAAATTAATCTCTTCTGTTCACCAACCCCCACCTGCCCACCTGAAGTTCTAGGTACCTCAGATGTGTTCTTTGGCACACAGAATACAGTGTCCATACTCAAGGTTCCCCAAGGCCCTTCCCACCACAACAGCAATTCCATCTCCACTGCAAGGAGAGGCCTGATCGCAGAGGAAGAGATGAGAAGAGCCTTGGAAAGAAGTTACCTGAGGCAATAATGATTCCATTCATATTCGAGAGAAATGGATTGAGTAAGAGTCTCTGGACTTTATTAGAAATTAATGCAGGAGTTTCTAAGTCTGGTTTGTGTAACACAGAAGGGTGTGCAGCATATCTCAAAACCCAGTGCTAACATTTTCAGTGATAGCATTTACCACCTCTGCTGGGGACAGTGATATTCACTACTGCTACCAATGCCAAGAGAGGTACCCGGGAAAAAGTTGTGAGACCTTGAATTAAAACACTTAGTCCCTATGATACAAATGGATGACTTCTTTCAATACTAGGAGGACAGTGGTAAGAGACAGAGAAATACTACCTTATTCCCATCTTAACAGTTCTGCCAGGCAAAAGACACATCAGTTTATCAAGAACTGCATTCTCATACATGCATTCTCACACTGACTTGTTCACTGACTTACTCCGATATCCCTTAATATTAACCAAGAAATTTTGTTCTTTAAATACCTTCTAGATGAAAGTGTTCATCACCAATTGTGTCTCTGTAGCCTTCCCCAGATAAATCCTGTTTAAAAAAAACAAAAATTAATGACAAATATACTATATACAAAGTGTTGAGGTGTTAAGAATATGTATTTATTATCGCCAGGATTAATTTAAAATGAGAGCACAAAGTTGTTTTCCAGGGAAGAAGTCAATCACTTTATTAGTGCTAGTCAATGCATTTAGTGCTATTTTACAATGCTCTGGACATACTTTAGGACAAAAATTTAATGGAGATTAATAGATTGTACAGGGGAAAGAAAAAAGAAGTGTTCATATTCTAATCCTTTTACGAAGTAGATTAGTATTTAGCATTTCAACGTTCTGTCAAGCAAGCAAGATAAAAAACTCCAAATGGAAATGATAAAGGAGAAATAAGCCCTTCACTACCCACAAAGGAATGTTATCACTTGGTTCCACCAACAAACAGAAAACTTTCATATGCCAGAGGTCACCCAAGAAAAGCAGATACCAGACTCTAAAGAACTGCCTGATCCTTCAGTCCCGAAATTAATGAAATTTTGTCAGCCCCAGTATGGCTACAGCAATACAGAAGCAGATGCCATAGATATGCAGATGATCTTATCTCAGACTCAGAAAACATTTCTCTAATGGTGATGAAGTAGTAATAAAGGGCATCAGTGGGATTTGGAGATAATCCCCCTCACAAAGACCCTGAAGAGCATTCCTACTCTCTTATTAGCAGACCCTTCCAGCTCCATCCCCCCACCCCAGCTAAACCATAAGCATTGACAGCTATCCTCATGTGTTGCCTTCTCCCACTCATTCCGTAGGCTCTAGCATCACTGTAACGTCACCGACCTTACATTGCAGTCTGACTCCCTAGATTCTCCACAAACATTCTCTGCCATGATAAATGGTTACAGTGATAAAGAAGGATATGATCCTAAAAAGCTGGTGTGCTGCACTCATGGCCATTCTAACTCTACCTGCAAAAACACACCAGGAACACAGAGGCAGCATTCTTAGCGTGGACTTGTGCACTGGAAGTTGGCAGTACAGAGCTTTTAGCACACAATAAGAATACCAGAATAACCTGTGAAAACTTATGTGCTGTTGCATTCATTAGCTTTATTGTTAAGTAATTTTATCACGATAAAAGCAGTTCACTTCTTTTCCTTGAAAAACCTGAGAGAGGTTCTTTTCTGCCTACCACGTGCCCAAATGTTATTCTTTGAGATTAATTACCAGAAAGTAACTAAGCCACCTATCTTAGGAATTCTTCAGCATCTATTTCTGCAGCAGCATTAAAAAAATTAGATTTCAAAACCACTACCGGATAGCTAGCCCAGAGATCCTGAAAATATTGTTCTGTTCATGAGCAGCTACCCTGAAACAGTTAGAACTCACAGGTCAAATGGCTCTGAGAAATGCTGGCAACCTGGCCCGGAATGCCAGGGTTGTGCACAGCACAATGTTGCTATAAAAGCTGTCATTCTGAGTTTAGCTTTCCAAGAAGCAAAAAACTATTTTGTTTCCTTGAGTTTTTGTTCCAGTAAGAAAGGTCCCTTCTTTTGAGCATGCACTGATTAGTATCAATCATTACCTTAAAGATTATCGAAGAAATAGACAGTGAACGAAAAGAAGCCATTACATGTTGGCATAACTTATCATATTTCTGCAAGAAGATGATCTTTCCAAGGCCTTGTAAAACTTGGTATACTTCTGTTTGACCAAATTCCCCTGTGTCATCATTTTCCATGAAGCTCTGAGAGCGCCACCTCTGACTGCTCTCACGGATTGTGATAGCACAGAAGTGACTACGTAGGCATTTATGGCACCTTTGCTCTCTCCCACAATGCTAAATATTTAACTATTTTGGTCTGGGGTTTTTTAAACTGAACTCAGAATTCCTGCTCCCTCCTGCTCTCCTGAAAAAAAAAAAAAATATTGTCTATTAACCTGACCAGAAAATATGCAATGAGTAGGTAAAACTACTTGTGATGTACCTCTGAGGAGAATAGTACCTAGCTGGTAGACTTCATCATTTAAGCTTTTAGCAAAGCAAATAGTGCATCTGGGTATCAAATGTTGCCTGTTAAAATGATGTCATTAATGTCATCCTCTACAAAATCCAAAAGTCATTAACTTTTATAATTTTTCAAAAGACATAGCTTAAGAACGAGCTTGTTGAATGTTACATTGCTGATGTAAAATGCACCATCAAGTAACTCAACGGAAAAGAGTGGAAGACACGAGTGTAAAACAGTAGAGTGAAGCATTAATATTCATTAAGTTAGCTTCCTTATTTTCTCACTTTTAATCATTACATGGGTCTTAAGTAAATGTTTTATATTCATCTAGTTTCAGTTCTTCTCTAGCTCCTAGACATTTCAGTTAAAGTAGTAATTTAAAGCAAGCAAATTTCCAGTAAGTGTTTCCACCTTAAACAAAATTATGATAAATTATCAAATTCTAGAAAAGTGGTTTTATGATGTTGAACCATAATATAACTGTTAAATAGCACATAAATTGAGAATCCATCCTGAAACTGATGAGAGCAACGTTTGATCATTTTAGTGACACATTTAAGCAGAACTCCTCAGCTCCCATTCAAATGTGTTGCTCTGTGTGTGTAAGATTATGACATGTATCATCTTCAATAGACAGAAGTGTATCTGTGAAAGGTGTGGGCAACGCTAAGATTTTACAGGAAGAAAAAAATGAGGGAGAAAAAGAAACTATATCATTCATCTTATTATCATTAACTCCTCTGTCAAAAAAACCCTGCAAGAGTTACCTGAATATTTTTAGTGCCACTGAGATAAATGTCACGACATGGATAAATACCAAAATGCACTTGCTTGAAAAAAAGATCCTGGACAGTATATGTAAACTCACACCCAACAGGAAAGTACAAAAGCTGAGCAAGCATCAGAGAGAACAATCCTGACTGCAGCTTATACTGAATAAATGGATTATTCTCCCCGTCACCTGTGCAAATTGCCTTAATGTGAATAAAACAGTGCATCTACCCCCAGCGACCCAAATTCAGAAAATGGACTAGAGCGGAAGGGTAAATGTGTAAAACGTAACTTGCAGCTCAAGAAACTCTAGTGGGAAGCAAACACTATTGCCAGGTAGGAACATTTGAGACTGAGGATAAGCATGTTTGAGCACAAAGGAAACACAGGCTTGAGGGGATGAAACAAACCCGCAGCAGCTCTGCCGTCTGGCCAGGCTCTGCGACGTGGGCCTCCCCGTGCAGCTGCCGGAGCCCGGCCCGCGGCAGGAGTGGTGCTGGAGAGAGCAAAAGCAACAACATTTAGGTCATAGGTAGTTGTATATCACTGGCCTGACACGATGTTTTAAATCACAACACTGTATTTTCAGGCTGGAACACTGAGTCATGAAACAACCAAAACCAGATGTACCCTGTGAAATACTATATAACTGAGGTCAGCAAGCACTTGAAAGAATAAAGAAAAGAAACATTTACGTAGAAGGATTATTTCAGCATGCCGTTTCTATAGGTTGCTGAACAGGAACCCATCTAGAGTAAGTGTCTACCTCACCAGGAGTTTCCCAGATAAGTTAAGTTGGCCTCGGTTGGCTACCAACACAAATCACGCAGAATGACTAAGACTCAGGCTCAAACATCTGCTTCAAAACTCTGAACAGCTGGCTGCCTGGCCTGGGTAGAACGGACCTTGTATCCCATATATCCCATTCTGATAGGTGCCACTGTACTCAGATTTAAGAGGGTGGGGGTGGAGAGAAGAGTTAATTAGTACAACTCCCTCAGAAATGCTGCTGAGTATACACAGAGGAGAGGAAGGAAAACAACCTTTAAAAACTCCTGCACCCCCAGGGCTTCTATTTGGCTGGTTACAAGTCAGGCAATCGACACTCGCTTCCCACCTTTGCTGTGCAATCAGACTCCAATGAATTCTACCTCGCTGGGAATTTTAATTTTTTAACCTCAATGTCAGCCCTAATGACCCTGTGCAGACTGATACATCTCTGGATACTAATGGCCAGGCACTCACTCCGGGGCTCCCAGCTGTGGATTTCCTTTTCACCAGCTATCTGAAAATGCTGCCATCCAAGTCCTGACCCATAGTTCTGCCTACATCACTATATTCCTCCCATGCCTCTGCTGGCTCCCTTTCTGCTTCAACACTGAGGTTAAGCTCCTTGTCCTCACCTTCCAGGCTCTACACAGCTGAGCCCCAGCCCTACCTCCTAGCCCCTATGCCCACTGACTCCTTTAATCTTGATCTTCAGTACGACTCCTTCTACCTGTCCTGGCTCTGTCTTTTCATGCTGCTCTTCGTGACACCCAGCATGTAAGAGCCCAAGCTACAGAATGCAAACGGAGTGTGCATTTTAGCAACCCACATTCAGACTAACATGGTGTTAAATACAGTTTTTCTTTTGGTGTAAGTAGAGACAGCTACATCCATAGATGTATTAAATATATCAAAGAATAACCTTTGATTTAGGTAGGTTATCAGGATAACAAGCACATTTTTAAAGTTTGGACCCCTCTACTCCCTGTAGTACATCACAGTCAATACTGTGTTAATTAACATTTTTCTAGAAGGTGTTGCTCTTCTCGAGTAGAAACAAGTTGATTTACCTCTCCTTCTTCAAACATCTCATTAAAATCCTTTGATTTAGCCTTAAGACTAAATTTTCCACATTTTTGGCAAAAAACATGCACACATTTCCTGTTTTAGTGAAGTTCTTATCAAAGTATCATATCCATCACTTTCAGCAAGTACAATACAAGCAAAATGACAAACTGTCAACCAAGAAAACTTTCCTCCCTATTTTTAACCATCTGACTGAAACGTGGGGGTTTCTTCTCTCTTTATTCCCATATTGATGCAATAAAGTTCCAGTACTTTTGGAAAGAGCAAAGTTGAAGAAATGCGTTTCACAACAGGACTGCAGGGGACAAGATATGTGGTAACTAACGTCTTGTGGAATGGATTTTATAATGGTTTTAAAGTAGCTGCCAACAAGAATGCTGTGTCACCTATGCCCAAACTTCCATGCTTAATGTGGACAGAAAACAATACTAAGAAATAGAGAATGAGGATGCCCTCTGGCCTTCCACCCAATGACTGAGGGCTCAGTTAACTGTTAAGTGGCTGTTGTCAAGGCTTCAGTCTCACTTAGAGGAAACAAGTTTCCAAAATAATTCAGATTTTCATATAGCAAGTCCTTAGAAGATTTTGAAAACCTAGTCTCCTGAAGAGGCTTCAGGAAACCCATCCAAACCCCAAAGCAGTCATTATTATTGTTTTACTTTATTTTTAATCTTGTCCAGACTTGAAGAGAAAGATGTAAAAGACTTTTTCAATAAACAGTTGATGGGAAGAACTGAAATTTCCCATGAACTAGAAACAGAGCTATGTATAACTATGATCAACTCAAGCCTAGTCTTCACTACTAGAAAACCTATTCAGATCTCAAAGAATGGTATCATTTATTTTAGGATAATGCAGGTGAAAGTACATTCACTTATTTAAGGTGAGCATAATTCTTACAGCTTTACAGACAGGCTTAAAATTCAAAAATTAAATAACATTAAAGAAACAAATAAACAAACTACTTGTAATCAGACATACTTGGAGACGGTATTTTGCTAGGATAGCAGCTTCCATGCACACAAATGCATGCAGTCAAATATAAAAGTGGACATCTGTGTGCACAGTTCTGTGATCACTACTTACAAACAGAAGATAAGAGTGCATTTTGGGCATGTATTTGGGTCTTTCCGCATTTGGAAGTGAAGCCCTCATATTAATATTCTCTTTCAAAAATACTTGAAGATACCGCTCGTAAGCCTTTTCAAATAAACCACATGCTTCTGTATTACACTGTCCTATATAGGACAAGAGCTTCTTTCCCTTCCCTGTTTCTCAGTAATCTGTATATCTAGGGCCTTACACAGATAAAGTATATATTCCGAGCCTCACTATAATTAAAACTGAAACCAGACCAATACAATTAAGAATTAAAGCGTATACCATATAGAAAAGCACTATAGAGCAATACACATTTATGCCTTGGTTTAAACCTAATATGGTTTCCCCTACATCATATTGTACTTTTCCTTCTGCAGCCATGAGGTTTTGCTTTTTCTTTTTGAGTTTGCTGTTCCAGATAATTTAGTAATAAAGATAACTCACTAAGATTCAACTTCCTGTAAAGAATGTGTAAAGCAGCTCACACATGGAGAAGTTAAGGTGACTTCAACTTTTAGACCCACATTAAAACACATACTGCAACTGCAATAACGCAGTTTGTTAAGCAGACACACCAAGCTCAACTTCTATAATGTTTTGTTTCTCTGAACAAGAACCTGGTGCTTTGTGATCCATTACAGACAGGTTTTTCTTCCTCCACCATGCATGGAAGCTTCTCTCAGATAAAATTTCTTATATAATATAATCACAGCAAGTAGAGTTGTTAAGAAAACAGATTTCTTCTCTAAGATCTCTGATAGCTGATCTTGGATGGGTTTAGCTGCTGCCATTTAGGATTTTACTGCCTTTATCTGCCACGATGGCCTTTATGTCCAAAGTCATGGTCTTCCTAACAGAGATAGCAGAGCACAATGGGCGTAGCACAACAGATACTGAAATTGATCCTTTGGTACCTTTAGCACAAAGTTCACACTAATACACCAGCTCAAAAACTATGATGGTGAAGTGCACAAATGCATTCAGTTTGGCTACCTCTGCTCTAGAAGTAACTCCCAGCCATAATAATATGGTAATAGTGTTTGAAATCACTGCATCTGTATCCACCAATCTCACAGAATTGGAACCCCTGCTGCCTCATCTCACAGAAGGTGGCTGTAGAGCAATTCCAGCTGCTGGTAAAATACTGTGAAGATAAAGACAGGATAACAGAAAAAAAAAGACAGTCACAAAGGATCATGGACTATTAGAGGCTTATGAGGCAAAAAATATCCCCAGTTTCTTTATATCCCTGTTACAGACCCTCAAATGGGTACAAGGAGCAGTTGTACAATATGTTTTTAAGGATATCCCATCCATAGGAACACAAACATGAGGCTGTTGAGGAAGTGAAAGTGCAAAGCAGACATTTGAATAAGAACGAAAGGAAAGGTGGTACTTTTTGATCCAGGTTGCTTGCAACATGCAGCTGAATCTCTTTTGTCCCAGTCCAATACCTGGACCAGTCTTTCTAACAGGATAAAACACAAATCCTTTCTTCATTATTCTGATATATTTGTTTTCTCCAGCCTATGAAAACTGGGTAGTGGCAATACTGAAACATGCTCTTTGCAGGTAGCTTTTTCATCTCTGCTGCAGTGGGTAAATGAGCATTCTCTTTTAGCGGTCAGTGAGCATTCACAAAAGCTACCAACCTGCTCATTTAACTTGAATCATAAGATTCCTATGTCCTGTGGAAGATAAGTGTGCTTATAAATATCTATTTGAATCTTGTATACACACACCAAAAAAAAAATCTGTAGAAGAAAAAAACAGCAATAATAGCTTGAAATACTACGGACTTGCTTAATATTACTTGTAGCCAGTAAACCAGATCAAATTATTCAATGTACATTAAGAACTGTAGATAGTCAGAAGATTCCTTTAGGGGATAGTTTTATTTAGACTATTCCAGTTTCAAGACAGACATTACTGCTTCTATGAGGTTTTCACCCTGCACTTTATGGATCTTTAGAAAATCTTGCTAGCTGTTGCAAAGTGACATCTTCCATTAACACTATTACTGGAATTCTGGAACTATTATGGCTTCTACTTTTTAAGGTTATAGGGTGAGACACAGTTTTTCAAGGACTTCGGCCAGATAAGAGGTTATATAATTGAAAGCAACTGTATGAATAGACATGGATTCAGCAGTTACTTTCAAACTAAAGGGTCCAACCATCTCCAACTAGAAAAGATCATCAGTCTTTGAGATTAAATAGGACTGAAACATGAAATTACTGCTATTTGCTATATTTAAATTCACTTTGAAGCTACTTCAAAAGGATAAATGAACTAACTCTACAGATTCTGCTATTTACCTTACATTGTTCTTCTAGCTATCCTCTAATATTTTTGCTGATTGCAAAAATCAGTTGTCCCATGTCCCCTGAGATCTTACCTTCGCATAGATCATAGTGATGAACAAGTCTAAGGACATGAATGAAGGAGGACAAATCTTCATCTACCTTCCAGCCTGGAGAAGCTCAATAACTCCTCCAAATTGCTTATTTTGGGCTTCTTCACTGCAGCATACGGATAGGCATAGCTACATAATAAATAAGATTTTCTGTTCAACTTCCTTTCATGATAGATTTGGTTACCAAGAAACTCTTTTAACAGTGCACTGAGGTGATCTTACCCAGGCATACTCTGGGAAACAAGCATGCAGAAAATGGTTACAAAGCTTGACTACAGAATAACTTGCTCATTTAAGACGTGATCACTGAAATCAAGGTTACTCTCTCCACCAACCACAGCTGTAACATACTGTATTCTGAACCTTTCTTGTGATAATAGCCTATGTCTTCTTACATAACTCAGGTTTTCATACAGCTCAAATGCTTAAAGCTCTTCTAGAATGATAATCAATGGTCCTCTATTATGTTTATAGCTCTAAGTCTTTTCCTGCTAATGGATGACGTATATTTATGCAGCTGGAGGAAACCTGGATTCAATAACTGCTCCACCACAGACTTACTGTGTGGTGTAGGGTAAGTCATTTAAATCTCTCTGTGCCTTCATTTTTCAGCTGTAAAACAGAATTCTTGATGCCCATCTTTGCAAAGAGCTCTGAATCCTCAGGATGAAAACATACTCTGCTAAATAATATTACCTTGTTAGGAAGCACAGGTGTGTGACCCTGGACACATATGCTAATGTTGATCCATAAATCTGTCAACAGGAGGTGCTGGCAAAACAGATGGTTCACATTCCTTTTTAAACCACCTCTTTGTCCCCAAAGCCCAGGTATGTCAACCAATCATTTTATAACTGATCAGGGTTTTAACAGGCCAGGAAGTCACAGTGAAGCACAATGCCACCAGCATTATGGCTAAAAATGGAGCCAACATGAGGAAAAGACAGACATAGAGGCTTCTTTTACTCTTCTCCTCTGCTCCCCGGCACATAGGACAAACACTGTAAGGCTCTGCAGAAAAAGATAAAAGAAAAAGCAGAACCCGTCCCCACACATTCCTGTAAGTAGTACAGCATCACTGATCATGCCTGAATGCTGATTGATGCTGTGTACATAGAAACAGACACATGCTTTTTAATGACAGGCAATTAAAAAACCCCACAGACACACACCATTTAAAAACCTGATTTAGATGAACAGTTGCATGTTGATCCACAGGATCAGGAGGATTACAAGCAAATAAAAAGTTCGCTTTAAACGTTTATTTTATTTTTTACTTAGGAGTTACCTCTATTATTAGCTCAATAGCTGAAAACTGAGCACCCAGCATTTTCCTTGAAAATGTTACTGCAGCAACAAGGGCTGTGGCAGGATTTATGCTGCAGAGGCTGGGCAGGCTGCTGGGAGGGAGCACTTGAGTGTGGGGACAGGCAGGGAGGGCAAGCGGGCAGGCAGGGAGGGAGAGCTGGAAGGGCAAGGCAGGCAGGCAGGGAGGGATGGTGGAGCAGAGCAGGCGGGCAGGGCAGGGCAGGGCAGGATGGTAGGGCAGAGCAGGGCAGGGAGGGAGGGATGGCAGGGCAGGCAGGGCAGGGCAGGGAGGGATGGCAGGGCAGGCAGGCAGGGCAGGCAGCCGTTTGGACCGTCTGCCACGCACATTCCCATAAAAGGAATCCCAGGGCCAGAGGACCACATCAAAGCCGCGGAGTTTAGCAGATTTCCCCTTCCCCTCCCCCTGAGTCTTTGAGACGGAGACTTCATACTCCAGAATTTAATATCTTTTCCCTCCCTCCCCCCATCAGGCCCTTTGTCTGCGTCTCTGTTCTCTAAGAGCTAACAGATGTTGATGCCATATAGTTTCAAAGAAAACTTTTGATGCCCACATAACTCATTACAACTAATATATTCCAAGAATGCTTGTAGCTCGGGAAACACTGGGGTGAAAAAACAGAGGAGAGGGGGCAAATGGCTACACTGAATAAAGCCTTGAGAGAAAATAAATAGTTCACTTCAAAGTCATCAGGGAATTCTTTAACAAGCTCTTTCTTCCGCAAAACACAGAACAAATTCAGCTGAGTCTAGAATTCCCAAAGGAAAAAAAATAAAATCAAACCCTACATAAATGGCAAACCAGAGGGAAGCATCAGAGAGGTCGCCCGGCTCACCCAGCAACAAAGTGCAGCATTCTCGAGGTTCGATATTCCCAAGCAACCTGCAGTGTGGCAGGGCACAAAAGCTCTGCTGAAAAGGGGAGACTGTCAACAATAACAATACAGAGAGCCCGAAAAAAAGCTAACACTGTCCCTCTGCATGGAACGAATGCAGGCAGCGATGAGATTGCTCAATTCACAAAGCACTTCAGCCTTACAACACATGCAGGAGGACGTCACGAATGTCACAGGTATAAAGAAACATTTGCTCATTTAGCAAAAGCAGGTGATTGTATTTTTCAGGGCAGGCAGGTCCATGTTCTTAGCTGTTTTCTAGGGTTACATCTAGGATGCGACCCTTCATAAATTTTTCTAGCAGGTCTCCGCCCCTTCCCTGCTGCTTCAGCACACAGCTGCATTCTCCTTCCGTTTGGTGAGAAGCCCCCCAGGAGTCACCAGGGGTTGGTAGGGAGAAGGGTTGAGAAAAGGGGGGAGGGCGAGAATGTGATTACATCAATTTCCACAGCAGGAGGATCAAATTGCATCATTGTACACAACTTGGGGCCCGCTCTTTTATCCCTGATGCAGGCAAATTTCCTATTGAAATCAGTGGGAGACTTGTCTGTGCAAGGACTACAGAATCGGGTATTCTGTGATCACAGAATTAGAAAGCAGTAGGAAGCCACACCTGGCAGCACATCTCTCCGTGGTGCCCTGCCCTCCGTCAGGATGGAGATCAAATTAAAACAAATGAAAATATAACAATGTTAAGTTCCTTATCCCTCTCATACACAAACTCCTAAAAATCCACCACTGCACTTATACTACTATAAAAGTCGGTATAAAGGTCCTATCAGTGAACTGCAGGTTTCACACAAAACAAGTAACAATGAGAAAGAAAATGGGATGGGTGTAGAGAATGTGCCCAGATGTCTTTATACCCTATCTATTCAGGGTCACAGCCCACAAACATTTAACACCTGATGAAACGACTACAGCCACGGCCATTGCTGTGAATGTCAGTGACCTGGGTCCAACTCTTAAAGACATTCCTAGGTTTGGAGTTGCAGGGGCTTCTCTTCTGAATGAGCACATGCACGTGTATACACACACGTGCAGCTGCAGGATTTAGTCATTAGTTCACAGCCCTTTCAGAGTTGCATTTTTTCTTACAATATGGCTTCAGCAGCCATAGTCTTATGCAAGTGAGAATGAATTTGCTGGGAGTGTGACAAAATAGGGTGCAACACAGAGACAGATATCCAGTGGAGATGAGGATTCTGAGAAATTATGGACAAATTCTACTGCTTATCTGACAGAGACAAGACGGGCTGCTGGCTGACACTTCAGAAAGCCCTGAGAACACTGCCCCAGTGAGAAAGGCTCCTTTACCATGTAAATGAACTTTCCTCAGATCACGTAAATGTAAAATAAAGTTAGGTATCAACACCCAACATATACATGGAGCTGCCTTGAAAAAAAAAAATCAAGACTGCAAAAGAAAACTGGGTATGAAGGAGATAATTCTGGGGATGACATCTTTCAGTGAAGCTCTTCTATACCTCTATAGCATTGAAAAAAGTCAGATTAATTCTTTGCCCATCTTACATTTCTGAAAACAGTGTCACCGTGCTGAAGCAGTTTCACAGCTGACAGTGCAGCACTTCACCCACCACAGAGCTCCCCTGTGCTGCCATGCACTGTCTGTGTTACCTGCGCAACCATTTTAAAGCAATCCTCAAACTTCCTACATGAGCTGCTCTTACATCAGTGTTTATGGTACAGACACCCCCCTCAGATATGTTGTACGAGGCAGAAAGGAGTAACTGTCTAATGACATTGCTCAAAGGTAATAATCCGTAACAGGGATTCTAGAAAACAATTAAAACGAAAATCTGAGGAGTGGGAAAAGTGCATAGAGGTAGGCTAGGAAAACACATGTTGTGATGGAAGTAAAGGCCCTGAAAGTTACACTAAGCTTATGGGAAAATGAAATTCTCAAACGTTC
>NW_020799113.1:13245656-13398406 GCF_003259725.1 Athene cunicularia | reverse complement strand
CGGCTGGGGGAGTACTACAAAGACACAGATGGGGAAGACAGGGAGAAACTAATCTCACTACAAAATCGTAGGCATCTCTCATCTAACAAAATGTAAAGAGTTTTAGAGGTTTTAGACTAACAGGTATGTTCTCCTGCTTGGGTTTGGGTTTGGTTTTTTTTTCAGGGTTTAGATGGGAGAGGAGAAACAAATCCAGGCAGCCGTACTTCTGCAGCAGCAACAATGCATGGTCTCTTTTTCTGAAGGGTTCAGATACAAACCATAGTACCATACCACAATATGAGGAATTAGTTTTTCACTGCTGCTCATTTCCAAGCACCACACTTTGCATCCACACTTTGCATCCATTTGCATAAGATTTGCCTTGTAATAGCTCAGTAGTCTCCCCACTTCAGCTGCTGCTACTCTCATGCACACCTTCTTTGCAGAATAATTATCCCCAAACACATGGGTAAACAGCTTAGGAAAACCAGAACTAAAATCTATCAGGTTTGTCCAGGATAAAATGTGGTTCCTTGTAAAATGATTCCTTATTATCTCTCCTGCCTCACTGTTTGGGGATGGATCATTTCCACCTGGGAATAACAAGGAAGGTGTCCTCGAGCCTTGTGGCTTTCTAAGTAAAATACCGTATTACTGAGGTCATCCACTACATTTCAGGGAGGCAGAAACTTCAGCAGAAGAACAAAAAGAAGAGCTGCTCAGGTAACTCAAATCTAGTCTGTGGACTTGGAGATTACCAAATGGCAGAGCAGGGCCAAGACAAAAAATATCATGAGAAGACGGGGCATCACAGAAGAAGAAAGCGTTGCTGAGCCCTTAGGGTCAAATGCATGAAATCGGAAGATTTAAAATTCTATTGTATAAATTCAAAAGCTTACTAAACTCTCCAAATATAACATTTGTAAGATCTGGGTTCCAAGTTTGTTCAAAACACCCCAACACGTCTGGACTAAGAGGGCTATTCAGTGCGTGGAAAGGCTGAGAATCCCACCACTAGAACTACTTGTGTGGTGGCTGTGCTGCAGCAACACTCCTGTCTCTGTCACACGGCAGGTTCTGAGTGACCAGCACACAGCACTCGGGCCAGGAACTGCCTTCGGAGTACACTGTGTGTTTTGCCCATGGGTTTTAGAACTGTCAAATAGCATATTGCAGTGGGGGCTAATGACATGGTCCTTCTGTCTCACACCAAAGCAAGATAAAAAAGAATCCCAAAGTACACAATATAAAATAAATGTGATGGCTTGGTTTCAGTTCCAGCTGAGCCCTATTGTGACTATTTTGCAACAGCAAAATAATCTGTCCTTTAGGATGAAAAAATATCACATGATAGTTCAAAAAAAAAAAACAAACCAAAAAACAAAACCAAACCAACATCTTTGTAACTACTTTGTACCTGTTACTTACAGTGGCTGTTGGCAACAAGAGCTGGAGTTGCCCAAGCATAAGATGAAGCACAACAGCAGCAGCACCATGGCTGAGGCTTTACATTAAAAAAATACCAGAACTACAATCTGAGGTTCCTCCTAAAGATGGTGATGCTTTGCCTGAATAAAGACTTAGAAATCTGCACCTAAAGCAAAAGTCTTGACTTTATACCGTGTTTCTGCTTTCTATACTCAAAACATTAACTACAGAGGAACTGATACATTCAGTATCTTTGCTGGACTCTCTCAGCTGTTTCTATACATTGGAAATTTATATTCAATAGGCTAAGTTATTTCTGCTGAAATTTGACAAAGAAAAAAGACAAACTGATAGATAAGCCAAAGCACAAATACTTTCAAGTGTTATCTCCTTCAAATGGTCTCAGCAGTAGGGGCCCAGCAGTAATGACTGCTCTCAGAAACTCGTAATTCTTCAATGTCTCAAACAAATTAAAAGCAATTAAAATTCTTTAAATTTTTCCCAAACTTTTTTTTTTTTTTAAAACTGTCAAAGACACCATCAATGTATTTTCAACTGTGTCCCCCTGAACACTAAAGGTCTAGACAGAAATCTTTCAGATGTGTGTGGTCTTCCTCAAACAGGACTTCTACGGATACACACAGGAATTGTGCTACAGATAGGAAGTAAAAAACAAAACTACTTCAGTCTGCCATGATGAAGCAGATCCTCATTCTGATGCTCTGACATTCTGGAGAGGCAAAACTGAACTTTGGGTCATCGGTACAGTTTTGTCTCCACAACTGGGCAAAATGATGCCCAGGGACATCCAAAGACCTTGGAAGGGCTTTTATGGCTGGTTTTCACCATTTCAGGGAAAATGTTTGGTTTTCTGATTGTGTGTGTGTGTCAGCGTATGTTTGGTTTTTTGTTACACTGTAAGAACAACAGAAACTTTAAGGAAAAAAAAAGATTAATTTTGCCAAACATTAAGTTTCCTCTCAAGAAATACTGACAGAAAAACATAATCCAGTCTCAAAGAATATATATGCAGTCCCTTAGCCTGAAACAAAGGAATTTATCTTGCAGTGATGGCACCAAACCTGGGTTTCTGAAGCACTATGGGAGCTAGTATTTGAAGGACCTTTCAATGTCTTTTTTTCCCTTGTTCCACTATCTCCATTAACAAGCATTACTGTTATCTATTACTCTTCTGGAGTATACTCTAGCAGAAACCACTGCCTGCGCTTCCCAGTGCTATGAAGATCCACAAAACCCCCCTGGCCCAGGAGGATGCTCTCCAGAAGGTACACATGGATTTTTTTTCTTGCTACCTGCAAGTGCTTGAAGTAGAGAAGACCCCACCAAGCTTTACTCTCTGAAGATCTCTTGTTCGCTTCTTGTGGTGACAAAGCCCAGAGAAAGATGAATGCATGGGTCTTGGGCAACCAAACTCTATCTTTTGGCCCAAGTTTCAAGAGCACGGGTACTCTAAGATCAACTCCAAAGGCCAGGGGTCCATCTCCAGGCATGATGTTTTGTATTATTTCAGATATAGTGCATGTATCTCACAAAAGGTGGCCCTCACACAAAATGGGAGAGGCCACATCCAGCACCATGAGAAGCCAACCAAACCAAGGATAATGGATGTTGTCAAAAGCTGTAAAAGCACCATATCCATGTTCTGAGCTAGGGTTAGCAAGTCCTCAGTGTGCTCCCCTTGGAAGGGCACAGCCCCCCTTTCCACAGCTTGCATAGGAAACATGACTCCACAACTAGCACAAAACACTTTGACAAAAGTGGCATCACTTGGGATCAACAGCCACTGTCTCTTCCCACAGAGGGTGGGAGAAGGCCAGAAGAAAAAATTAGGGTACTTCAGTTTCATCACAGGTCCACAAAGTCTTCCTCATGCCTGTAACTAGCAAGTGACATAAACTGGAGTTTTAGAGTCTTACCAGGTTACCATCCTGTCTTACTTTCCTTTTTAAACCAACTTAACTCCATCTTTGTGGTAAGGTTTTGTACTCATTTGCTATGATTTATAACATCTTATTTAAACATAAAGGGCAGTGGAAATCCTTTACGATGTTTATACAATCTTTAATATTTTCCATGAGGACCAGACTCGTTTGGGAGGGGAGGGAGGAGGGATGACAGCAGAATGCAGATTATATGCAGAACAGCAGGTTTGACTGACCCCATGCAGCTATTAAAGGGACAGCAGCATCTTAAAATTCACATTTGACCAGGGAAGTTTTACCTAGTCTTATGCAAACACCTGAAAGGCATTAAAGGAGGAAGGAAACCTCAGCACTTCCAGTCAGTTCACTTTGTTCACTTGACGTTACAAAGACTGTTTCCTTATTTTTCAATTCAAGCCTGTTGGTCCATTTCATATGCTCCAGTATGAAAGATACACAAAGAGGAATGATGCAAAATATTATTAAAATAGAGGAAAATTACAAAGAGACTTTATTAGTCCAAGCTACCTTCATTTAAATTTTAAATATAAACTAGGAGAAATATTTCATCACAGTCATTAGTGGCATCTCAGTTAACACTGTTATTTTAATGTCAAATGTTTTTTAATGCTGCTAATTTGTAATTGCTTTTATTTAAAGAATGAAAGAAAATTAACACAAACAGAACAGATCTCTCCTCTCTCGCTAGGCACAACTCTTAACTTCAGTCAGAAGAATCTGTCAGGCAGCCCAGATTGCATCAACAGCTTCATAAGCTCATGACACACCAGCAACACAGCACAAACTGTTGCCCAAGCTGTCCTGGCAAGACATGCAAGCCTTGATTTTGATCCCAGTTTTACCCTAGTTTCACATTTCTGTAACTGCAGTAGAACAAACTCAGAGTGGCTGGAAACAGAATTGTGCCTTCACCTCTTGCTGGAGCATTCAGGACCAACTCATTTTATAGTCGGCTATAGCATCAATATCAATATCAAAGAGATATTTTAACGTAAGTTGAAAACTCTTCATACTTCTTCCACAAGCAAAATATTAAGAACCCTGCCCTAGAGAAAGATGAAAGAAGCCAATCTCCCCTTTAAATTACCAAGCAAGCCTGGGCCTTGACTCCTTTTTCAATAGGAAGTCAAAACGTCTGACTTCAATCAGTTTGTATAAACCAGCTTTTGTTTTTCCTTTTACCCAAATGACTCCACTCTTAAGGATTTATTGTAACTGGATTGCTTTTCTTCCCAGCAGGGAGCTGTAGCACTAGCAAAGCTGTTCCACACAGTAGGTTTTCCGCTGATTGAATTTCTAGACTTTCAGCTCTTCGGAAATGTTTGCTCTTGTACAAGCTGTCAGAGGGAAATTGTGTGCAGTCGATTTTGTCTCAGCTAAAGCCAGGTGGGGTTCCATATGCAGCCAGCCAATGCAGAATTGAAAGAAGGAGGATCAATCAAATTGCAAAGGAAAAAAAGGTCTCAGCACAAATAAACAAAAAAAAAAAAAACAACACCAAAAACCAAACCCAGTCCAAAGAAACAAACTACACAACAAAAAAGGGCAGGGGAAGCAGATGACAATGAAAACCATTTCTGTAAATGGATGCACTTGAAAGAACCAGTAACATCCTTTCTTAAAAGGAAAACTTTTATTTAAAAATCACTAAAAGAACGGCTAGAAGCCATCTGGAGAAGCTGTTCTATTGAACATGCACAAGGACAACACCATTATGCTGCTCCAAAAGCGAGCTGCTGTACAAACCCTCATCCTATGGAGCAGCCCACCCTACCAGTATTGCCACTGTCAGCACCAGGGTCACCTCACGGTACAGCAAACCTGCCACAGTGAGCACTGGAATACCCAGGCCTTTCACACTGCCTACCATGCTTCTGCGTGGCACTCTATAATCAGGAACACACATTGGGAAGATGTAGGAAGCCATTGCGAAGCACCTTTTGCTGCCATGCTTGTCACAGATGGTGGTGGGTGATTTAACAAGAAGGATTTTTCAGCCATCATGTTCTCAGTATCTTACAAAAAAGACTACAGAGTCACCTCCACTTCAGGTGCGCCATAGCCATCACCTTGCCACACATATGGCCTAACGGTTCAAACTGCTGCCTGCACTTGAGGTTTTGTTATTTAGAAATCTAGTAAGTGACAAGGGCAGAAGTGCACAAAGATGCCAACAAAACCAAAGAAGTCAGAAGAGCTGCAAGCAGAAATTAGGACATCTGTATTAAAGATCCCATAAAATGACCTCAGTATAAGCCATACTGAACCCTGGTCTGGTCTGCAATAGATCATATTTGTAACTCAACAGCAAGGACAAACTTTGGTTCTAGGTGCATTACAAGGAACAGAAATTCTTTTAAGCATAACTCAATACTTCCAAATGACATGGTAACCCATGAATGTGACAGTACAGGTGAGTATTAGACTGGGAATCTCTGCCCTGCTAGCCATGGGTAGACAATATTTAAGTATACCACAGTATGACCAGGAGCAATCGCACCAACACCAAGCACACCATCTTGCCTAAGTACTGAAGTTTGCATTTTGATGACCCTGTATTATAAATTTGTTCCACCTAGGTTTTTTTTTTAAAAAAAACAGTTACAGCTAGTGGATCATTCTTCTTTTCACACAGTGAAAATCACAAAACCATAAAACAGGGGTTTTGTTTTTAAATTACCATACTTGACCTTAAAAGACTCTTGAGTCCTACTACCATACATTGTTCAGGACTCATCCTTGTGTGTTTAGTGAGCAGTCAAACAGTGCAGCAGTATCCCTAGTACTCGTCTGCAAGGACAGTTAACTCTACATGCTAAATGTATAATGGAGAAAAGCACTTTGTGTGTTTGGTGAGGTTTCTGGTAGCAGGGGAGGGGGCTACAGTGGTGGCTCCTGTGAGAAGCTTCTCGAAGCTCCCCCAGTTCCAAGTGCAAGGAGTGTTCCCCCTGAGAAGGAAGGAGTGGTGGGACTAACTGCACCCCTCAGTTCCTGCCCCCTGAGCCACTGGTGTGGAGGAGACAGTATCAGGAGCAAGGCTGAGCCCAGGAAGAAGGGAGGGGTAAGAAGAAGGGAGGGGTGGGAAGAAGGTGTTTATAAGAAGTGGTTGTACTTCTCATTGTCCTGCTCTGTCTGTTAAGTGGTGGTGTTGTTAGTGTTTGAATTAAACTGATGTTCTTTTTCTTCCCCTGATGAATCTATCTTTGGCTGGTGACTATGATGGGTGAGTCATCCTTCCCTGCCTTATCTCAGTTCCCAAGCCTTTTGTTGTATTTTCTCCTTCCAGCTCCTGAGGGAGAAGGGCTGAGTGAGCTGCTGCCTGGTGCTCAGTTGCCCTCTGGGTTCAAACACCACCACCTTGCAAAAAGGCTTTCTTAGAGCATGCCAAGCATCTGCAAGAGTGACTGGTGGCAGTCTCAGTGAAGGTGAAAAAGTGAACTTTCAATTTACTGTGCAATGTCTTTCCTCAGAAGACACTTACTATGCAGTGAGAAAAGATGACATCTATCATGAAACAAGTAATGATAATGAGGATTTTTGCCTCTATTCTTCCCTAGTCAGCTGCCTTCTATTAACAGTGGTTTTCTCTCTCAGCTCCCACCTTACTTCACCTGTTAAGTGTAGCTCAGTGACTTTCCTGCTGGGAGTGTGTTCAGACACGCTTTCCCAACTCAGCACACTGACAGCCTGACATTCGTATTCCTAATCAACAGTGCACCTCGACAAAGCCCCGGATGATGAAAGGAAATATCCTGGCTCCAAAGTCTTCTAAAGGGCCCTGACTGACAAAGGCATTTGCACCACTATTTGCACCATATTTAATGAACCTCATTATCTAAACAGTTGTCTGTTCATGCTCATCCCTAAAGTTTCCTCATTTTTTTGTTATCTCTTGGGAGGCTACAGTTCCTCTTTGACCATAAAGAAAAACATTGAAAACAAAAAAGAAAGAAGCCAGAGTAATTCCTGATACACAAGAAGGAAATAAAAGGCTGCAAATGACCTGATACTTTGATCAGTCTTTCTTCCTGATAATATTAAGACTTACTCCAGCTGTCCCAGCCACCAGTGCTAACAGCCCCAGCCCAGGGCTGTAACCATGTACAACAGCTAAATAAGGTACTGCCTTAAGATAGAAATTCATTCATAAATCCCAACAAAGGTTATTACTCTCCAATTAAAGATACACTGGCATTTTCACCTAAATACAGATTTGATCTAGAGGGACACAGTATTTAAGATTCAATATTGCAAATGCATAACCTTCAGTGTCCTATGGGAAAAGTAGAACAAGGATTGGTCAATTCTCGCAACACAGACTGAAGAAGTTCAGACTGCCTGAAAGATTTTGTATCCGATTATGATTTCAATCAAGTCTTCTATTGTAAAATTTGATTTGTAGACAAAGTGCAAAGAATTATTCTGGAGCTCACAGATGTAACTGAAGCAAGGTAGGCAGAGCTCCAACACAGCTTCTCGCAACACTTATCCCTAACCAATTGCTTCATTTCTTACATATAGGCCACTTTCAGGTCCTAAAAACCAGAGGACAACAATACCTGAACTGTCTATCAAAGCTAGTGTTTTTCACCATGACCACCCTTAGAGTTTTGAGAGTTTTGCTCTATTAACCTACTTTGAATAAAAGCCTGCCTTCCTCTTTGTCTAAAAGACAGAGTTATGAAAGGGAGAAAAGGGAAAAGAGAAATGATTGAGTGAGGCAAGATGACATTTAGAGACTTTGGAAAAGGAGGACCAGAGCTTGAAGCCTTGCTGCTCTCCTGCACGCTCTCCCAGCTGAGCCACCAATAATCTTATACTGACTTACCTATGCACTGCACTGGAAAATACATACCTTCCTCAAAAGGTTAAAACAGAAGTTTGAGTGCATGAAACACGACTCTGTGGTGTGTAATTATACAATATACACAGTGTGGATTTGCTACTTCTCCCATTTAAGTAAACGGAGGTTTTGCCATTGATTTTAATGGAAGGAGACCTTATTTCCATTATATAGCACAGGCCATCTGCAGATTAACATCCTAAACTATATGTCATGCCTTGCAGGCCTCACTTTAGACTGTAATTGTCTTTCATCCCAAACAAACTGCTGTCAATTTGCCTTTATTTGCTTCAACAATTGTCTTACAGTTATTACCAGAAACTACTGACTTCTTTTGAAGGAACAAGGCAGTTTCACACAGAACAAGGATGGTGACGACAGAAGATAAAGTAAGAAATCTAGGGGAAGTTACATATATGTATACATATATCATTATTTTTAAAAACACAAAAGACATTGAGGTTGGGTGAACTTAGAGACAAGGTTTAACAACACAAGTCGAGTAAAAAACATGCACAGAAGTTAAAGGCACTCAGTCATGGAAACCTTTGCACAGACACTAAAGCTTTCTCAAATGAACAGTTGTTTTGAAACCAACTTGACTCCTTAAATGAGTAAATTGTACAGTATGCAGGATCAATCATCTAAAATGAATGCTTAAAAACAATAAAAAAAGATCATGGTATTTGTAAGAGTAACAGCACATGAAATATCACGCTAATATTAATGTTAATTATCCCTCATTAAAAATAAACTTCAAAGTGGGACAAGAAACATGAATGGCAATACAGGCAAGATTTAAAAGTGATGATAGAAACTAGGATAAGGTATATAATAGAATACACAGTGAAAAGGGAGTAATCAAAAAGACTAAAGTAAAAAGAAGGCAAAGAAGCAAAGACTACAGCAGGAAAGAAAATGGGATGGGTGTAGAGAATGTGCCCAGATGTCTTTATACCCTATCTATTCAGGGTCACAGCCCACAAACATTTAACACCTGATGAAACGACTACAGCCACGGCCATTGCTGTGAATGTCAGTGACCTGGGTCCAACTCTTAAAGACATTCCTAGGTTTGGAGTTGCAGGGGCTTCTCTTCTGAATGAGCACACGCACGTGTATACACACACGTGCAGCTGCAGGATTTAGTCATTAGTTCACAGCCCTTTCAGAGTTGCATTTTTTCTTACAATATGGCTTCAGCAGCCATAGTCTTATGCAAGTGAGAATGAATTTGCTGGGAGTGTGACAAAATAGGGTGCAACACAGAGACAGATATCCAGTGGAGATGAGGATTCTGAGAAATTATGGACAAATTCTACTGCTTATCTGACAGAGACAAGACGGGCTGCTGGCTGACACTTCAGAAAGCCCTGAGAACACTGCCCCAGTGAGAAAGGCTCCTTTACCATGTAAATGAACTTTCCTCAGATCACGTAAATGTAAAATAAAGTTAGGTATCAACACCCAACATATACATGGAGCTGCCTTGAAAAAAAAAAATCAAGACTGCAAAAGAAAACTGGGTATGAAGGAGATAATTCTGGGGATGACATCTTTCAGTGAAGCTCTTCTATACCTCTATAGCATTGAAAAAAGTCAGATTAATTCTTTGCCCATCTTACATTTCTGAAAACAGTGTCACCGTGCTGAAGCAGTTTCACAGCTGACAGTGCAGCACTTCACCCACCACAGAGCTCCCCTGTGCTGCCATGCACTGTCTGTGTTACCTGCGCAACCATTTTAAAGCAATCCTCAAACTTCCTACATGAGCTGCTCTTACATCAGTGTTTATGGTACAGACACCCCCCTCAGATATGTTGTACGAGGCAGAAAGGAGTAACTGTCTAATGACATTGCTCAAAGGTAATAATCCGTAACAGGGATTCTAGAAAACAATTAAAATGAAAATCTGAGGAGTGGGAAAAGTGCATAGAGGTAGGCTAGGAAAACACATGTTGTGATGGAAGTAAAGGCCCTGAAAGTTACACTAAGCTTATGGGAAAATGAAATTCTCAAACGTTCATTTTAAATCTTATTTGTACAGGTTTTTTACGGTCTCTAGGGCCAAAGCAGAAGCCTGAGCAGCTTGAGCTAGAGCACATTGTCCCTAAAAATGCATCTGCTGCAGACTTACAAGCTCTGTAAATGAGGCACAGAGGGTGTGCCGTGCACAGAACAGAGCCTTACACAGCTTTCTGGTCCATTTCAAGTGATGAATATTGTAGACTCAAACATTGCAGGGAAGCCTAGGAGGAGAGTGTCTGTTAACATGTGACAAGCTTTTGACTTCAGGAAACATGAACGCAACCTGGCTTAGATCATGAAACACAGTGGCTGGAATAGTTTTAGCATACCAGTCCAAAAATTCTTTGCCCTAGGATGGACTGAGGTGTTTCACATAGGCTGCCAGTATATGGAGACTGCACTGAAGTCCGAGGTATTCTCCATTTGCTCACACTGTACTATCAACAGACCATTTAATTTAAAGTTTCTCTGCTTTTATGGCAAATAACTATGCATAGCCAATATTTACCAATTGTAATGTAGCAGCAGAATCCTCGTTGACAGCTTAATTTTGTGAATGTCTTACACAAAGCCTGCAAAGCAAACTTCGTAGCTGCTGAGTTTGTTATGGGTTGGGTACTCCTTTGCATCCTGACTGAATCCTAAATGTGCCCAATAAAGCTCTGTTTATTTTAGCTAGGGATATTTCCATAGGCCTGTTTTGATGGGCAGAGCTCCTTCTCCTCTGCTTTGGTGTTTTTTCCATTTAAGAGTAACAAACTTGAAAGATTTGAAAATAAATAAATAAATGGAGCAGGAAACTATCATAGCTTCAAGATCTCACTTTCTGAGTAGAATTTAGGACAAGAGGCAATACTAACAAATACAATTTGTACTAGACTTTAAAGCCTACATGTTCAAGCCAATGATTACACACATACACAAATTCATGCTGTGAATTCTCTCATAAACTTGCTGGAGATAACACACAAAAGCTTGTTTAGACACCTTTGCTCTTTTTTTTTCCTAATGTATTATCACTGTATTTATTTTTGTTAAATAACAAAATACAGTTATCCCTGTATTTATTTTGTTATGCCCTTGCACATAGAGCCTTAGCTCTCCGCTTACAACGTGCGTTCAGCTCTTCTCACCAAAGCAGGAGGGAATCAAGGAGAACACAAGTTTCCTAATTACACACAGGGCAAGTCACCACACTGTGACATTCAGAAGCAGTCATGCAGGCTTCTATGATCAGGGCTGCATTTAAGCCTTCTGATAACATACCGGGTCAGGTAGGTACGCCACTCTGGACATATTAAACTGTACTGAGAGAAAACAGTAGTTCCTTTGAAAAGAGTTGGTGCGCACAGAGGTAACAAGGCTAGCTGTGTAGTTCGGTACAGGCAGCTGTCACAAGCCCTCCTTGCCTGCTCGACCTAGGGAAGCACATAATGCAGCCAAGGAAAGAACACAGTTCAAAGGCCCAAGCCTGAAAGTAAATACTAAAATAAAAATTAAAGGAAAAATAAGAACAAAGGAATCTTAAGCTGGTTTGTCTGTTTTTCAATTTACACAACTGTAAACAAATTCAGAAGTTTATTAGTTTACAATGCTTTTTGTGGTCATGTAACTCAAATGTGAGCTTTGATTTAAGACATGGAATTTGGCAAGAAAGGAGTTTAAAGGAAGCCTACTCACTTTCTCATTAAGAAGATTAAAAAAGAATTCAAAATATTTAACTTTGAGTAATAAGGTCTGTACTTGTGTAGCGACTAATCTTGTGCTCATGCACATCCCAATTCAGTACTGCAATTGCTTAACTTTAAGCATCCAAATAATCTCACTGACTTCCCACATACTGCAGCACACGCTAAGTGCTTTGCTGAAACAGGGCCATGATCACATTTAAACAGTGTCTCTTAATGAGGATTTACTCATCAGAACAGAGCTCTCCAGAAAAGCCACTCAGCCTGTAAAAAGTTAGCCCTTCACCTTAACAAGCAACTTTTTATCTAACTTTGCCTTTAAATAACTGTCTTGCACACAAGGAAGGAATCTACAGAGTTATTTTAAATGGAGCATTTCAAGTTCAGCTAAATGTGGGGAAAATCAGGGCCTGGACTCTTAACTGTATCCGGACTCGCTGTGCCTGTACGTAGAAGGCAGCAGCATATAATCCGTTAGTACACCGCAGCCACTTGTGCATTCAGCTTTAACTCTGAACGTGCCATCTTGCTTTTGTAATCCAACAGGCAGCATCCATGTTTTCTGGCCTAATACTTTCCAGTTATGATCTTTTCCAGATTTCAGTTGTTACTTGGATGTAAAAGGAGTTGAATTCAAACCTTTATGCTACGATAGGCTTTAATTGCATACACCACATACTTCGAAACACTAACCTTACTCATGAGCAGTAAACTGAGAAATAACCTTACTTTGCCTTGAAAAACCTTACTTTGCCTTAAAAAACCCCAACCAACCAAAAACCAAACGGGATACAGTTAGGAATAAAGCAAAAAGTAGCTGAAGAAGCACTACTGAGTTCCCCATCTCCAGCTCAAAGAGAAGGCCAACATTTTACTCTGAGAACATTCATGATTTCTTTTAAAGCAGGTTTAGATCTTTGTCACAATTACAAATATTCTGCTATTGTTTTAGCAATATGTCTCCCTCTTGCAGTTGCTACTGAAAAAAAAAAAAAAAAGTCTTTATTTCACGGTAAATTACCCTGAAGAAGAAATCACATATTCCCACATTCAAACATAGCAATGACTGTCCGTTTACCTGATTATAAAACGTAAGCAAGGCCATAGAAGTGGCAGCTTTTGTAGCCAGTACAGATTTAAATTTCCCAGTGGCAACAGGGGAGTTTTGCCTGAGCTGGTACATCTGCACCGCTCAGAGGGGCTGCTCCGGCATCAGTCCCACAGCACCACAGGTGGCACAGGTTTGACTGCAAAAGAAAGCTCTACTGGATTTGAACTGGAGGCTTAGCTTTAAACTGACTTAAACTGCAAAAAGCTATATGCACATTTATTTTTATTTGGCTTAATTGATGCAGAATCATGTTAAGCCAAACAGAAAAGAGAGCCAGAATCCTCCAATAGTCTTCACCATTCAATCCAAATTAAAGTAGCGGTTTATTTAAGCTAAAGTTGTGCCACTCTTGTGTGTGGACAAGGCCAAAGCTAATCAGGTGTTGTCTCATCAAAATCCCAGCAAACAGTCTGAGCGGAGATAATGGAGGGCTTTGCTCCCTGCCACAGCAATTAGCAATGAGGGAGGGAGGCTCTGCCAGCCCACAGCTCTACCAGCAGCAACTTGGGGTGTATGGGAGAGGGGGAGAGCAGCTCCCTGCTAGATGGGGCTGGCAAATCTATTTCTGCACCAAAGAAACAATCCCCTCAACGTCCCTCCAATGTGTTGTCGAACCTGACCTGTGTGAAATTTGAGAACGGATATAAATCAAAGGGAGAAAAAGTAATAAAAAGCTCCCGGCAGACTTGATGACATGTTGATAATGTTCTCGTCCTGGAGTCAGGGTGACACCAGCCCAAAGATGATATATAGAACTAAGCCCACATACCGACGATTTACTGGCCTAACGACAGTTTTCATTGATCAGAGGCCAACAATTACTGGATTCCTTCCCACTGCCTATTTCAGTATCAGGCTCTGGCGTACAATCAAAACACTAGCCCTGCTTCTCCACAGTTCATGTGCCAACTTTGCAGTGGATGCTCAAGCCAAGCAAGAATGATATGCAAATCTGGCAGGTGTTTGGGGCATACCAGTGCTGCTCAAAAGCCCCACCATAAAAAAGGAAACAGCAGAAAGGCTAGGGGAGTCCCGATCTGCTGCAGAAAGGCTGCAGGCTCTGTACAGTACACAGTAAACAGGTCTCAGAAACAGGAGATGGCTTTCAGGCAGTAACAGAAAAGCTCAATTATTTTTGCTCAGTATAAACAAAACACATTCTTTATATCCCCTCCAGATTGTCTAAAGGCTCTCTTGCCACTAAAGCTTATTACAAAAAAAGAACAAGAACTTATAGACAAATAGAGCAACTGGTGCTGGTACCAATCATGCAATGTTCCTTTGTTTTTTGTTTTGCTTTGTGTCTTAAAGTAGGGAACCAGAAGAAAGATATTTCCTTCCCAAGTGTATGGAAAATGGATGTGTCAAACTGAATTAATATCTTCAATGGCACATTCAAATGGCCATGATTAAGCTACTGGAACAAGATGAATCAATGTGGGAAAGGTGCTGCCAAAGAAATATTTTTCCAGTATATTACTGTCTCTTACAGACAGGCAAGTGCATGTAATTTGTCTTGGTCTATCAGGATTTACCGATCTGTTCCTCAGCCAGCATAGGGGAATGCTGTGAATTTCCAAAAGCTTCTATCCACCTTCTTTGGGACCCAAAGAAAAGTTGGGAAGGGCTCCAAAGAAACGACTCCTGCTAAACAAAGTAATTGATAAGATTCCTTACCATCAACTCATGAGATGCACACATTTAGAAATTACACAGGAGCACAGACTACAAAGATTGATACAACAGTATCTTTGTACAACACTTCAAACTAGGGATGCTTTCCTTCTCAACCTTCTACCCTCTTATTTCTGTTAATCTTTCTTTTAAATCTGATTTGACCAAGTTTTTCAGCAAAACAAAAGCAGTTCAGGAGTTCAGAAAGAGCAATACTGTTTTTAGGAGCACAGACAATAGAAAATACCTTCTTACAACCAATGTTTGAAAAAATTACTTCCTGCAGTTTCATGAGACTTCAGAGTTGGTGGACTACTTTTAAGGGCAATACAGGCAGAAGGACATATGCTTCTGAAGAAACTCAAAAGGTTGGGGGTTTTTGTTTGTTTTAAATAGTATTTGTGTAAAAATAAAGCCATCACTAGAAATACATTTCATCTTGGGAGAACAACCACCACCACCGAGGCTCACCTGAAATTCACATACTTCCAACCACATGTTCTTTTCTTAAAAAAAAGATTAATATAACACACTTAAAATATTTAACCCTCTTCCACTAAAGGGGAAAGGATGCAACTACAAAGGAAAAATGAGGGGATTTGAGTATCCAGAAGATGCTACAGATACTCTGAAAAGAAAGGGAGTTCTCCTTTCTTCAAGAGTCCAGCAGGTTCAAACACAAGTAGATTTTTATAGATAAAGTATTATTTTCTAGGTAAACATATTGCACGAAGACCCCCTGGAAGTAGAGAGATTGACAGCCTTTATATGCTGCCCCTATGCAGTACCAGCTCTAGAGTTCTTCCTTGCTGCCTCAATTTCAAACTTCACTTAATATGGTATTTTAGCTTCCATGTGTATTTACACTTTAAATGTGACAGTCCAGTAACAATCTCTGCATCGCAGCCATGCCTACACGTCCTGGCAGTGAGCTGGAACCCTCTCGCACTAAACGCTGAACATCCATTTAAATGAGCCTGTGAGTGTTGACCAAGCTCCTGGCTGTACTGCGTGCAAGCAACTCCTTGTCATCCCACGCAAAAAGCATTCCCCCAGAAATCAGCACCACCCTGCCTTAACTGCACCAGATTATCTCAGCGGGGAGCAGCCCTATACGAAGCTCTCTAGAGACAAGCCACTGCCAGGGCAGCACAAGTACTAAAAATACATTTATTTTTTGCCAGACGGGTTGCTGGAAAGAGCTTCTCTATCTTTTCCATACTAAAGGAATAAATAGAGAATGGCCAGTACAGTACCAGAGCCTGGGGAATATGCTTTTGTTTTCCTTCTTATGAAAGGGGCAAGTATTATTTGATGGATCCCCATGGAATATATTCTTCTTTCTGCTGCTTCTCCATTCAGCTGCAGTACTCATCTGGATCTTCTCTCTCCTGCAACTGCTGAAACCACCCATCTTTAGCAACAATATTGACAAAACAAAATTAGCTTCATATCTCTGATGGGTTTTTTTTTTTTAATTCCTGGAAAAGCATTACTTCAGCAGCAATATTTCAATGTGGAGGGAGAAGTTGACACTGGTAAACACTTCCCATCAGCAACTGATACTGAGGCTCACTAATCTGAGCTCAGAAATTAAAGCAAAGAAATTTTGGCCCTCAGCCCCACCTGAAATGTTGAATCTGCCTGCCTGCATCACACGTTTACTGGGGTGAAATACAGAACAGAGCTCACCGAGAGGAGTGCCACCTTTGCGTTATGTGGTTTGAGCAATTCTCAGCATATTTTGATCGTGTATACTGAGGCCGTAGAAGGTTTTTTAGAGTATGTTTTCCTCCACCCTTTTATATCATTGTTCTTTCCTTCTTTTGCTAGCATTTAGATGGTCTGGTGTTCATCAGCATGCCCTCCTGGTCAGGCAAGCATCCACTGCAGCTTCAAGTGGTCTGTGGCAGAAAAAACCTCTTCTGTTCAAAGAGGCCAAATTATTACCTGAAGAGGGTCCCCAGATCAGAACATCTGTATGCAGTAAGTAGGCATGTTTCTAAATATCAGATTTTTGGAGAAGAGATTAAATAATCTACAAATACAAACATTCATACCACATACTTCAAATACTAACCCTACCAATCAAGGTTATAAAGTTCCTTTTCAGATATAAGTTTTTCTCAAGGAACCTGCTTTATAATTGCAAGGTAAGATGGTAACTGTATGCTGTCCACCATATGTTAAATGTAATGATAGGGTCAAATGACACTATATCAACATATTTTTGTATCTGTACAGAGATAACACCGTGGTAAATAATCAACTTTCTCAGTTGCTCAAGGTGCCACACTCCCAGAGGTGCACTGTCTCTGGCAGTTTTCCAGGGCCTCCCGTGTTGGATATATTTGCTGTGTTTCACTGATCTTCGATGAATCTGAATTATGATGGTGGACTATTGTACTGCATTGTGTGTCAAAATCTGGTTAATAACATAAAGTTTAAATCACATCTTTAGTGACATATGAAGGATTTACAAATTTCTCCTGAACAGCACGAGAGTGTTTGGTGCTGTTTCAAATTGTCCTGGACATTTACTGCTCATGCATCTGAAATGTAAGAGTACTGTGGCAGCAACAAGAAGCTCTGGTGTTGCCTGTAGACTAAGACACCACACTCAGCAGTAATCTGTCCAAAATTGGAAGGTTAGGTTAAACTTGCAGTCAGACAAAGGAAGTTTATATAGAACATACAGATCAAAAATTCCACAATTGCACTATTCCACCCCCTTCGTTAAAGCTTTTTTTGGCTAATCCAAGTGAAACTTTTCAGGCTTTATTTCAGAGAATGGATTACATAGTGTGTGTGGAGTAAAAGCACACCAAAAGCTAGTAGTCTGCCTTCAGAATTTGTCCCTGCACCTTTAATTTGGCTAGTCTCTCCCTTTTCTCCTCTTACCCACTGCTTCTATTTCTCATTTCAGATCTTAGCCTTTTCACCAGATTAGCTTCTCCTTTTTTGGACGGTTGGTGGCTTGTGTTTATGTACAAGAGTCAACATACATCAAAACCTTTCAACTTGCCAAATCTCACAGACTTAAAACATATGCCTAAACTGAGAAACACAATAAATAAATTGGGGGAATTAAACTTTAGTTTAAGTAATGCACCAGTCCAGCTCCTTTAACGTCACCTTCGTCATCCCTTTCAGCTGATGCCAATAATTCACAGTAATACAAATGACAAAAAGTAGGTCTGTGTGGAATGGTAGTAAATATAAAATTAAAGTGAAGGACAGCAGAAACATTAGAGTCAAGGTGCACTGTGCAAGTAGGATCATTTAATTTTCTCATTTCACTATGTCAGTGTTGCACACAAGGCTGATCTCTGAAAGTAGCTGTGAAGTAAAAAAGCAAATTTCAAGTATTTCTGCTCTGTTCAAGTTTTAACTAAGTAAAAGGTATATAAAATCCTTCTTGTTCACAACTTGACAACATCAGACAGACCAAGTTTCTCTGTACTGCTATACTGAAAAAATAAAAATCAAAGCAATTCTCCTTTTACTAAGGCCACCAGACTGCACAGCTGAGAGATCTTCTGGATCTGCTACAACCTACCTGCCCAAATGGAATTTCTTCCCTTTATTAATCTCTGCAGCAAGTGGTGGGGCTGCCACTATATTTAGCCAGCTCATGCAGGACTGGCTCCCGCTGTCTTCAAAAGGCGTATCAGGTGCTGACGCCTATTTTTAAACAGGACATCTAAACTTCCCAAGTGTGGTGACCCATGAGTTTGGACATTCTGCTTTTAATCAAGTGAGTTAATTAACTACAGGGCTCTAAAGGAGAAAAAGGCATCAAAGAGGAAGACCAGGCTACAATAAAGCAGCTCAAGATCTGAGTGATAGGAGCTCCTCCTACTTCAAGCACAAGTATTCAGGAAAAGCGCTTTTTTTTTTTTTTTCCCCCCCTCCCCTTATCTGTGCCACTAAAATACAGGCAAGGCTTCTTCCTTCCTGCAAGAGGCTGACATCATCTTTTGTTCAAGAAAGTCTCAAACACTGGTATTACTCACTCTCAAGTGCAAAGTTATTCAACAGACAAAATCTTGTCCCTAAATACCATGCCACTGAGAAGATAATAAGAAAATATTTAAATCCATGACTGAAAGTAAGTACAAACTGCTTTACAGACATTAACAGACCCTTGTAAAATAAGTATGACAACTAGCTGTGGTAGTAAGCAGTGATGACAGGTGATAGGATGGTACGGGAAGCAGTGCGGGTTGAAAAAATTTAAAGGTATTTTCAAGACAGATAAAGCATGGCACACAGAAGTTAAAGAACTCAAAAGGATCAAAGAACCTAGGACTTCTTATAACCTCACCTACTTTGTAACCATTGGCCAATAAATCTTTTAAAGCAGAGTGACAGGGATATTACTCATCCTTATGCTAGTTACACATACGGTGAAAAAGAAACCCAATATTTTGAACCATTCTGGAAAAAACATGTACAGCTTGAAGTTGTTCAAGTTATTTACAGACACACTCCATCCTACTGGCGCACATCTCACCTCTAACATTAATATGGAGCTGTTATTCTGACCTGTGCTGCCAGGGAAAAAGCAAGGATTTTCTGTCTGTTCAATGTAAAAAGCAGATAAAAAGAGATATGGGATAAGTCATAGTCCTAGCACAAGGCTGAGAAGTACTGTGAGTGCTTATCCAGTTCTGTGACACACAGGCAAACACTGAAAACACAGAGAACAAGATGATCAATGGACAAAAATCCTCTGTCTGCAGAGGAGATGCACCCACTGTTGATAGTGGGTGTCATGTTCTGGTCCTTGGGCCTCTGTTTTCTCTCTCCTTGACACATGCACACAGAAACACACTCTCCTTTAAACACCCACACTTAAAGTGCAACAGAGGCCAAGCTTCACAGTCAAAGTTTCTAAATCTACCCCTTTTCAGATACGTGAGATTAATGCTTCCATGTCGCTGCTGTAATTTGAATTTGCTGTCCAGCTTAACGGCCTTCCTTAAAGCAGCAATGAATAAAGAAAGGATAGTTGGCAGCTTTTCTATCTCCTTTTTCTTTCATCTGGTCTTCTTCTTTTATACATATATGTACGCTCTCCCAGATTTTTACTGCAGTTTTTCTTTCGGCAAGTTTCTTCCTTCTCAGCCACTGAACATGGTTGGGTTTTTTGTCTTCCCTGCACGAGGGTGACAATTCTGGACACAGCAGTGACTTCCAGCATACACAGTGGACATGAGTCTGTCTGTGGAAACCTGATAGATCTCCTCTGGTTAAAATAGCACAACTAACTGTAAAATTTGAAAGCAGCTAGCCACTGAGCAGCTAATCCTACCTTACTTACCTCCTGCTATATATTCAAAAATAACAACGTTCTCAATGCTATAAGAAAATTCTCACCCATGGACTATATATAACAGTACCACACAGAGGAGCCAGCCAGAGACAAGGTCTCATTCTGCTCTGCATAACACAAACAGCAAAATAGATGTTCCTGCTCACGTGGCTTACCAGAAACAGTCTCAAGTGTTAAAACTGACCTCACTTAAGTCTCTGTTTCTTTCCACTGATGAAAGGAGACAGCATGACTAGCTCAGATGTCAACATTTACCTTGTAGACATCTAAAGTTAGCTGAGATGAACTGAGTTCAAGGCATGACAAGTACAGAGCACTCGCACAGTGCCTCAGCAGCTGGGACAAGGGGTGCTAGCAAGACAAAGGGTAACCATAAATTAGATACAGATTCTGCACACAAGTCATATAAAATCTGGGAGTTTTCCTACGCCCATTTTATTTAAGTAAGATAACAAAACTATTACCAAATTAATAACAAACTTCCTATTTGTAGAAGCTGGAAGTCTTAGAATACAACTGTGGCAATTTACCTGAGCAGGTACTGCAGGTTTTGACCCCAGTACTGAGAATTTGAAAATTTTCCAGCCTAGTGATAATTTACAAAAGTCTTAATAGCTCAAGTCATTAATGAATCCAGAATAATTTTCTGTATTGTGTAACATACTGCATATTTCTCTTTATTATTCATTGTTATAGACAACACTCATGTCACCAGTATCCTCTTTTTTGGTGCTTTGCTCTTTTCCCCGCTTATTTTCACTCCTGACCTCTTACAGGCGAATCACAGCATTACTGTCATTATTGCTTGACTCACTATGCTTATTGCTTAAAAAACCCCACTCATAACACCCCCCCTGCAATGAGGTCTGATTCTCCCAGACAGATTTTGCTGATATTATTGTATGTTTAGTTTTGTTTAATAGCCTAACCCTAAGGTACCAGTCATCAACTCATTTTGGTCAGCCTCATTTCCGGGCAATCAAGTCAGCTATTTAAACAATATGTTTCCACTTCTCATCTTCAAGGTAAAATTACTTCATTGGGAAGCAGAGTATAGTTAGCAGCATCTGCTGTGGTTAAATTAAAGGCAGGAGTCAAATTATTTCTAACTGTTTTACAAACACTGAGCAATTTTTTTTGAACTAACAAGATGCCTGAAAAATTGTTATATAATTTAGGAAGAAAAATCTTAAAGCAAAAAAGGAAAAAAACAACTCTCACCCCTATTTGGTTAGAGGTACACTCAGGCAATACATGTTTTCTGGCCCACCCTGGACTTGCAGTAAGGTAAGAGCTCAGAGGCTAGCCCACCATTCACCCTAAAAAGTAAAAAAAACAGCCCGCCTGATTTTTACATACATCCCTCAAACTGATTGGAGCAGTCATTCATGCCTGTCACAGAGAAAGGATTATCAAACTTCAAACTTTAAAATGAGGGTGAACTCACACATACCTGTAGAACCCTTACAACCCAATTTTCTTATGGCCAACAGCTCTTCTTAGCACTCATGATATTCATTCATGGATCCGATTTAAAAGAGAACAGTTGCCTCTAGCAAATTTAGTCATAGGAGAAGGCTGTAACAGACAAATCTACAGCCCCATTCAGCAAAATATCTTCCTAAATGAAAATTCATAAAAAATTCAATTCTTAATTAATTTTATAATCTACTTTTTTATCAATTTGTGCATGCTTTTGCATTTGCTTTCAGTTTTCCTTTCATTGTGTCAATCATGCAAGCAATCAGATGTCCTCATTAAAAATTAATAAGCAAAGCAACATATATGATAATGGCAAATTGTGGAAAACACACAGAATTTTCTTTTTTAAATGTATTATAAAATGCTGGGCACATTCATATACATATACAAATACAAATTTAAGGGAAACTGAAGTGGCAAAGGAACATCTCCAAGTGTGTATAATCCTGTCACGTAGGATATGGACTCTTGGAAGACACTGCTCTTAGGATAAATCCGTGGCCTTTTCCACTGGTAGTTAGGATTCTCCCATGTGATATCAAATGTTATGTGAGCAGATTTGGACAGACAGCCCTAGTTAAACCTGAAAGTGAGAACGGGTTTTTAAGCGAGGGCCAGATTGTATTTGGTTAGCAGGTTTTTAAAAGCATGTATGTAAAAGGATACTGCTGCAAAGGAAGTAGTCCAGCTTCAACTCCCATTAACCCTTGACAGGTATGACTTAAAGCTGAAATTTCACACCTTCCCTGGTTTAGCTCTAAGTGCTCAGATATGTACATAGATAATTCTCAAATTCCCAAGGTTTACAGTTCCCAGCTCCATCTAATGAAGAAACTTCCTCGCAGTGTTTATTTTTTGAACACACTAGCAAGCCTTCCTGTCTCTTAAGCCTCTGAATGCCCATTTCAGCAGGCTACCAGTTCATGTCACACTGTAATGAGCATGAAATCTAACTATAAACCACACTTGGCCAAATTCATATTAACAGAGACAGGGGAAGTAAGGCAGGCATAAGGGAAACCCAGTTCACAGCTGTGAAGATCATAACTAAAGTGCTACATACAAGAACAAGATTACATTTCCTATCAAATTCCACAGGGATTAAATCATCAAAATAATTCTGGTAAGAAGGACAGTTAATTCCATTAAACAAATCTGATATATACAAAAAGGAGTCTATTTCCTCTAAAATGAACAGGACATATGAGAGATGCAAGAGTATCTTTCATGACTAAGACAACACAGCAATTTATGATCACAGAAATGCAGATGATTGCACAATTAAGCAAACTTTGAAAGTATCAGTTGCATTTTGGACGTGTCTAAAAATCCAAATAATATTCCCTTAAATACAAGTGGAAGTTATATTCTGCCCTACACAGTCTTAACAGATGAGAGATGTAAGTAAACATTGTAGTGGCAAAAAGATCCAAAAGAAGCAAAACTACTTATGCCCAGTCACGTAAGGGTTCAATAAGAGACCAAAAATAGTGTGGAAATCGCTCCATCCCACTTCCTGAATGATGACCCTGAGGCTGTGTATAATTAAAGAACTATGATAAAATGTCCTACGTAATACTTTGTCACCATTCTTTAACGGACACAAACACAATGCCAGGTAATATTAGCGTTAGTCAAAGAAAAGTTAAACTTCTATTCTTTCTCACATCTCTATATTGGCTATTGTATGCCTCTGAGGAAGGCAGAGAAAAGGCAGACTGAGGTCTAGCTTTGGTGGCGCTGGAGCAGAAATCTCTTGTGGTATAACTTCACTCTAGGACACGGAAGAAATTCTGTTGTTTCTCAGAGAGCAGAAATGTGGACATAGATAACCATGGAGAGCAAAGAGCAGACATGGAAGAGGAAGTGAAAAAGGAATGTCCAAGCCAGGCTGAGGTTAGAGGCTGAGTTGGAAAAAAGAATTGAGAAAGTGGGGATAGAAAAGGGAAATATCAGTTCAAAGACCTAATACAGTTAAACAAAGTATTAGCCCATGGCTTTAGTAGAACTTCTCTTCTTAATACAAGGCTTCCAAAACAACTTCAGCAAGGTGTTTTCTTTTCTGTGGCACATTTTGGAATGATATGTCAGTAACACCAGGTTGCTGAAAGAAGCTGCTCTGCACTGAGGAATGAGCAGTCTCACAGCAATTGAGCTGATGGAGAGACCTGTTGTCCTACTGCTAGATAGAGTGTTGCACTGTAGTTCAGAGAAGGAATAAAAGGATGAAAAAAACAGGGGAAACAGGCCCAGCTCTACTTCATTCTCTCTCCATGGAAAGTGGTGATTTACCTTAGAAAAGTCAGGATGGCATGCAAGTGTAACGCTGGCCCATTCTGATCACAATTACAGACATGCAAAGAATACTTTCTTTGCCAGACACAGTAGCATTCTAATCATCCACACCAACCACAGTTTCAGACTATCAGGCCAAATTCTATTTAGACACAATTAATATTACTAGTAATAATCTCACCACCAAATTGACGTGAGCTTCTGCCTCAACGTGGACATCACACTCCTTAAGAACAATTAGAGTAAGTTAAGAATACAACATTTTCCATAAAGCATAGATCAGCTAATGCATTCATTTTTCCAACAAACACATGGTTCTAGTCTTTGACAAGAAATGAGAGCTGAATTGTTTATTGCCTCCAAGAGCTACAGTCTCATTTGACAGCAACATCTAATAAATACACTAATACATTCATTATGCAAAGATCTCCTTTGTAGGAGGATGAGCACTGTCCTTATGTTTGGTTTCATATTCACCAAGTTCTGTTGGTCATTAAGACGTGTTCCACCCCAGAAAAAGGAATCACAGATTATTAACAGCGAAGACATAAGTAAAGACAAAACTTACTACAGGACAAACTAAACCAACAACCCATTATCTTCTTTTTGATGTTTAACTCAGGTATGTGAGAAGAAAAATTAATACAAGGTGAAATAGATAAACCTTATCTGCAAAATTGTTTCTCGCTGCTGTCAATTTAGAGGAAGCAAAGACATGCAAAAGCAGCCCATCAGCCTACCAAGATGAAAGCTGAGCTATCTTGCTACAGTCTCCAAAGCAGCAACTCTTCCCTGACACATAATAGACGGGTTAAAAGTTTGAGCAGCAACAGGAGCCTCACACAGCTTCAGACTGCTAACTCACTATGGTAGTCTGCCAAGCCAGCTGAGGGAATGGTGTGGTTTCTCCATGGTAAAAAGAAAACCAGAATTTGAGTGAAACATGCCACAGTCTCAACAAGTGCTGCCAGAGAAACAAAATGAAGAAATCTGAAATGATACTGGTACTCAGGCTGAGTTCTTGCCCCAGGAAGAACGAGAAGGACTATGACTGACATGGAAGGAAGTTAAGAGGACAGGTCCGCAAGTCAGGGGTAAGGGCAGATACTTCCTTGAACATGACCAGAAAGGTTTTCTGAGAGCTGAGTACTCCGAGTTCCCACTGTTTAAATAAACCAAGACCATGGCTATGGCTTCCTGAGGGAGCAGCCTCTAAAGTTCAATTGGAGTTTCAGATTGACCCAACCCAGGAACTCCAAGCCAAACTCAACACTTGAGAAAAAAAAAATCATTTTCATCATACACATAGCTAAACACCCTAGTAAAGCTATACCCAGGAAAAGGTAATGATCTGTCAGCATCTCTACAGGGTAGGATCGCCATGCAGAGGTGCTGGGCACTGTTTCCTGTGAAGTGTTCATGTGTGGCAAACCAAATACGCATTCTTGGCTTCCCTCTCCACTTCCCAGCGGGTAGCCTGCCTCCAGCTCCCTCCAAGCGGTGAACCACTGCAGTGGCCATCAGCTGCAGCCCTAGCAGAGCAGTTCAAGCCCTATGCTGTCACTCCAGCAGCTTCTTGCTCCATGAGAAAAAAGATGACAGAAAGGAAAACTGAGAAGTAGAGAGGACAAAAAAAGAAAGATCTGAGGAAAGGCAGGTACAGAGGAAAAAGAAAAATCAGGAAGATGACATATGACACAACCACAAGGAAAGAAAACAACTAGTTCAGAAGGAGCAGGGAAAGCATAAGAGTGAGTACAGAAGAACTGAAGAGGAACAGTAACAAACAGGTATCTTTTGCTACACAGGGCTCTCCACAGAGATACAGAGAAAATTCTTGCCTGTAATTGAACAAACTACTTTCATTAACCTCCACAGAACATCGGCTCCCAAGTTTCCACCTTAGTTGTACCTTTCCACTATGCAGCAACACTACTGTAAAAGTTTGAACCAAGTTACAAGTTCAACAACCTGCAGCCTCCCCCCAGCGCGCAGCAGTGCTGCAGGCAGAGGGCTACAGCCACCAGCTAGAAAATGATGCATTCTAGGCCAGTGGGAATGGTTGGGTTTTGGTCCTTTTGAAAGGGCTTTTTCACCTGGTATCACAGCAGGAGATGTCACAGTCTATTACACAGATCTCAGATACAACACAACAGTGTATTAATTTATCTTCTAAAAAAACTGCCACATTCATTTGGACATGCCTATTAAGTCTTAAAAAATAAATTCGAGCAACTGCAAATTTTAAAACTTCATGTTTGATAATAATTCACACACACACACACACACACAAGTAACATAATGGGCCTAATCCATATTGTGGGCAACTATCCTGTAAAATTTAATTAAAGGCCCAAAGCTAGTAAACAAAGCGATATTATGACACCAGAAATATAACAGAGATTTGCAGGGTTTCAGTGTAACCCGAGTCACAGGTGGCTCATGGTATGTGATCTCGTACCCATTTGCAGTAACTACCTACTGTACTTCTTTTGTATATGTTACTCAGTGGGGCTTAGGCCCCTAAATAATTCCTGGAGGAGGAGATGAAATCATTATCTTGGCATACTCTAGCCTTCACTAAACAAAAAAATATTTCCATTTCCATCCTTTGGGATTTCATATGCCCTGAAGTTTGATGGTTAAGGGTACTGTACTAAGTACTAAGCCAGATCATAAAAAAGGTTCAGGCTTTTTCTCCAGGGAAATGTTATGCTGTGATCTCACTGTTTTCCCAGATAAATTTCACTGCATTGTTTCTTTTGCAGCAGTTTTAGACCCATGTGAATGCCATGGCCAATACCAGATGTGCCTCCATGCACTTGCAAGAGAGCTCTGAACAAAGAAAATCCAGGAGAGCTGGAGTTCTGCTTAATGAGAACAGCCCTGGGACAAAGCTTTAATAGTTTAACTAAAATTACATTCAAAACTTAATTAGCAGAAGCTCTGAACTCACAAGCCGTGGCCCATGAGCTCTAATACACTAATTAGCTAAGACACCCTTTAAAGCCAAGTATAGCTAAACCTTCTTGAAGAGCTGTCACATGAGTCCTTGGATCTGAGGCAACATTTGTGCTGCACATGGGAAGTTCAGCATTATTTCACTATAATGCTGTCGCATACACAATTATTGCAGGCCCTAATTATTTTGGGTAACAAACAAACTATAAAATGTTCATAGCATAGAGTACTACACACCAGGAAAGATCAAAGCAGACTTTATAGATATGAACTTCCATACAGTGATGTGAGCCAAAAACCTTGGAGAGCTGGTCAATATTTTTTCAAAACTTCAGAAAAATTACATTTTACGGAAGGATAAAAGAAAATCACGAGTGACGCATGCATTTTTTTTATATAAAAATCTTCCTGGATAAATCAAAGCATCTAGAAATTTATTTAGATAATTTTCAAATGGTTGTTTCATTTTCCAGCTTCTCTGCTTGTTTATCTGCCATAAATGAAATATCCGAACAAAAAAATTTCTCAAACTTTAGAAATAAAGATTCATTTCAAACATGCAAAAATCAGATGTTTCACATTTTTCAATAAAATGTGTCATTTGGTAAAATTAAGTTTTATCACACGGTGTGTCTATTTTGACAAATCATACTGTCTGTTAAATAAAAGTCACAGCAGGATTCCAAAACAGCTTTGCCCCACTATCTTTACTGATATTATTTAAACAAGATTACTGGTTTCAGTAGGGAATTTGGTTAAGTCCAGATTTCAGGATATGAAGGAATACTGCAGGAACTGCAGAGCATCACATGAATACATGTATTTGTGTTGACATAACAAAAAGGTATTTTTAACCTTTCCCAGGGTTTTTGTGAAAGGGAAATATTTACAGTTAAAAAAAAAAAATCTGTATGTATTTCAGCTGTTGCAATAAAGATATTTTAATTATTATTATTTTGTACTTGGAATTTCCACAGCATACCAGCATTATATCATGGAAGTTTTCAACATGCCTGTATCTGGCATACAGCGTTCAGTGAATTGACTCAATCAGTTGAGTGCATTATACAGTGGAAAATGAGAAAGAGAAAATTTAAACTGGGAACATCAGGACAATTTGTATGTATTAAGAAGACTATCATATGATCTTAAAGAAGATGAACAAACGTAAATTTTACCCTCCCATGACAGATTTCCAGCCGGTGAAATCCATGGTGCTTAATTTATTTACCTCTGACGGACAAATACAGATTTGGATCTGTTGTGCCAGGGCATTTCAGTGGTTGAAACCTGATGTTTCTATGAACCAGCCATTAGTTTTCCTTCTCTCAGGCCGTGTTTTCGATGCTGAAAAGGTGTGTTTCTATATTTTAGGATAACTAATTTAGGCTGAAATTACACTTCTACCCAAAGATCAGGCAACAGAACACCTTTCAACAGGAAAAATGGGTTAATCTTCTCCTGTCCCTCAAAACAAACACACAATCAAAACCCTGAAATGTTGCTGAATTATTTTATTCTAATGGATCTTGGTCAGTTTATAAATGGGCTTGTATGGCATGGCTATCTGTAACAACAGAAGGTAACCCTGAGAACCCAGAGGCTTACTTCAGCCCTTTGCCTCATTTTTTCTAATGCACATGAGATCCTAGACAGACATACAAGGTTTCTAAACACAGGGCAAACTAGACAGAGACACCTCCTGGCTGCCGCTGACCTTATGTAGCAACCCTCTGGTAAAGCTGAAGCACCTTGTGTCCACTGTGCTCTTCATACCCTGAATTTTAAAAATATACTTTCACGGGAGTGAAGTCTGCTGTATCCCACTGTCAACACCAATGAGTAGCAACAGAGTACAGTGTGCTGTAGTAACTACTCACCACATACACACAGTCTGAAAACTCCAGTTGTCCATATGAGGGTCCTGGTACTCTATCTGATCAGAGACCCATCAAGTCTAATTCAACACATGGAAGAACAGCTCAGCCCACCTCTGCGAAACAGACACTGGGCATCTATCTGCTTTCACCAAACACAGGAAAGAGTACCAGGCAAACATCAAATATTACACACTGCAATATAATCCTGTCACACGATGACTACTGTTTTACACATGGAACGGTATAAAACTCTGACACAGATCCGTAGCGTATAGCTATTAGGATGGTTGCCAACTACAAGAAGTGTCCTTCTTTCCAGTTTTATATAATGTACATGAGATCCACAAAACATCAAGGGACACTTAACCAGGAGTGCAGAAAAAGTTACTCCCAACAGGTTGAAACTAATAACAACAACAAAAAAGGAGTACATCAAAGTACAGTATTTAGTTCTGCTTGTATGTGTAAAGCACTAAGTCTTCCCTTGAGGATACAGAGTTGTGATGTCTGCTCCTGCACTGTACTGCTTCCATTAAACCCACAGAAAAGAGTTCAGGCTTCATGATAACTTTGCAACTGCTGATCCAGTAAGCCGCTTAAAAGACTCTTGATCTCTCAAAGCAAATTTTGTGCTTCCAGTTTCAAGTTACATTCCCTATTTCAAATTGCTGAAAAAAGGAAGAATCAAGGAAAAATACAAATGAAAAAATGAAGAAAAATTAAAAGACATGCAGGCTGTCCACAGAAATCAACCAGCAAGAATTCAACGGCACACTATCCAGATTTCAGTTCATCCTGTCAAGGTAATATGTAGACAGCAAAATGAGGTTAATCTTCCCCTTTCTTCCATACATGTAGAAAGGAGACTAGCTGGATCTGCAACACAAAAATGAGTTTCACTTGCATCCACAGGACTGACTGCTGCTCTGCAATCCTAAGGAATTGCTTCATATCACACTGGCTGAAAGAGATCAAAGGAAACCCATGAGGTTCATCACCCTGCCTCCCTTCCAGATCTTCCTTAGCCTCAAAGAAGAGACAATGCAATCTAAAGTTGGTTTAGATTTTCCAACAACTGTCTAGGAGAACTGTCCCAAACAAGAGGGTACTCTACGGAGAAGCTGCTGAACTATCAGGGGCCAAAGCTGGGGCAGCAACCTAGCACCTCAATAGCTACAATATATCCTAGCTTCTTTCTCTTTCAGAAAATAATTCACATAAACCAAGAAGCTCACCAAAAAGATATCTAAGATTTTCTTCCTCTTTCCAAGCTTCCAGTGAATTTCCCACATACAGAGAAAATCTGATCTTGGGCCCTGAATCTCCAGTTTGTTTGTTGAACTGTTTATTCTGTAGACTACGTCGTGAACAACACACTCTGCCAGCTAAATGCAAAGTAAATTTATTAGTGGCTTTTATTTCTAGTAAGCATCTGGTAAAGGTTAAAAAAACTCTTAGAGGACCATTAAGACACTAGAAATGTGTACCTAAACAAGTAGAACCGTACACGGTAGGCTATGTGGTATTTCTATTCATGAAGCAGGACAGTGTGAATTAGAGAGTACACGTGTCCTCTCAAATTCAGGTATTTCTTTCCACCCCAGGTGAACGATGAATGAACTGGTCTATAACAGTGATGTCCTCAAAGGCCCTCTAGTAATTTTATTTATGTCATTTAAATTTCACTTCAGTAATTTTCAATGAGACAGAGTTGAAACAGTTACTGGCAGCTGTCTCATTCCTGCATATTATGTGACTAACAACACTGCTTCCTAATATTCAGATTTGCTTTGTCATTAATGTAGTTAGACTTTGCAAAAATTGCACAAGTTGTAAGAACAGAGATAGACATAAAAGCCTCAGGCATGTTGAAACAAATGCCTCCTTTTCACACATTCACTCCCAAAGGGAGGCACTGTGTTTGTGTAAACGTGAAAAGAATTTGGCTCATTTTCACTTTATTTAGGCCATAGGAAACCAGGAGGTTGCAACATTTGGATATTACTGTCATGCTGAAATGATGAGCGTCTAGGGGAAAAAAAAAAGACTATAAATAAAATATATAGATGATTGAAGTCAATGGGAACTGCACGTATGCATCCATGGATGTGGCCCATAAAATGGAAAACCAGCATCAGCTATAAGCACAACAGAAATGGATATAATTTGTCAGGTTCAAATGCAAAAAAATTACAGAGTGCAAATGGAAATGACAGAGCCAGAACACTAAAACCTCAAAGAGGATCTGCAATAGACTTCAAAACATTTACAGAAATTAGAGAGAAGTACCCTTGAAGATAAACAATTGTGTATAAGCCTGTTAATATAATTAAGTCCTCCAGTGCAAGAAAGGTAAAATAGAGTACAGAAGTTGCGATGTGAAAAAAGAGATTTGTCACGAGTAGTATGCTTGTGCTTAAGAAACATCACCCCACCCCAATAAAATCAAAGCCTAGTCTAATTAATGGTAACCTATTGCCACCTCTCCCCTCCCCGGCCAGCACATGCCCACACCAGGAACAATTTCATAGTTCTCCAGGCACCAAAGCCAATCATATTTATGCTGTGCACAAATCCAGCAGGTTACCATGCCAGATAGATTAGCAAGTGATGTCTCCGTGATTGTACCAGCCATGTGCTTTTATGCAAAATATGGCTTACAAAGCATGCAGCGTGTGGAATGAATTGATAATTTGCAAATCTGCTCTTTCGTTAATAGTTTTCAAATTTCTATGTGAGACAAAGCATAAGCAAAGTCCTTTGGCAGTCAGACAATATACCACTGAACTTTATACAGCCATAGTATTTAAACTATGGTATAGGCAGAGCTTCATCGTTCTCCTTCAAATTGGGGCTTTAAAGCAAGGCTTATTCCTGGATTACATTTCTGAAAGCAGTGGTTGGTAGAAATAAACTTACAGCTGTCTTGCTTTCAGAGCCTGATGAGCTCCTGTTGGAGATAAGGACGCTCCTGCAAAAACCAGGCAAACCTCTCTTCCGTGAAATGGAGGTGTAGGGAGCCATCACTGCTAGTTTACACTACCAAGTGCCTTTCCAACACTAAAGGGTCAAGACAAATACTGTTTCATTTTAGTTTAGTTATGTCTATTAGCTATACTCCTACCTTCAAATCTCAAAATATCTCTAGATACAGGATGACCGTCTCTGTCCACCAAGAACTCTGTCAGTCTATCAAAGAGCTAGTTAAGGTTTCTATTATATGAGTCTCGGCTCTGACGGACACAATGTTGTGGCTTCAACCCCCCTTTCAAGAAGGCATTCCTACAGGTATCAGGGCTCTCCTTTTTTTTGTGTGTGTAAGGGATTCAGGCCTGGAAAGAAATAAATTTGCTGGTATTTATATTCCCTTCCTGTTTTTCTGAAGCTTTTGTTATTTTGTCTTTATCCTTCACGTCTGATGATATGAATATCACTATTCTGACAGACACATCGTCTCCCTTCTCACAAGGGTTTCTATTACTCTCTCTACTTTGAACTCATCATTCTTATTTAAATGCAACATTTCAACAAACAAGTTGTCTAAAAAGACAATCAAGACTACCTTTCCTTCATTTTCTTGTCACTTGGTAACCTGTAATACTCAAGGGCTTCTTTTCCAAAATCTCCTTGAGTTATAGCTCCTCATTTACTTCTGGAAGGCTCAAGGTTGGATTAAACCTCTTATACTGCTTCCTGTTACAATCTTAAAAGGACTCTTTTTTGTCTTATATTACTTGTTCTCCATTCTTCGTATTCTTATTTGTCATTTGCATTTCAGTAGCAGCTGGAGGTCCCAATGAAACTGTAGACAACAGTTTGCACATTACAGCATTGGAATAGAGGGACTCTGCCCCGGGAGTTAAAAACTGAAAAAAAACAAATAAAGGATAATAATCTTTGTGGGACGGATGAACAACATTTAAAACACAGAACCACAACGTGTCCGAACTTACAAGGAAGTCTCCAAAAGAAACAGAAAGTGAGGCCAGATCTCCTAAAACTAAAAGGCTACCTAGCTCCTCTATCTGATACACTATTTTCCAGGGCATTTGTGTCTATCTGGTCTATTCAGCTATACAAGGACAACATATCAATGGCTGTGATTTGCCTTTGCAGCCTCCAAAACCTGTTTTTCCAACTGCCCAAGATGGAGTTGCAGCAGATTTAAAAGCACTCGATTTAAAAAAACAAGTGAAGGAAGTTAATTGGAATGTATGATCTCCATTTCCATACAGCAGCACCTCAAGGTACTGCGTGGACTAAAACGACAGTCCAAGAAATTTGATATTAAATACTAAACCAAAAAAACACATGCTCTAAAGCACAGAATGGTCTTCTAAGCTAAGATGAGATATTATTTTTCACAAAAATACATTTATTGCTTCATGTCTTATATTAAAAAAAAAAAATCTCCAAGAACCCCAGCCTGGAGCATATAATGGTTTATGCAACAAATACTTGTGAAATGCCTACTTAAAAAGTTAAACCCCCTGGAGGGCTTGTGAATCTTTTAGTTGTAATGTACCCCTGGAGGATTTTATTTTGTATCCGCCTAGCCTGAAGTTAAAGAGTACTTTTTGAACATGTTTGCTTTACTTGAAGCTAAAATCTGGGTTACTTGGGGGAGGGCAATGGAGAGTCTAATAAATCTTACAATATACTTCTTGGCAAGAAAACTCCTTACTTACTGGTGTCATGAAGAAACAACTTTACTGCTCTCTAAAGAAATATTGGTTTCAGAAGTTACTATTGTATTCAAGACACATGGAAGCTGCATTAAATCAAGTTGTGAAACATACTGTGGTTATACATGGGTTTTTTTTAAAAAAAAAGTTACATCTTGAAACGGATCCTGACATTAAAAAAAAAAAAAAAATTAAAAAAACTTTCTGAGGCTTCCATAAATTTTGAAGGAGGAAGTTTACAAACTTGGGTGTTCCTCTCTATAAGTCACATTCCACAAGGAAACTGCTTGATTATGTATATACTTTTGCCATTCAAACTTAGTGGGTTTTTTTAAAACTTCTGTTTTCACCATTTAAAATTGTGTATATGTATGCACAGTAAGCACGAAGACAGAGCATGCTTGCTCTGAGAATAACTATCAAGAGCCCTAGCTGTTGGCTCACAACACTCCCAGTTACTTTCTTCCCCAAACACTGCATCCACAAATGGATTAGCTAATTAATCTAGACACAATTAATTAAGGCCACCAGCAGCAGAACAAAATTGCTTTGCCAGTTGCCTATGCATCTGGATCTCCTCCCACAAGCTGCCCAGAGAAAAAAACTGGGAGGGCAAATCTCTACAGAAAATCAACTGTAAAGAGAATAAAGTGAATTTAGGCCCTTTGAAAGAAAGCAGATTGAGTAGTCAATTTATCCTCAGAACAGACTGCTGAACAAGGTTATGTTCTTCCATGCTGCCATGTTCAATTCTGTACTTGAGGGACCATCAGTACAAAGGAAACAAGGTGAATTCAAAGTCCCTGAATTTCTATGCTTTCTGTTTGAAGATACCTACTAGAATGTGAAGCGAGAGCAGGTGCCACAACTATCCTTCTGTGGCATATTTGGTAGACTGTTAACAAAAAATGTTTCCTTGGAAGTGGCATTTGTAGCTATATGACTAGCTATGAACCAGAGACTTCAAGCTCTCTTTTCTCACACGATTTATTCTGGACTAAAGGTAACTCAGTAAAATCAAGGCAATTTAAAAAAAAAAAAAAAAAAAAAAAAAAATGAGTTAGACTTTGATGCTTGCAGTCCATGGTGATTCCAAAAAACACCTCCGTTCCCAAACCTGTATATAGAAGATACAGTCTGAGCCACACTGTCACAAATTCTGTCTTGTTAATCCTCTGTTGTATATTGCCAAATTACGCTCAGTTAGGCCATGGTTGGTGTTTTGGTTTTTTTTACACTTTGATTCTAATGATAAAGAAAATTATTGCTACAGCTGTTAAAATGCATCCACCTCTAGACCAGAACTGGAAGAAACAGCTCCTAAGAGGTGCAGAACAATATTTAAAATGAGTATCATCTTCCTCGATGTGACTGTATTCAAAATCATGTAAAGAATATTTTCAACGTATAGATTTTCATGCAGCAAAGATTTCTTAAGTGGGAGGAATGTTTCCCAATTTAGCCTACTATTTGGCTGCACTTCCTTCCTCACCACTCCCATGGCACTGTGTCCAGCAACAAGAAATGGTGAGGGGAAAAAAAGAAAAAAAAAAAAAAAAGAAAGAAAGAAAGAAAGAAAGAAAGAAAGAAAGGAAACCCTCAAAACCCCAATGCCTGCCTTTCAGTTTGTCACATTGTTTCATGTGCCATGAAGGGTGCCGAAGACTTTCCACAAGCTTTCCAAAACATCTCACTTCCAATGCATCTGAGCACTAAACTCTCTTACTGGCTACTGAAGAATGAAATTAAGCAAGTGGCATATTTTTAAAGTTTCAAAATCCAAAGTTTATTGGGAACTTCAGTATAATTGTCTCAACCCTGCAAATTATAATGAATATTTAATGTTACAGTGCTACCACCACAAAAGGCCTAGTTCTTTTGATAAAGACACTGATTTATCTCAGTGTCCTAGGAGGGTGAGGCTGAAATATTGCAAGAGAAGCTGGCTTGGATCTATGTTTCAAAAATGACAAAAAAATTATCAACCCTCAGTTCTTAACTGCCTTACATTAGTCTTCAAAGTTAAAAGGGGGATTAAAAACATCACTAAGTAAGGCAAAAAAATACCAGACATGCTGGATTTCAAGCACAGTCCAATTTTATCTCCTAATTATTTAAAACGCAAGCTGCCAAGTGCGCCAACCATTATGACAAGAAAAATCTGATCCAACATTGCAACAACAACAACAACGAAAAAATGTTTATCAGAGAGGTCTAAACCACAGACTCGTTTTGTAAACTTTGAAGCAATTTCAGAACCAGTGCATTGTATCTCAAAAGAAAAGATAAACCCTCACTCACATTTTTCTATAAACAACAACAACAAATATTAATGGCTCAGCAGTCTTCATGCAAAAAAAATAATTAAAAGTCTTCCTTGTCAAAGCCACAAGACTTCAACAATGACTCCTTCTTATCAGGGACATTTCCGCTAATCTAAGTGCAAGTAAAACCCTTGGCAGAAGTGTCCTGGCTTGTGCGTGTCAAGAGGGAGGAGCAAAGAGCCAAGCTGTCTCTCGAAGGCTCAGAGCAGTCGCTTGCTCTGAAGGAAAGAAGCAAGGAAACCATTTGCCTGCTTTAGGAAGAGAGTCTTGTAAGACAAGGGTTTCATCCCCTTCAGAATCATCTCTGGTTTCCAAGACTTTTGCAAGGAAAATTGCAAAGTCAAATTGCACCTGAGAACTAAAGACTAAACAGCGAACCAAAGGCTTTAACATGTGAGAAGGAGACACAGGCAAACACATTTGAAGCAGCAGGGAAATTTCATGTTCTTACCCTCCACTCATGTTTTTTCAAATATTTCTGGAGGATGAGCTGGCTCAGCAGATCAGAAAGGGAAACAGTGTCTTTCATTAAGAGGCTGCTGTTTCAAATCCAGCTCAGTCTTAGGGTGGCTGAAAGTTACCATCCAATAGGTGGCCAATGTTAAATGAAACAGCGATTTCACTTCCAGTTTCTGTTAAGTAGGTGTCTGCAACACAACTGGCAGTTTCACCAGACAGGCCAAGCTCTGGCTCTCCAAGCCACGACCGAGGTGTGCTGGCAGGGCAGAACGGTGGCTCACACCTGTTTTGTGGCAAAGGACTTCATCTACCAGTGCTGTTAAATATGAACTGAGAATGAGTGTGTGTTTTTAAAAGAAAGATGAAGAGGAGAATTCTACATACATGACTTTTTCCCGATTAATTCCAGCCACAGAACATATATCTAGCGTGTTTATGCTATATAAATTATTATTACATCAAATTAAACTCAATACAAACTCTTAAATTTTGTTCCAAGCTGTAAGTGAGGAGCTGTAGGACTTTGCCATCTGATACAGTGCTGCTATCATGGTTTATGGAGCAAATGACTGAAAGCTAGGAAATTTTACTGGATAAACCTCCGCAGAGTGCTTCAGGCTAGTCTCTCAACATTAGGACATCTGAGAGTCTGGCTACATGGCAGGCATTCCGCTGTAACAGCTCATATCAACACTTCCACTGAGGTAAATAAAGGCATAAACTGCCTCAAATTACCTTGTGTTTACCATGGGGTATAAGGGAATGCAGACAGGACTCCATGGAGCAGCCAGCTACCGGCGTGTCCACAGCCTCTCTTACTCAGAGACCACCTGCCCTACAACTGCAACCCAACTCCTACATCAGCCTTCAAGGTACTTGATCCTGAGATACCTCCACTCTTAGCCAGGCACAGCTTCCTACACAGATAAGGTGGGACGAGGTGGGGTTTAACTCTTCCAACACTTTGCCATTCCATTCTCTGCCTGGTTGCCAATACATCCTCAGCACAGACAACCTATTTTAAGCTTTCTCTTAACACTGGCTGTCCCTATATGCTTAAAGGGAAAGGCAAGCCACCACCCAAAAGAACAGTCCCCCAGGAGAAATCAAATAATTAGCAACACGTGTTTTGGTGGAGAGAGGTGCAGTGCACATGATGGAAAATTCTGGAAAAGCAGTGAACTAGACACTTGTTTTTTTAGCAATATTTAGTGTAACTCAGCCCCCACATAAGTTAACTTCTGCACTGACAGAAGTACGCTGTGTACATTTTTAAGAGGTTTTTTTTCTTTATATGCTATCCGGTATCTTCTCTTGAGAGCATTCAAAAGAGCAGAAAAAGGGCAGTCTGCACTCATGCCACTCTACAGTAGCAAGTGTCTGCGGAGACACAAGAGCTAGAATTACTATTTCCAAAGCTGTGTTTTCACCTACGTGTTATTGATGACAATGTTACTGATGACCCAGTAACAAAGAGAATAAACCCTACATTGTCACAACTCTGACTATATATATATATATATATATATACACACATACATACATATATATATACACACACACACACTCAGGAAAAAGAAGGTAAATTTAAAACAAGTATTTCAATAAGCGAGTGTTAGAAAATAATATTTTTCCTCCTAAATGCATGGATAAAGAACCTTTTGCTAGTCGCTGAATTTGGCTTTCACAGCTACATCATCAAGCAATGTCTTACCCAATAAAAATATTTCTGCAGAATTTAATAACTACATCTATAGCACCTTGTCTCAGATTCAAAAGCATTGGAAATTAAAATATGGCAAGAGCAGAATGTATGACAACTCTGTGAAGTAACGTCTATACATACATTCCCTCTTAACATCATGATTAATTTACTGCTAGGTCTATACTGTAACAAACTTAAAAATAAGTTACTGATTCTCCCCCAAAACAATGCCCACTCATAGAAGGCAAGCTTTTGGGCCCTGTGCCTGCTGAGTTGTTTTCTGCCTACTGAATGATGGCAACCAGAATAAAAGTCAACAATGCTCAGACGTGTTAAAAGCTTCAAGCTCTTTGCAGCACTCCCAATAAGCCATAAGCAAATGTGATATTGCAAAATGACTTGTCATCACCCTCTTCCTGCCCTTCTCAACACATACATTCCTCATGAAGGGATCTTTTCTCTCCAATAGCACCTTTGAGATACTGAAACCTTACTGCTCTAGTATTTTATTTCTGTCCTATTATAGGAAATAGCAGGGGAAGATGTCTGCTGTTACACAGACAATTCTATTTATGAACTGAAAACAACTTCCAGGGTTGGCGTTTCCAATGTATTTATTATTTCAAGGACCATTAATCCTTATAAAGGACAGAGCTATGAGTTACTACTAACTGCTGTCAGCATAATCTGCTAAAGCCATGTCTAAAGTAACAGCAAAGTAACAGCACTTCTTACACTGAATGGTATCATATACAAGACATTCACTGAAAGAGAAAAAAAATCCATACATCTCAGTTCTGCTAACATAGATGCACACAATTATTCTGTGTTTTCAACAGAAGAAATTGAAATGGACCGAGTCCAATGGACTCAACTTTGAAGACCCTTTTCCATTACATTCCTGAGAAAGTTAGAGATGTAAACTGTGCAGTTCTAAGACTTCTGAGAGAAAATAAAACCCTTTATCATTTTCCGGGAATTGTTCCTCATTCAAACAGACCTCCATTACCATGTCTTTACACCCAATCTTTCCTAAGTTCCCCCATTGCTATTCCTAGTTGTACTCCTTCACAGTTCTAAATAACCTTTTTTAAGCTTCAAACAATATAGACTAAATTCTCATTTGGTCATTGATTCAGTATTATTTACTAGCATGTTTATATATGGAAACATTGCAATAGGTGTTCCAGAATAGCTTCTGCACAAACACTCTGTATCACAATAAAAACATGTGCAAGTAAGCACATAAATTACTGATAAGTAAAAGTACTTTTTATTCTTTCACTCTATGTCTGTAACAAGAAGTCTTCTTATCAATTTCCCTATGTACACAAGAAGCAAATAATTTGTTCTTTCAGTCGTCTTAGTTCAGACACCCTTGGCTCTTCTACGAATTTCTTCAAGATCGCCCAGTATCTTTCAGGGGGTTTCTCTGTGAGCACAAGGACATTGTAATGGTGGCACAGAACCATATATTGCATACTGCTTGCATGATAAGATCTCTACACGCATGCAAAACACTACCAGACTCAGATTGGCCTCGGCATCTATGCTGAAACACGTGTAAGTTCACTACATATGTTTTTACCCACAGATATAATAAGGCTAACAGAGGAGTACTTGAAAATTCTACAAGGAATGAGAAACAGTGAAGAGTAACAAGACTGTTTATCTATGCTAGTTTCTGAAGAAGCAATGTCCCCTGCAATGCTCCAAGAGTGACAACTCAGCTGCTGTTGGAGCCTGAACTCATGGAAATTTCCTACTGATTTTCAGTAACTCCCTAATGAGGGGTTCAAAAAGTCAGTAAAAAGAAAGAGGATTTCTCTAAAGGTCACATTCAAATGCTTCTAAACAAGTGATTATTTTCAATCCCAATCTCTTTGGTATCAACTGGAACTTTGCCTGAGAAAATGGTTTCAGGACTCTGCCCACTGATTTGTTTGTACAGTGGTACAGGAAATATGCAAATAGATTAAAATTTATGACAAAGTGCCAAACATTTGAGAACACCTCTATACTCATTTCTGCAACATTCCCAACTACACAATTACAACTGCCAGAGCCTAACTGCACAGAAATCGGCATTAAAATCCTCTCTGAAAACAGACACCATGCAGCATCTGATGGGCTTGCTTGCCATCATCTCAGGAACATCGCACATGTTCACACATTATCAGCCTTTGCTCAGAATGAAGCCAGGCTGAAATTACATTAAGTGCCACACACCAGGCTACAGATACAATGGGTGACAGCCCAGGAGAAAGCATGTTCAATGCCCAGCTTACTTGTTCTGTTCACATTTTGGTATTCATTCCTCACTGCCAATCACAAATTGTGTCTTCTGACAAGAATTTGGAGCCTTAATCTCCCACTTCATAAACATACTGCCCAGTCAGACCTAGCTAACAGATCCAAGCAGACAAGTCTCCTACCCAAAGTGAGAGTTGTTCTTGCAATTGCATCAGGCTCAAAGTGATAAAGTTTCACTCACCTAAGTCTTACTGTTCAAATTCTCACTTAAAGTTCTCCAAAACCAAAGATAGTCCTTATTCAGTTTAAACCTCTTCCCATGTATCAATTAATTTTATTTGCTTAAGTAATGAAACATAACAAGCTATCAAAGCTGAAACAAATAAAAGCTTTCCTAAAAAGATAACACGATAGGATATTTACTTTCTTCTCTGTAAGGGCATACAAAATTGAGTTTTCATTTTGAGATAATTTATGAAGAGAAACATTATTTTTCATAGACAATTAAGATTTGCAGCTCTACTACGTCTAGTCAAGTTGTTCTTATTTGCCAGAATATTCAGAGGTAAATATTCATATTTTACCCAGTAAAAGAAAGTGTCCGACTCCAGCAAAAAGAAATATTTTCTAAAATAAAGACATGCTTAAAAAGCAAGACTTGCACAGCACAGCTCTCAAACCACATGGGTAAATTTTAACATTTACATCCCTGCTAACTAGAGGCAGGCTTAAACCAAAACCACAAATATGGAGAAAGTCTGAACCCAGATCAGAATTTTATAGCTCACACCCCAACTCTTAACAATGGCTGGAAAATGCTTTTCAAAACTTCTACAATATTTGTTCCATACACAGGAAATGAGTTTAACAGTACATCTTCGGGGATTAGCTTTGTTTAGCTGTCCAAGCCTTTGATTCAAAGTCTGTAGATAGTATTGCTTTAGTTACTACACAGAAACAGACATATTTCCTGATGGGATGCCTCCCTTGCTCACATGGTCATTCACCTTAATCCCTGCTAACTTTATAGGATGCTATACTGCACGTATTGCCTGTAAAGGAAGTGCTTTATACATGTTTCTTGGCCTTCCTCTATTCACAGCATGAAAATGGTGAAGATAAATATATTGCTGAAGCATGGGAATTGGGAAGTTGGATAAAAAGCATTACATTCTTACAGAGGAATTCTTCATTTCTAGACAACATAAAGCAGCTCCCGAGGATGAATTTACTGCTTTTCTGCTTCAGCACAGTGGGCTGTATTATGACCCTATAATCCACTGCGAGCAAGGCAGCAGCTGAGAGCCGCACTGCCCCTGGAGCTGTCTGAGAGATCACTATGATTCACTGAATCACAGTTTCCTTTTCAATTTCCCCGCTGCCTCAAGGAAGGCAGCAAGCACTGCCTCTGCACTGTCCTCTTCCCAAAATGATTCTGCTCCTGAGCTGGGCTATGCTCCACCGCCTTTCCACTCATAAATAGGCAAGTAAGGAAGTAGGAGATGTGAGGAGAAATTCTTTAAGCTCCAGAAATACATATATGCTACACATGGTTTCTTTTAGCAATCTGTACAGCGGGTATGGTATGGTTAGGCAGTATGTATGGCACATGCTTGCCTCAAATGTTACAGTATGGTGTGCTAGCCAAGGCAAGATGGCAAAAGGATTCTTGATGTTCCACACCCAAATGTGCACCCTGCTAGTCAGACCCCCACGTGGCTTCTCTTTCTGAACAACGCAGCATTTAAATCAAGCTAAGGCAATAGCTGTTAAAATAAAAGTATCTAACACATACAGTGTTGAGACCTGAGGAACTGGAAGGGAAAGTAACAAGTACAGGGCAACTGCTGAGAAAGTGTGATTTGTGGGCATAGGTGGCAAAGATAACTTTATGTCCCCAAAGGGAGTAGAAAAACACCCAACAACAAGCATATCCAACAAGATAATAGTACGATTCAAGCCAGACTGACCAAACTCTCCAAAACCAGAGAGCCGCTAGGTTAAAACCATCCTTACAATTCAATATTGAGAGTAATCATCCTTAAATACATAATAATGGGGTTTGAGATGCCATTAAATCCTCTTTAGACAGACAGAATTTGTCTGAACTCATATTTATAAGGAGGGGGAACGGGGAAGCTGCGATGTGCCTGGCTGCAAACACACAGCTGTAGGGGTGTGCTCACTGCTGCCAGGCTAACGGGACAATAAGTGCCTCTTCAGCACCATACATTTAACTGTACTCTCTATTGTTTAAAAGAACAAATGACATTCGCAGCAGAGAATTCTGTGGCAATATCCATCACTACCATCAGTCACCACTTCTAAACATGACCGTGGGTGATACATCACTGCCAGCACCTCAAGGAGGAGGGAAGAGGTGTTAATTAACCTGTAAACCTGCTCCACTTTGTGCTTCAGATAGTACAAAGGCCCACCAGAATAGAAGGCATAGTTCACCCTCATTATAAGTCTCTCTGTTACAAAGCCAATGCAAACAAAAGCCTACTGCTTTGACTCACCACTCCAGTTCATTGTAAACATTTTGACATGCATTTCACTCATGTACAAACTCTGCTGCTCTGAAGAATAACCTTCAAGAGAGGGTAACTTCATTATTCAAGCAAACACCAGAAAAATGTTTATCTCCCTGCAAAGCCTCAAGTCTAGCTGGTGCATCAGAGCTCATCATGAACATTTTTCTTCGCCCTTTAGCTATGTCTGTGTCCATTTCACCTAGTAACAGTGGTAAAAGTCTGGCATTCTCCTCATCCTCTATTATTTACCTATTATGATTTATACATATGCTAGCCATACGCTCTATCCCCACATTCCTACTAATCTTGCACTGAATTTATATGTTTCACAAAAAGCAAGGTACAGCAATAAGCAGGAAGTCTACATCAGTTAAACATACGTGTCCTTGGACAGGCCTCCACAGGAGTGGAGATTCAGCACATACATTAAAGACATGTCTCTTCCACCACCTTCTAACCTTGTCCAAACTCTTGTTCAGATGAATGGGAAGTAAAATGTCTTTTTTCTCCCTGTGTTAAAGCTGCTCTGATTAATACAAACTCTTTAGAATTAGACTTCTTGAGCCACTGGACTGTGATGAGAGCTGGACAGTTCAGAAAGGCCCCTTCCCAAAAGGATTTTAGGAAGATTACTGTGGAGTAAAAAGAAGAAACAATATAAGAAGGTTTTTATGCAAAGAAGGATTATATAAACTCCAAGGGGAATTCAAACATTCTTTTTCATTCATATTTTCTTACTTTGTTCAGGAAAGTAGGTAATAAATACCTAGCTTATTCATAAAAACACAGCAATGACTTAAGTGTTCTGCTGGCATTGAAGTTCTTAATGAACTTTAAATTCCCTCAACAACCTATGTAGGTAAAAGGATAAAACCTATCCCCACTTCCCTGACGGGGAAGTGGGATAAAGTGGGTAAAACTGGAGTTTCAAAGAGAAGACAAATGAGAGTAAATGAGTGGTAAGTGCTTAGCTATGTTTGGTCTCTGTAAGATTCATGTTTCAGCAACTTGAGAAACAATGCACAGCTAAAGCTAGGGTCTAGACTGGAATACATGGCTCCTGTGTCTCATTCTTAAGCAATAAAAGAGTTTCAGAGACCAGGTAACACCACAGCAATGCTATGTATCTCTGACCACCCACATCACAAACAGCTCACAACTTCACATCCAAGCCCACAGACCAGTCTTCTAATCTCTGATGACTTCAAAGCCTACCTACCTTGTGATTCAGAGTGCTTAAGAAAGCTGTATTTAACCTATTACCCTATCTCCTTAAGTGCAACCGCGCTGACGTCCTACCCATGAACATCCCTACCACTAAGTAGAGACCCAAGGGGCTACACTAGTCAGCCCAGAAAGCAAAGGCACACCCTGCTATCAGAGGTGCCACAGAGAACTTTAATTTTAGAAGGGATCTTTCTGCCATATATACTTATATATAAAATATGGTCCAGCACCACTTGTTAAAAGATACATCTAATAAGTGCTGCACCAGAACATACAGACAAGAGCTACCAGTAATTACTATCACAAGATAAAAATACAAACAGAAACTATTTTATGATTGAAGCAAGGATTAAGGGCACAAATATCCCATCTATACTGCCTGTACTTCTGACATGCCTATTCTCACCCCCTCCCCTTAACAACCAAGTCAACAATTTTATTATATCCTATGCATGCGAATCCTACATTCATTTTTTTGACTGTGTCCCCAATACCAAACGAATCCTAATTTTGTCCTTTCCATCCTTTACAAAGCCTGTCTACATAAACTAAACAAAAACTCCATTCTCTGCCACCTTTTTCAGGCCTCCTTTCAGAGGAAAAGTCTAGCCATTCCTTTAACCAGCCCACCCTAGTCTTCTTTCTTATGAGCATATTCTCACCCAGTCTGAGAGGACTGCATTTTGCTCATTCCCGTTTGATATATTTATTGTGAGACAGAATCATATGAGATTGAAGGCCCAGAAAACCCCATGCTGTGTACCTTGCATAAAATGTACTTTCTCTTACACTAGAAAAAAGCTTACATGACATATATTTTTTATAAATATATATCTATGAAATTTTGAAAGTAGGCAAAAAACATTATAATATCATAAGGCAGCAAGGAATACAAAAGAAGAAAAAAACCACAGTGAATAGAATCCTTTTTTATAAAAAAGAAAACTATGCTTAACACAAACTCCTTCATGAATTCTCTTTATACTTCCAGTGACATGAATTCACCATTCTGCTGACACTGTTGCTGACACTACTGAAAAAGTCACCCAAGAAGGCTCATTTTAAAATAAAATTTTACAAGGAGAGGAAATGGGGATTTGTAATGGAACATTTCCTTCTACTTAATCACAGCATCATTACTGTGATCATATAAAGTCCACTTGGTCTTTTTAATTGATTTAATGATACAGATGTAACATTTTGGGAGTAACTGCCACAGACATCCAGTTAAGAGAGAAAAATCTTAAATTATAGTTACCAAAAAAATCCTCACATCTCCAAATTATTTAATACCAACAAACAAGAGATTCTTGCTGTAACTCTGTGTTTCTAATACAGTTATTAATTTTTAATCCTACCTTCAGATTCCATTGACTCAAGTCACACTGAGGAATTCTTAAGTATTTACAACCATCAGTCAAACAAGGAATCTTTTCAGCTCTTTGCCCTTAGAATCATGACATATAAACTTTCAACTTCCATACAGAAGATATTTTTAAAATGAAGAGTGCATTTCCCAGAATAATGATGCTCTAATACCAAACAGCAGCTCAGTTATTTTGTGTTAAGAAACCAAAGACCTTCTTACACAATTTCAAAGCAGCAGCTGTGACTTTGTAACTAGGGATTCATCCTGGCCACCTGCTTTAAAACTAGCCAAAATAAATGTAGTGGGAAGGTTCCTGTCGATAACCATGAGATGGCAGGGTAGCACAGGTTGTTTTCTGTTAGGCCTTAGGCCCTAGACATCACTAACTTTGAGGGTCTCATCTAGATGAGGACCTTGGGATCCAGCTGCATCTGAAAGCTGGATTAATTATTAAGTGCTAGACTGCAGTACTGTTACTCATGAGGAGCAAAACTTCATTGCACAGCTGAGATATATTGTTCACAGCATGCCATTCACAGTATGATGTTTTATTCCCACAGCAGATGATCCTTTTCAACCACTCGGCAAACTGAAATTATTATGGTCTGGCTTGTAAGGTATTGTTTTCTTTAAAGAAAGGGTTTGTTTTGCTGTTGGGTCTGTTCTATTAAAATATACTCAAAACCATCCGTAATAGTAATAACAGTAAATTAAAAATGGTGACTTTAAAACCTCAAACTAGCTTACTTTTTCTAGCCTTAATGAAAGCACAAACACTGCGAACACCAGTGCCCACCAATGCAACTTACTCAGTGGAACACAAGATCTTCTCAGATTCACAACCACAGCTAAAGCACCACAGTGTACCTCTGGAGGTGTTTCAGGGCTTAATCCTGCTCTGAGCAGAGTTAATGGAGAACCAATGGACTTCAACAGTTTGGCCCACAAAGACTCAGTCATTTCTAATACTCAGCATTAAAAAGAGAGTGTATTTCGCATCAACTTGAAAATAATCCCCTTCAGAAAACTACACTACAAAGTACTACAGAAGAAAAAGAAACCTTTAATATTTAAAAACACACAAACATGTTCCTAAAAGTATATCTTAATATAAACATTGTTAAGGAGGGAGGGAAGGAAAAACAAACAAATCAGTGCACTGATAAGCATCCTAGGTTCTTTCCACTTTCTACTCCTTTTTGTCTTGCTTTCCGCCTTTGGACACCCCCTGTATAGAGGCACATTGCAGACAAAGTAACCTACTGTAACACTAGCAGTGCTGAGGTGGAAATGTTCTCTTCTCCTTACAGCCAGCAAAGGACCCACACTTTGATCTTCAAGGAAAAGCCTCTGGATGGTGCAACTCGAAAAGCTGCTGCAAGTTTCTTTTTTTTTTTTTTTTTTTTTTTTTTTTTTTTTTTTTTTTTCTTCTTTTCCTATAAATTACTCCTCCTTTTGATGTCTATTCTTGCTCTTAAAAAAAATACACACATCAGGTTAAGATGAAAACTGCCCACACGACAAGTTTGTGTTTACAAGCTCAAGAGCAAGTTTCACTTGAACACAGGTCAATGCCGCTTTAAGAAAACACCACATACCAAAAAAATCACACATGGTTAGAACACATCACGAGCAGAGAGGAATTGTGGACTCAGTCTGTGAGGCACCGAGCCAGGCTGCAAAGCCCTTTGAAGTTAGAAAAACATCCTCTGGTCAGAGCACATTTGTGAAACCGTGGGACAGGCGCTTTAAACAACATTCACTCCGAGATCACCTGCGGTGTGCCAGTGGATTGGCGCCTGTGTAACTTCAACAACGTAACCCTTTATATTCCACAACGATCACTCACTGCAAAATCTGTCCCATCAATAGCATACAGTCAAAAAACCACCTGGCAAAACCTGCACCATTTCACCCTCTGTACAACACAGGCATGTGAAGCTCGGGTAAACCCTTCTGCAAGCAGAACTCGGTCACCAGAAGAAAGGCTGCTCGCCCTGGACATGGCAGCACTGGCACAGAAAGAAGGCATCGCCCTGCAAGAAGGGGCACTGCAAACCAGTGCAGTGTGGCACAAAACTTACAGTGTTGTTCGGCGCGCAGCCGGGTATGACACAAAATACTCATTTGACACCATCACCATGAGAAGAAAGATTCTTGGCTGTGGATGGGTAAGTCCAGGTAACACATACTTCTTTTCCCCCTCTCATTTACAGACAGATGAGACTGAACATAAGGAGGCTGCTTTTTCAGCTGAGTTACTTCCCTCTGCCCAGCTCTTCAGTCAGCTATTAGCACCCAGCCCACTGGCATCACTAAGCTGTGCCAACACAATTGAAAGCCAAATGCTATCCCTGATCTGGCACGTCTCAGACCGGCATACCTCTCAAAAGTCTCTGTACATATTTCTAACTGAAGGCAGAACTGGCTATCCAGTCCTGATACTACTTGATGTTGGAACTGATCGGCAGTAACAGCAGATTTTGACTAGACCCCATGTCTACTGCGAGCATGGAAGAAGGAAGCCTCACCCTGTCTTTGTACAGGGCTCCTGCTGGTATTAGGAGACACTCTGACTGTACAGTAGGCCAGGGCTCTTTCCTTGCTTAAAACATAGCCCTCAAGGCATGACATTAGCATTTTTCTTGTCTAACCATTCTGTTGTTCTGTATTTTACAAGCCTTCCTATTTTCCCCAGTGGGGGTGAAATCCTCATTTTTCGAGGAGACCAGGGCTGCCAGTGTTGCCATCAGAAACACACATGAGGAGGGTCAGATTACTGTTGCGGAGCTAATGAGGGACCTCACAGTCTTTTTGCTACTCCCACAGGACATTACCCATTGTCTGGTACTCATTTACTGGCAAATCTAGGGGGCTTCCCACTACGGTGTCTTCAGTTTCTGTCTTTCCAAAATGGGGAAAATCAGAGGTAGCCCTAGACCTAGACCTTAAACACAGAACAAACCTCTGCTGAAACAGTACATGTTTGTTCACTGACAAAGCACAGGCAACATCTGCATGCTGCAGTCTAGGTAGTCCCTCCTGGATAACAGCAAATGTCCAAGGACATAGAGCAACTTCAACGTGCCTTACTTTTGTCTTTAATCACACAGTTCTGAAATTTATTTCATTCATTTTTTTCTAAATTGCATTAAATAAAAAAAAAGGAAATCAAACAGCATATCTAGAAAAGAATGACATAGTAAGGTTGATGACCAAATTCCAATGAAGCCTACGTAGCATCAATGCATACAATACTTCCTTTCCAAATGCTGGGGTTTTTTTCATTCTCTTCTGTTACACGTCACCATGTTTTAATCCAAGAGCAACTGCCTTTCAAAGAAAAACCCTGTACAATAGTTTAGGCAGGAAGAGATCTTATTTACTTCTTTATGATGTGCATTAGTCCAGAGTTAAAGACTTTGTGTGCTTCCTATTGGTCATAAATAAACGATTAAAACCAGCCTCAGAGTAGAAGAAAAAAAAAAAAAAAAAAAAATGCGATACTTTAACCAACCAACCTAATTAGATAAAAGACACCTTCATACAATAAAAATGTGGTATTCTAATAGGTATTAAGCAGTGCTGTGGGAACAGCATCTCTCAAAACATGCTTTTTAAACCTATCTGCAAAATTACATTGGTAATTACAAATGGGAATTTAAGTGGCAGCACAACTGGGAAAAACTTTTGTGAACCTGTCATAAAATGATCAGATAAACTGCATCTGCAGGGCAAAACACACTGCCATTCTACCAGCAATGTAGCTGCTAGATAAAAAGGCTATTAGTCGCACCACTTGAACCTTCCTTCGTCTTCCACTGATGTGGCAGAGAACTCGATACAAAACCACTGAAAGCAATGAGAAGTTTCCCCTCTATTACAGCAGAGCTTTTGCTTCAAAACATAACAGAGAAACACTGCAGAATTTTTCAAAATGATAAAACCAGGCTTACCTAACAGCACTGAGTTAATTAAAAATATACCTTAAAAATTAATTTATTTATGGTATTCTGAAAAATGCCTTTTACATACATATCCACATCAGGAACAAGACCTTGCACATAAGCTTTGCATAAATAAAAATGGCTTTAACTGAGATAACCTATGAAGTTTATCCTCAAAATAAAATTAAATATTCGAGATGGCTAAATGAGGCACAGTTTTTCCATGGGAAAAATATCAAAGTATTATTTATTTTCCTGTAAGTACTTGTTTTGAAAGCCCTTCCTCCCCACCTGGGCTTCGGCTAAAAGCCACAATCTACATTTAAACAGTGTGTACGCTTTAGAAAACTATCAACCATCTTTTTTTAAAGCAGGAGCATATGAAATTATTTGATCCACTTTTCATATAGAAACTCTAGGGCTGACCATAAAGAAATAGGCAGGCTCCCAGTATAAACTTACCAGGATTACATCAAAGACCTTCCTCTAGGATCAGACGATTGATTTCTTCAATGCTTTTTAGAATTTCTTCCAGGATATTTTGGGTTATTGCCTTAGACCTTTGCTCAGCTGGAATGACAGATATTCTGTTTGCTAGACTATGATGTTCTCTCTTTATAGGGGAATGAGTGTCTGTAGTTTATACACACGTACGCTATGTGAACAGAGAGAGACTTGGAAAGTTCACAAGCAAAATTATTATTTATTGTTTCAAAAAGAGTAGTTTATTACAGAAACACTGATACAGACTTAACCGCTGCATCTTATGCAATACAGAGACTGCTTGTTATTCTGTGAGCTCAGGACTGGGGCACTCTATGCTCAGAGAAAATTCCCGCTCCCCCAAACAGGCATTTGTTCTTTATATGCATTTAACACATAGGGCTTAGCTTTACAGCTACTACCTTTTTTACCTAACTCTCTTGAAACTAGAATTGTAAAAAAATTTTAGGATAGGGCAATAAGAAGCAGCATAGTCCTTACCTACCACTATCAAATCTTGGGGGAATCAGACAGCAAACTATCTCCGAGGGCAATGCAACACACTACCCACCATTCTCCTTCCTCCCCCAAGACTAATCTGTCACCTCCATACTACTCATCATTCGCATCAGAGTATGGATCAAAAGATCCGAGGCTGCTCCCAAATCCCATTTCTCCTGCAAGACAGTACTTTGTTCTGTCACTTCCCTACTGAGTCTATCCCCTTATTTTATGCCTCACAGCATGTGTGGCTGTACCCCAAGATCAAACACCCATGCATGATTTTCTTTCACAGATCTTGAATCACAATGTTACACTTTAATAGGAACCTCAATATACTTAATCCCTTTAAAGCTGCCACAGTAATGCCCCCAAATGCATTAAATTCCACCCTAATCGCAAAACACAAAGTATTTCTCTGGATGGACAGTACATAGACTGTTCTGACCACATGCCAACACATCTCCGAGCTAAAGTAACATACACTGCCTGCATTTGTTAGTTTGAAGTCCAGGGATACATGGCTGAAAATTCCAGGCACTTTAAAAGTTCTCTGCTGCAAATTTTGCTCAAAAAATAACTGATTACCTCCCACATTTTAAGGGAGGATCTCACATTCTCAAGGATTCTCATTGCAAATGGTACAAGAGACCAGTGCCACTGAGCCTGCACTTATATCCAAACACATTAAAACTGAAAGCAAGACTGGTAGATGGCACTTTTCAAGGTATAAGCAAGAAACTCTTTCAAAGTCAGCTCAGTGAGTTTCAGAGTTCCTCTGAATTTTCCAATTGAGAAGTGTTAGTGAAGAAAATTAGCAAACGATCAGAGCTTTGACAAAAAACAGAAAAACGGCTTCCCTTAAGTCTTGTCCATAAGTATCATATTTTATTAACAACAGCTTCAGATTTAAGGAGCAACTCCTTCTCATGTACATTTGGCAGGGACCTTGGGTTGAACCAGGGAACCCCAGGGTCTTCTGTTATCCCTGCCAAGGGGTTAGTGTGGTGGGATCTTTTAGGTGTATTTTTACAGGGCTCTTCTTGGCCATTGAGGAGCTTCTCAAGCACTTTATGGCATTTCAGTCTCCTGTGGCCACAGTCTGGTCTTCTGAGGAGCAAAAGGATTTACTCCACCAAAAATTTTATAAACTAAAACAATAGCATCATTTATTGCCCTACAATATACAATAGGCCACACCACAGAAACAAAACTAGCAGTACTCAATTTCACAGCTGTTACAGGACCTCCCAACAAGAGACTGCATCATTCCCTTCCTCAAACTATTAGACTCTGTATGACTAAAACAGAAGTATTCCTCACCTACGATGGGCACATATTAGGTCAAGCACATGTATAGGTGCAAAGGAATCTGGCTGAACACTTACTTGCAAATATAAGCCTGTTGGAATGCCAACTCCCACGGCAAGCCAACAGACTGGTCCTTAATAAACGGTCACATGCAGTTACATGACAGCAGTCTATTTGGAAGACACTAAATATACAGGACTTTTCAACTCAAAAAGAAAAGGATGTCTCACGTTCAGAAGTGTCATCACTATTCTGCAAATTACAAGACAAAATATGTGCCATATTGCTCTGATGACAATAAATCCACAAGTTTACAAAAAGCAAATGCACTGTATGGCTGTACCCCTTGCAGAGAGACCAGGATAGCAATAGCTGAACCTACACAAGTCATTTCCCCTCTCTCTTAGATTACGCAGTAGTAAAAACATCTGCGCCAGCACAGCCCTTTCACCACAGCTAACACCACTGGCGTTCCACCACTGCAAGACAAATGTCATGAGATATTCCAACACAAACACGCTTTGCTGGCTCAGAAATCAGACACAATGAAGATTTTGCATTTGGAACTTGGTTAATAATTCTTGAATGGAATACAGTCCAACTCAGTCTCCCATAGCTGTAGTTACTCTGTAGGAGTAAATACAAGCTTAGTTTTACTGCCAATGTTGGCAGATATGACTAAATAAATTCACAGAGAAAGTCTATTTGACCATTTCTTCACATTAATTTTTTGAACTAAAAACTATACTTCATTTTCCATGAAAAGATTATCTATAAATATCACATAGTATGAAAACTCCCAAGTATTCAGAGTAACCAGTATATTAACTAGAAAAGTGGTTCAATTACAAAAAAATACTTCAAGTATTTTATACATTTCAACATCTACCATTTACTTTCCAACCAGGTTTTGATGCTGACATTCACGAAGCAAAATCCATCCACAAGGATTTCTGTAAAGGCCAACATCTGCAGCACAGGGAGCAATGTTCCATTTTGATTTAAATATCATCACCGAACAATTATTTCCCCAACTTTGGAAAAACTAACTCTTAGAAAAGTTTCAATACTCAAGAGACTTCTCTTTCCTCTGTTCATAACTCAATTCAAAAGAAACTATAAAAGTCAACCAAGATCTTCTTCTGAAGGGTGCCTACAAACAGGCACTTACTGAGCTTCTCTTGGGTCTTATTACAGATCTCACAAAACCTACAGAAAACCATTCTGTTAATGAATGCTGCTGTAAAGAACATTCCCAGATGTCGACAATCATGTGCTACAAATTTCCCATTTTTGTTATAACCAAAGTTTTAGTGTAAAGTCTGGACTACATTATTAGCATTTAAGTCATTAAAGAATATATATAACATACTGTTGTTACTTTTCATCCCAATTTACAGAATATGTACTCCATAACCAAGGCCTTCTCATTCAGAAGACCTAAGGTTTCACTAAGCCAAGAGGGACTATCAGTAACCCAAGAGACATAACTTGTATCACTTAGATGAGGACTTCACCCAGCTACTACACAGAATATGCTTCCTTCTTACAAACATGAACCTAAGTAACTCGACTTCAGAGTGGGTGAAAGACAGGGGGTTGTTAGAGACTTTTTTTAAACAAAAAAAAAAAAGTTACTTTAACAAGATTGTTTGCAGAAACTTCATGGGCCATTCAGCTTTCCAATCAACATGCCAAATTAAAAGTGCACCACATTAAATCTGAAACACCTATAAAACAAGCCCTGATCAAATACAGACTGTCTTCCATCCACCTCTTCCATATGGCTCAAGCAAAGTCAACTTTTAATTTCATAACACAAAATATTTAATTTATGCTTTTCTTCATATGTCAATTTAACCTCCGGCACATAGCTTTGAAACCATGTAAGGATGCCTAACACTTTCCATATGGTAACTGAATTGTGGCTTTTAATTGCACCAACTGGTATCATTCAAGGATAATTCCCTTGGAATCCAGCTTTCTGCTACAGTATTGGCCAATTCACTAATCTCATCACCATGGCACTAATACTTTCAGAGACTCTTTGATTGTTAATATTCATATTATAATTTTCCCAAATCAGAGCTGTCAAGATATACTATGTGCACCACTAATTAAATTATCTTGGTTTGTTGGCACCAAATTTCAACACTAAATAAGATTCTGCTTCTCTCTCTTTCAATACAAAGTTTGGCAATTTTATTTTAAATGCCATACACATTATTCTGTGTATCAAAATATTTTTTTAGTCATACCAATAGCTATCACTGCCAAGTCTGTTATTTCTTTTAATCCTCAGAGTCAATACAATTATCTATACAATACTGACATTAATGTACTTGAAAATATTTCAGTTTAAAAGATCACTCCAAGCAGTCACACAAAGTAGCACCCACAGAAATTTTAATTGCTCTTCTCACCGTATCAGTAAGGTGGCAGTCTTTCAAATGTCACTCTACCCATGAGATGACCCCAAAGTAGTGCTACAATTAAATCTTCCACTTCAACAGCCTTTAGGTCATAGTACATACATACCACTAAAAAAGTCTCTTTTCTGTTTATTATTTTCATTGTGGCTGAATGACCTACCCAGCTGTGTCTTCCATAAGGCTATGTATTTTTATATGCACACACACACATGCTATTTAACAGTGGGGGATTGGGAAGGGCTTTTTTTTTTTTTTTTAATTTAAGCGAGATCGTGCTAGAGGATCAGTGAAGTTGACACTGGCGTAGCCTCCTCTCAGTCATGCAAGGAATGCCCATTAATGTCACTGGCAGTTACAGGCACAGAACAAATGGAGAACAAGCCCCACCTCTGAACCAGTGATGTGCCTCAGCATTTCATATGGTATTATTCCCAGACCAGATACTCAACTCTAATTAATATCAATTGAGGTTGAACATGAGGATCACTAGCACCAAAGAGCCTAGCAGAAGTGGTAAGCTAAAGTTTCTTCTATTATGCCTAAAATGATTACTTATAACTTGATTCACTGTGAGCTGGTTTGAAATTTAATTAAAAATACAAGATTTTTTTTTTTCCAATCCCAAGCATAGATCTCAATGAGATGCACAAAAAAATAGTAAAATTTCCTATGGCTTTGAAGATAAAAGTAAATTGAACTAAGCAAATGTCGTATTTAATATCCCCCTCTAGCATAGAACTACTTCTCAGTTAAATAAATAAATACATGAATATTTGCAAACAATGTTGATCTCCAAAAATATTTTGTAAAAGTAAAGACACTGAATAAATTTAAACTTATACAGGATAATCCACAGTGTCAGAAAACGTTTCTGGGCACAAGTTAACTCATTCGTAAAGCAGCAAAAGAAGTGCATTCAGTTGCTCTAACAGATTTACAGCCCCAGTGGTTTCAATTAGCTTTGAAACTAGAAGACGACTCTGGACCTCATACTTTTCATGCATGCAACAGAATTCCTTTTTTCTTTAATTCTACATGATGTGGAAGGCTGCAACCCAGCCCTCAGCCTCCACAGTAATTAAAACATTTAGAGCAGAGCAGCCCCTGCTGGGCGGGTGGCAATGGTTTAATGAGATCAGAGCTCTCAGCCCAGATCAGAAGGCTCTACACACACCAGAAGTGCATATTTCAGATACAGTCCTCTTCCCCTGGCTTATGCAGTCACCCAACGATTTACTATGAGATCCTTCTTAGATGACTGATGCATTTGGCAATAGCTGGACTCTGATTACTGTTCTTCCAGTGAAATGGAGGGGGGAAACAAAGATGAACAGGACATAACATGGATGACATGCCAGCTGAGGGAGGTCTACTCTAAGCAAGAAGTTCTCAGAACTTCAATTCAGGAAGAAAAAAGGTGTATCCTTGAATCCTCCTTGTGTCAAACAAATATGTCACTTTAAATACACAATATAGAAAATGGGCCAAATAAATGCATGAACTGACATGAAGACCTCCCCTCCAGGGTGGGAAATTCAAGCATTCTAGAGAGGAGCATAAATGAAATTTTATTGCTTTCCTGTATAAGTCACTCATTCCTCTTGTAAAATGCTACATGAATCCCCCTGATCTTCAGTGTCATCTCCCCTGGATCAATAAGTTTATCAAAACAATTCAGTGTCCCTGTTCTTGAGGAAAACAGCCCTCCAAGCACAACCAAGACAGAACTTTTGGCTGATGTAGAGCATTCTAAGTGAAATTTCTCTATTGCATTCAAGTTCTGATCAAAACTATTCAAATCTTTTAAGTTTCAGACTTGGAAGCAAGTGCTTCCAAGGAGTGCTCTCCTCGTCCCATCAACAGGTCTTTGGAATTACACTGGATTTCACCAAATACAGCCCTACATACTAATGAAAACACCATCAACAAAACTCTGGTTAAGAATTCCTAGGAGGAAAATTATTTCCAGGATCATTATATTTTTTTTGAACTAAACTCTATGTTTCTCTGAATGCAGATATTTTCATCAGAATTTGAGCTAACTGTTTCTGCCATAAATCACATATGCAGCAATTAGGACCTATGTCAGGGGAAAAAACATGTTTTAATGAGAAGCCAAAGTTTCAGCTGTGACACAATAAAACTGTACCATTCCACAAAACCTTGAAAGCTAATTGAACATTTTACAAGGAATTTTGAAGGAGAAGAGCCCTTGGTCAATTCAAGTGCAACAGTACGACATTACCGGGGAACACACAACTGTCCCACACAATCCCATGTGACTAACCGCTAGTTGAAGGGACTAGTATTTCTACATCTGAGGTGAATGAAGAGCCAAGAGGTTAGGCTACAATTTGCTTTGTATCTTGGTATAATTATACAAAAGATCAAAGAGATCTCTGAAGAGAAACAGTCATGCAATGTCAGTTATAAAGTCAAGAGCTGTGACTCCATAATCCTTGTCAAAAAGACTGTACATATGGCACATCTGGTTCCAATGTAGGATTAGAAATGCATCCTTCCATATTACCAAAAGTTCATATTTTAAAAGAACTTTAATGTAGCTGTCACAGTGTGACTGTGATAGCATGACAATTAAACTAAATCAATTAGCAGACTATATATGCATGCAGATACTACTAAATATATTAGGCAATAAATTGCAAATATTTTCGAACATTCAGAGACAGCTCTATTAGGATGACAGTAAAAAGCCTCATGGGAACAGTGCTTTTAAACATATTTAAACCTATTTACAGTTTTATAATGTACTAACACTGTAGACTAATTTTTTGTTAAGGGCTTGCTATTTGCTGAGCTCTCATGAGGAGCACACCTTGAGTAAGAAGATAAATGCTGTTCTACTGTCATTCCAGCTGAGCAGACCTCATGGAACTGGAGAAGTGAAAAGTTTTGTGAATACCAAAGTATCTTTGACGAAAGATTTTTTTTCTTCTTTTCAGAAAGCAAACTGTCTTTGAGGAAGGAAATACATTTCACAAAGCTAAAGTCAAGACTTTTTGACCTTTAACTCTTGTATTTTGAACCTATGTTTAGTTTGGTGAGTTAAGCCTCTTTCATAGAAAGGTAGAACATATCTAAAAAGCTTGACTCACAAAAATGCGGATAATTAAAAATAATTAGAAGCACATGGTTTTACTCTTTGCATCTGCATTGTACATGTATGTACCATCATTAGCGAGAACTTCTTTCCTTGGACGCATTGCCTCCAAGTAAAGCACAACAGAAATCACTTCAACCAACCATACCTGCAAGTTGAATGTGGTTATGCTCATCAATTACAAACACTGACATCAGTATCTTATCCCCTTCGCCTTACTTCCAGTGACTCCCAAACAACTTATCCTCCTCTAACTACAATACTGGTGGAATCTAAAAAGTCATCATTAGCTTTTCCCATACTACACATCTTTTACACACTTTTAACTCTCCACCTAAAATGTATTCTCCACATGCAAGTTAATTTTTCCTGAGACATGAGAAGTCCAGACTTCTGACAATAAAACTGGTGGCTAACAAAGAGAAGAGCCTGCAGGAGGTTTGGTGGCCCTGCTCTGCTTGTGCTTTCAGAGCCACATTCCTTGCTGGGAAGCAGATTCCAATCTCCCCATCTCTCAGGTTACTTTTCCACTGATGAAGCTTTCAGGGCTTGATCCAAGGCTCACGGAAATCAATAGGAGTCTTTCAGTAAACATCAATAAGCTCTGGATCATACCCTGAAACTCTGTGAGGACCATATTTAAGGATTGTTAAGTTTGTTTACCTCCCATCATGCCTTTTTGTTTAAAGAGACAACATAGGTGGGGAAAAAAAAAATGCAACTTAGACATTTCCTCCAGGCCAGCTTTACACGGGCAGACTTTACACGGGAGGAAAGAGAAAGGGTGGAAAGCGACCAGTGTAGTAACAGCCAGGACAAGTGACATGTGCAGTAACTCTTACGGAGAAAGTCAGCCACGCATTCTTAGCAAAGAGCTAATAAATAACAATACACTCTTCGGGGACTTCTCCTTTCCTGAATTCCTCTGCCAAAATGTCACAGACAAACTTGTGCACCAATCAGGGTTCACAAGCTTGCGCACACTGGCAGGGTGCTGGGCTTTTCCCTGAGATTCTCTGTTTGTTCCTGCTTGTGAAGGATTTTGTTCCCATCGTACTGCCCAGACACCAGCAGACAGGTCCCCTTTACTCCTCCGGCTTTTGTACCAGCACCAAGTTTGCAGCTCCTTAACTTCATCAAAGGACTGAAGGAAACCACCCACGGGGCAGCCCCTTGGAGCAGCATTAGGGCAAAGAAAAACCCTGCCTTTGCACAATCGACCCTTGGGAGGGAGAGAGGGATGTAGAAAGCGCTTTTGGTTCTCCCTGTTTCAAAGAGAAGGGGCGGGGGCGGGCAGCGAGGAGCCTGACATACCCTGGCGCTGGAGAGCCTGCAAACAGCCTGGTGCTGGCAGCCTTGCTGGAGTCCAGGACGCCCCGCACCCGGGGGGTGTTCGCAGGGCCCCCCCGCGGGGCTGGGCTGCGGCTCCCCGCGGAGCGGGGCCGTGGTGGCGAGGGGAGGCAGCACGTCTGGGAAAGCGGTTGTTCTGCTGCCTCAGTCCCGAGAGCTGGTTTTCACGGGCATCTCTGCGCACACAAGTGGTCCTGCTGAAGTCCCTATTCGTGCCGAAATGCAGTTTGCAGAGTCTGATCGGGAACCCTTTCCCAGTGATTCAAAATGTTGGCAGCAGGAGGACAACGTCTAAAGTCTCTATCAGCTTTTTAAAATTATTATTGAGTAGATAAGATTTTAAAAGAACCCCCCCTTCTCCAGTTTACGAATTACATATAGAATAAACTAAAAGGAAACTTGCTGTTTCATAAAGACAATTCTCACAGTCATTAAAAATTTGTTTCCTTAAAAATTTGTTTCTTCCTGGTCATTAGTTTTCTGTTTATGAAAATCACATCTCCCTTGAGATCCTTGTAGTTCAACTAGGAGAGATAAAAGGGAGCGCGTAGTAGATTCAGAACAAGAAAAAATGAAGGCTTCTGAGAATTTTCCTCAAGAAACTACTAGTCAAACTATGTAGGGATTGACCCAGATGGGCCTGGTCCAGAAACTTCAAGGCCACATCTGTGCTTTCAAATCCATACGTTTCAAGCACAGGGAGGAAGGAGTTAGACTTGGGAGCTCATCTGAAAGAAAGATTCAAAGCATATGTAGTAACACTTCTGCAGGGAATTGGGATGGGGAGAGGAGGGTCAGGCTTGGAGCTCATTTTTAGAAGGGATTCCAAAGCACATGGATGTGGTGAAGCTCTGGTATGAAATGACTGTGCAGCACAGCCAGTGGAAAGCCTGTAAATGAACCATTTAAAGCCAATTGTTCTTTGGATGACTGCAAAGTCATTTCTCACATTATTTCAACTATTTATCTGTCTAGCAAAGAAAACACTTGAGTTGTGAAATGCAGCCATTGCCACAGCATCAATTGCTTGTCAAATAGCTAATAACATGCATCTTCTGTGAATCTCTTTTTTACGTATTTTAATAATTTATTTGGCCCATTTTCTATATTGTGTATTTAAAGTGACATATTTGTTCCTTTGAAGATTGCCTCCTGTTTTGGGCAGAAGAAAGAGGGAAAGAAAATGATTTCGATGAAGCAGACTTCTTGGGGCATGGGCCTCACCTAGGCTGTGAACACTTGTAAAAACTCTGACGCATATTAAGAAATTTGAAAATTGTACTATCAATTTTATTTTCTCTCCTCAGCTTGGCACACACTTGAGTAGTCTCTTTTAACTTCATCAGCAGATGTTTTATTTGGGATATCACTTCTTTTCACTGTTTACAAGAAATAGAGAACACCTTAGTGGATGTGCCCCCCAAATGGTATGATTTATTAATTTATTTTGTGAAATAGTGCCCCCATCATTCAGCTCTTGGGAACAAAAGAAGACCTTAGAAATGTCATGAGTTCAGCAGGTCTGAACAAGCAACTGGGGGAAGAAGCCCTCGCTTTCACAGCGATTACAGAGGTCCACTTGTGTCTCAGTTAGGGAGAGGAAGGGACTTGCATTTGTGTGCAGTACTGCTTTCACACACACATTTGTTAGCATTTAAAGCAAGCCCTTTTTAATTACAGTCACTGACGCACCCTGCAAAACCAAGGGTTTCACAAGAGACCAAATTTGACAAAAGAATCCCAAATGTCAGTAACTGACTCTGCAGACAGTGGGATTCATGGTTGCAATGCTTGGGCACAGGAGTAACACAAATACAAGCTGGTTACATTACACTGAGCACGAATCACAACTGCAGCTATTTCTTCCTCCACCTAGGAGAAAGTTTTAGCTACACTTAAAGGGCCAAATCTTGAGATTCTTATCATGTTTTTGCTCAGACAAATTCCAGTTGATTTCAGGAGGATTTAGCATGGTATAACAACTAAACAGGGACCTCAGGATTTGACTCAGTAGAAATATAACGATCCTCAAAACTACAGGGACCTCGAGGCACACAAAGCCTTTTGTTTTTCCTTCCATGGAGCCAGAAGTGTGTTAAGTAGTGACATCTAGTAAAATATCAGAGTAAAGTACACCATTCATAAAACTGTACTAATGATTAAAGGGTCTCTAATTCAACCCAGTGACCCCAGTGGAATTCTGAAAGTTTGAAAGCCATGACGTAGAGTATTATTCATTGCCCTTTCTTTAGTGCTGACTACACTGTGCTTTTTCAGAGGATGGAAAACCCTTTTGAACCTTGATATAACATGGACTAGTTGATGATAGGAAATAAAAGTGTCTATCTCAGCCAAGGAACAACTCACTAAGACCACTCCAGGAATTACTTTACAATATTCAATAGCATAGTAAAATTAATGACAATACTTGGCAATAGCAATCAGGTAGAGTGAGAAGAACCCTGTGTGTACCACTGAAGGTTGTTCTGATGTCCTTACAGAGTGGAGTACTTCTCTGCAATGGTATCAGCCAAAACAACATGTCTAGTTTGGTTCTGTATTTGCGTATTAACTACAGAACAGTGGGCAAAAGTAAACACTAGCCTAGTGTATGGTAAAGTAAAACCAGTATGGAAGAAGTTCAGATTCAGTATGTACCTAAAGATAACTGGACATGGTATAAGGTTGCATGAAAACAAGTGTCCTAAAAACAGTTGTTTAGAGGCCAGGTTAGAAATACTACACTACACGCTAATGGTGTACCCAGCTTTAGACTGGTAAATTTAGTCAGAGATCACATAAAACACAGACCTACAGATGTAGCCTATCATAGCAAACATAAATATCTGATGGGATTCACCTCCCGTTTGTACAGGCTTCACTGACACACTCAGAAAGTCCATACAGGCAGTGGGAAAGGCCCAGCCCTGCAGAGCCTTGAAGAAACAAGCCACATGCCCGAACCATGGATGCCCGCTGCAGAGCCGGGCTCTGCTTGGTGCCCGGGGCAGGAGGGCAGTGATGCCCCCCCTCCGCCAGGCTTCTGTCTCCTACATGTAGGAGAGGGAGGAGAGCAAATACACATGACAGATGAAAGAATCACTCTGATTTTCCTGTCTGGGTAATGGGGTAGGTGGTAGGATACTGCCTTCCACTTCTTCAACTTCATCTCCTTCCTTTTCTCCCCCCTCTCCCACCATCTTCCCATCCAGCTGAAGATGAAAGAAGTCTGGCATTGGCCTCCCAAGGTAGCAGATGGGTGCTGTTCTCTTCCAATTGGAAGTGGCACGGAGGTCACGCTAGACCACTTGCTTTTTGAAGTGAAAAAATCCATGTAATTCTCAAAAAATTGTGCACTCGGAGACAGTAAAGTGCAAACTGTGCTGCTTTTCCTCTGCATTAAATAATCTATGTCTGCATTTTATAGAAGTGTTTTATGAAAAGGCTGCTCAGTTGTGAAAGGAAAAACATATATAATTGTATGTTTCTAAAGATGATTCCAGTGCTCTCAGCACCATTGTCAGGGACACCTCGAAATATATCTAAGCTGGTAAAGATTTCCAGGATCCAGCTGATACAGAATTTTGAACCCTGTGGCTCTCAAAGTCACAAAGAGGGTCACAAACCACACTCAACCTCCATTTCAAATACTTTCCAATACATCTCCTTTTACTCCATCGATAAAGAACTGCCCACAGCAACGATACCTCTTCAACAATTGCTTCACTTACCATCCTGCTAATGCATTTAGGGTCACAATCCTACTCTTGCAGGTATGACTGATCCTTTTAATAACATATACATTTTGTTTTGGTGACCATATGAATGCTTTGCTTGCTCATTCCCAAGACACACAAATTGGAGGCCTGTCACAAGACACTGTTTCAGCTTTCGGGTCTTTGGTACCTATGGTCTTGGCAGTTTTTTTCAGCACTTTTGCCTCAGGCATTTTTGCAATCTGGCATGTCAGCACCTACTAGCTTTAGCAACTTTGCAGCCTTGGCTTATTTCCTCAAAACTCTGGCATGAGTCTGCATTGTGGCATCCTTTCAACTCCAAACCTACTTGCTTCACAGGTTTTCTTTGGTTTTTTTAGGATGTCAGCAACTGCCCTGACCCTAGGGGGGAAGAAAGACTGATCAGCAAGTTCAAACAGTGTCTGTGCAGCAGAAAGATGTCTATCACAAATGAGCACATTCACTACATCACTTACCCTTCTGTGTAAGCATGCTGGATATTGCACATGCTCAGCTACCATGAGAAAATTTCCAGGTGATCTACAAGATTATTGCTATACTTATTCTGAGAGCCTGAGATGATCGGCTGGAGAAAACCCTGTCAGACTTCATAGTCTCAGACAGTTAAAACACTATGGCTCCATAATCCAGTGGTTATAGTTTCCATCATCAAAGTATTTTTTCTCTCACCTCTCTTGAAAGCCAAGAAAACCCATCATGTAGAGATGGCTGTTGTGTTTAAGGGTTGATAGTTAGGGTGGCGAGTGCTGATTCAGCAGATGAGCTGCTTCCCACAACGACCACCAGGAGACAGCTCTGTGCCCTTCATACTACCTCCATTAAAATACTCCTTTTCAGGCCATATCACATCTTCTTTGCATTTATTCAGGGAAATGAATCTAAGAAGTCTTCGAATGGAAAAATCCACAATGATGAGGATATAGGCCAATGCCAGGTTAATCTTTCTTCTTGCCATCTTATTACTCTGAAAGTCCACATCAGCAGCTGCCTTCCGTGAAGGCCTGAGTTTTGGTGCAGCTGGAAGACTTACTTCTCTGTTAGAAATGCTTTGTTGTTGTGAACTGCTAATTGTCACCTGCCTTGTCCTGCAACTTTGCTCTCAAAGGACTTTGATACCCAACTCAATAATCCGGACCAGCTCATCAGTAAAGTCGAAAGGTGAAAAAGACAACAGATGCCTAAAAACAAGTGAAAGACTCTTGCTACCATGTATTTCTCTATAGCCAACCAAGCTGGACAAGGGCTTTCCCAGCAATTTAGAAGCAACTGGCTTTTTCAGAGGATTTTAATGGATTTGGATCTAGAATCTGTTTGCTTGGAATCTGACTGCAGATCCACCAGAAAGCATTCAACAATCATACAGAACTACCAGGATTTTTTTCTGTTAAAGTTTCCACAAGGAAAACACACTTCCTTATCCAAATAAAATGAACTTGCAGTTTATTTACAAATCTGAAACACTGTGGATGTCCTTCATAAAAAAGGCAATCCATGAGATATTTGAAAGTGTGATTTTTCTGAGGGTTTTTTCCAGTGGATATTTTGCTAAGATGAAATTTGCTAGCAACTATAACAATATGCAGAGAAAGGAAAAATAACTTTTCCCAACATCATGTACAGTGTGCTACACATGAAAAGAAAAAGCAAAGTAAAAAGTAGTGCCATGACTTCAATAATCAGAACCTTTCCTTTAGCGTCTAAGAAATGACAAGTAAGAAAGTTTTAATATAGGAGAGGATTTTTATTTGCATTTCTTAACAATAAGGGTGGTTTATATTCCACCTGGTGTCTTTTCTCACATCATCTTTTATGGGCTTCTCTCAGTGACAAGTACCTTTGTACAAAGGTTTCCTCCCCCCTTCTCCCCCTTCTCTGGTTCTAACTCTCTAGCAGGCTTCAGCATACAAACACAATGGGAGCATTGAAAGGAAGACAGTGGGACACCTCCTTTGATCTCCTGTTCTAATAACTTGTGTATGTTTGTGTCCAAAAACAATGTTCCAAGGCTGTGAGGACTGCTGCTGCCGAAAAGAATACTCATCACAGGGGTGGTGGAATAGTTAAACTGTATTCAGGAGAGTAAAGTGCCGGCCAGTAATGTAAACAGCAAACTGTAAACTCTGCTAAATGCTTTGATGACTGAAGAGAGCCCCAGTCCTGACAGCTGACAACATAGACAACATAGGTCTGTTCAAAGCATGGCACTGAAACTCACCATTAAATCATACCATTCCCCATTACTTTTCATATCCATTCTAGAGGATACTCATTGCACGTGGACAAAAGAAATGTGTCTTGCGTTAAACCAAATGGCTACTGTGAGGTAAGCCATCTGAGCTCCTCCACTCTACTGCTGCTTGCTCGCTGTTGTTGGAGTTTTGTTAAACTACAAGAAGCTGGATTTTTGTTTTCATTTTTCGTTTTGTAACTTGCTGTTGCTTTTCTTTCTTAGAAGGGTTTGGAAAAATAACTGGCATGAGAACAGAATAAGATCAGTCAGACCTTACACGCAGAGCACACTGCTTGTGTAAAGTCGCTTCTGACAAAGTGGCTACCCACAGTGAGAAGTGCAGGAAGGAGAAATTAAGTTGCACTGTCCTATTATTTACAGCTATGGACTGGTAAAGTCCACTTTGAAGAAAGAATGTAAGAATCAGCATCTGCACCTATATTGTGTATTTAGATTCCGTCTCTGGAACCAGCAGATTTGAAACTACAGATTCTGACAGACACCCAAGCCTGAGTTTCAATATGATAACCTTTGCAAAATTCTCATGAAACGTGAAAGGCTTGAATTCAATGTGTGTTGGTTCAGTACAGCACTTCTATGTTAGTTTTGCTTGGTTTTCTTAAATAAGCATGAAGTTTGTTGAAGTTCTGTTGCTACAGTAAGCAGTATTGGTGCTGTGCTTACAAATAAGAAGTAAGAAGTGTTTAACTTAATAGGTATCTGGAAAGGATGAAAAATGTTATTACAACTATCTTTTAAGCTTTGTGTGAATTATAACAATTCCAAAGTGTTTTGGCAAACTCACTCATAACCATATCATACTGGGAAAGAAAACTTTACTCTAAAAAACATGCCTGGGCCACCATGTCACTGTACAAATCTGGCACCAGGAACTTGCCACAAGTATTTTGTCATTCTAAAATAAACTTGGCTATAAAAGAATGCCTTCTTCTGAACATTAAGATATGGTAAAATAAACCTTCAGGTCTATTTCTGAGTTGCTGATGTGCAGCCTCTGGTTAATACTGATTTTCCCCATAGATACTCTGTGTACACTAAAGAATAGTGTTGATGCAAAGTTTGTGATGCAGCAGGCATACAGCATCTGATAAAGGTGAGGAGCAGTGGCAAAGACAACAGCCATTCTGCATTTCAGTATGCGTGTTTCTGCCCGGCTGGACACAGAGCAGACCCTGGCTGACTGTAGCTTACAGACAGTCTTGGTGATGAATTACACAAGACTTTGAAATACACAAGATTTAAACAGAAAAGATCCAAGCAGTTAACTACAGGTTCTCTGTAACTTCATCCAAGGGGCACAGAAAGCTTGGTTCTGGCTGAGGGCTCAGCATTTGTGCAGCTTCCCAAAGTTGTTGAACCAGTAACAGACTCATTTCAGACATGGACCTAGGGAGGTGGAGGCACGCAGCAGAAGTAAAGAGGGCGTTAGCACTGCTCAGCATCACACACACACACTCCAGGTGATGAGACACAGTCTGACCCCTGTGTGCACTGAATATTCCTTGCAAGAAAAATCACTAACACAGTTCCACTACACTGGTGCAATGGGCACAGCACAAAGGGCTTGATCTAAATGGCCCTTGTTGTTTTCCTATATTCTCTAAACTTTGCTGTGAAAGGCAGCTTTGTTTTCAAAGTTCACTTAGTTTCTTCTTACAAGATACATCCAATAGAACGACAAGACTGGCTCATACAGGTAAGACACTATCTTAAATGAGCTTAGAACAAGTCTTCTTTGCTCCTACAGGGAAACTTCTGAAGTCCTGGCAGATGGACAGATACAAGATGACCAAGTAAACTCGGACCATTTAATTTACACTTCTCTAATTTTCTTTTACCATTAAACTGTCAGTGTTATAAGACTTTGCATCTACCCAGCATGTTGCATGTTGATCTAATTTGTGTGCTGTATATGTGGCCCCTTCACTGTACCTCAGCAACATTTTCTTATGGCATTAATGACATAATTATTGCATTCAGCTAGGCTGTGCTGGTTTGAATGCAATGAAGATAACCCATGGAGATCCACTTTGCTGTTCTGCTCCACACTCTGTGTCCTTTTGCATTGTGTATTTTCAAATACATGACAGAAGCTACAGGAATTCTGGGATTTGCATAAAACTAACAAGCCCCCAATTCTTCTCCTGGCATTCAGTAATTTTGCCATGGTGGTTTTGAACTAGTGCCAGACCACATCTAACCCACGCAGCATTTCTGCCAGCATCCTGCAAAGGCAGGGTGCATCATAGTGGGCTTTCCCTTTTGCCTCTGTTCTGTCAGCAGAAGGTCAGACAAGTGGCACACTGGCCACACAGCCCATACAGCATTACCTACTGCCCTCACTTGTTGGAGTTTCTTGGCAATGTTTTAAGGGAATGTTTCCCTATAGGACTCCTTCAGTATTTTGAGGCAGTTATAGGACTGTGGGCTGGATCACAGAGGCTAATACTGCCTTCATGCATTAACAGCCCAATCTCTTATTTATTCAACTAAATTTAGATTTTAAAAAATACAAACGAATTCCTGAAAACATACTAGGTAGAATTCATCTCCCTCTACAGTCAATGGAGAGAAATAAGTGGTTCATGTGACCTACTTTATATGTCTATATTAAGTTGAGATGAATCATTTTTTGAAAGTACCTATTAGAACATGATTTGACTCATCTTAATATAGGACATTTAAAATAGGTCAGATGAAATGGCTATTCCCCTCCCTTGGCTATAAAAGGAGACTGGGTGACCAGGTCAAGTGAAGATATTGTAGGCAACTAAAGTGGGGTGAAATGCATTCCACTCCCTGTACACAGTGTAAGACTTCACAGAATCATCTAGGTTGGAAAGGACCTTGAAAATCATCTTGTCCAACTGTTAACCTCACACTGACAGTTCCCAATTACACCAGATCCCTCAGCGCTGGGTCAACCCGACTCTTCAACCCCTCCAGGGATGGGGACTCCATCACCCCCCTGGGCAGCCCATTCCAATGCCTAACAGCCTTAAGGTACCTTTTCCTGCTGGTCTCAAAGAGAGAGAAGCTTTTTTTTTTTAAACACAAAAATAATACTCCTGCATGCTACGCACTGCAAAACATCTAGAAGGTCAGAGGGAACAAATTGCTGCTAAGTTGAACAAGGTTCAAATAAGAATATATATAAAAGCCTGAGAGATCATACAGAAGGCAGTCAATGTGTAAGGTACATGTGTGTTAAGCCAATTCCTGTATGTGTACTTGTGACTGTTGTGGAATACTTTAAAGTGTTTTTTTCTGTTTCTGCAAGGAGTAAGAATGTCACTGCAAAAAGTTTCAATAAAAACAACTGTATCAGTAAAAGCTTTTCTAACTTCTCTGATCTTAGGGTCTGCTCTAATCAGCCTTCCTGTGCAGACAGGAACAGCACTGTCCAACAACCAGATGGACCATTCCCATCAACATCCAGCAGACAAAACACATGAAAGAACAGCTATGTCATCTCTAGTCCTCTGATATTACTAACCAACTAAACAGTGGGAGTACCCTGGCTTACAGAGGCTTAAGGAAAGGTGGGGCAAACCAACATAAAGGAAATCCATTGACACTTTTTGCATACATGGAAGCCATCTCAAACCCAAGAGTTCCCTGAATAACAACTCGATAGAGACCAAGAGATGATTGAGTGGAAATATCAATATATATAAACCTTATTATTATATCCTTCCCTAAGCATCTGCTTTTGGTCACTGTTAGAGACCAGCATCCTGAACAGCAATTCTTAAACTACCTACCACAAAAGATAAGGTGGATCATGAACGTTTCAGACCAATTGAAGTTCAATTAGTATCGTCCCCATGGACGACAGGAAGAAAATTCCTGCACTGAGTTCAGCTAAGCCACTGAGCTGGTCTGGAGACTCCATACTGATTTCAAGAGACTCTTGACATACAATTCATTCTCTTTATGTCTGAGTAGCTGTACAATAATATCCACATTATTAAAATGAAATCTTGTTTCATAAGACAGTTTCCTCATATGTTCTGAGTATTTCCTACTGAGAGTGGGAAGGCATTAATAAAACTGGATTTAAAATTCTACAAATCAGCATAAATCTCTATGGAAAAAGAATATACTTCAGCTCTTCCCCGCTGTTGGATTACTGTTGAATACCCTATGGTTCTCCAGAAATTGTTTTCTGTAGCACAAACCAATGAGATGGATGATGTAACTTTTGTTTATAAATTCCATATTCTCTTTACTATAAAGTCTCATATTTTAATAGCTAATCTTTCACACAATTGAAATGTATACTCAGAATTATGGCCCTCTGGCAAATACTTGAGGAGTTTAAATATATCAGTCTTAAACCAGGTCAAACAGGATTAACAACCTGAATATAAGATAGCCTCATCCTGGTCACTAAAGAAGATGTTAAACAGTATTTGGCTCCTGTATTGGTTCCTTGGGTACATCACTGGTGACTGGCCTCCAGCTGGAATTCATACTGCTGATCACAAGACCCTGAGCCCAGCAGTTCAGATGGTTTTCAGTCCACCGCCCTGTCCACTCATCTAGACCATACTTCATAAATTTGCCAGTAAGGATGTTACATGAGACAGTGTCAAAAGTCTTACTAAAGTCAAGATAAACAATATCTTCTGCAACATCCACCGTTCATTGTAGAAGGCTACCAGGGATCATTTATCCCCTTCATAAATCAGTGCTGACTGCTCCCAGTCACTTTCTGTCCTTAGCATGCTCGGAAGTGGTTCCAGGCTCATTTGCTCCATTACCTTTCCTGGGACTGAGGTGAAGCTGACTGGCCTGTAATTTCTCAGATCTTCTTTTTTGCTCTCCCTGAAGATGAGTCATATTTGGTTTATTTCAGTCCTCAGGAACCTGCCCCAATAGCCATGATCTCTCAAAGAAAATTGAGAGTAGCTTCTCAGGGATATCAGCCAGCTCCCTTGTGAGTGCATCCCATCAGCTCCCATGGACTTGTGTATATCCAGTTTCTTTAAATGTTACCTAACCCGACACCCTTCCACTGAGGGTGATTCTTCATTGCTTCAGACTTTCTCACTGGACTCAGGAACCTGGCATTACTGAGGCTGGGTTTACCAGTAGAGACTGAGCAGAACTGAGCACTGAGTATCTTGGCCTTCTCCATGTCCTCTGTCACAAGCCCACCGCCTCATTCAGCAGCAGACCCACGTTTTCCCTGCTGATACCCTTGCAGAAGCCCTTCTTGTTGCCCTTCACATCCTTTGCCAGATTCAACTCCAGGTGGGCTTTGGTTTTCCCAGCCCCGGAGGCTGCACTGCAGAACACACCTCAAGATTGTGTCTAGAGTCAATTACAAATGTCATGTACCAATCTCAGAAGGAAACATGGAACAGTCTTCTGTGTACAGACTCTCAGGGGAGGCTGATTTTGCAAGGACCACAAAATATCCCAGCCATCCTAATTTTCACTTTAGCAATTAAAAGAATCCAGATGTGATTCCCTGCATTCATTTTAAGTAAATATTACAAGCAAATAGAAGAGTTTAAAACTCCTACAATGGTCCAAGTCTTTGTCAAGCTTGTAGCTGGGATCAGAGCTGTGCAGAAAGTAGATTTTCTGCTTTGTAGGAAATTCCACAAATATTTTTTAAATCATTCTGAAAGAGGAAAAAAATCTTGAAATTTTCGTAAATTCTAAAATGTTGGGTTTGGGTTGAAAGTAATCATGCTGATTTTTAGGCTTTTTCTATTACAAAGTACAGTTTGTCTTCTTAATTTTAAACAATGGACTAAAAAGCCACTTTATGAGGTCAAAATGTTCTATTCCAAAAATGTGAGGAACTTCTGTTTCAAGTCTATTCAAATATCCTGCTCCAATATTTTTAATACATAAAAAATTGTCAACAGTGAAATATTTATATGGATTGCCATTTTGCAATGAAAAGCTGTTCCGCAATAAATTTTCTGACCAGCTCCAATTTGAAACATGAGAGAATACAGGGATTATATTTACAAGTGGTTTTGCATCTTCAATGGTATTACTCATCCCTTTCATCTCCTAAGGGCAAAGATGACTCAGAAAATCATGATTGAAAGTCCAGGCCCTAGATATAACAAATATAATAATTATATTTATTATTTTATCCCATTTTAAAGATTTGAGATATCATCTGAAAAAATTACTTTCCAATTCTGATTCATCTGACTATTTACCTAAGTTTATCTTCCCAGTGATTTTAGTGAGGAAGGTACACTTTCATTTCAGAAGCATTTCAGTCTCTCTACTTCAATTTTACTGTAAAGGAAGAATATATTATTTTTGCCAGTCTCCCTTCCACCCATACTGCAGGGTGCCTCCTATTATGCTAATCATTTTGGCTAGCTAAAGCCAGTTGGCTTTATTCTATATCTTTTTATACTGAAGATGTTTACAGTTGCTTTGTTAGAACACAGGGACTTTTTCCCCACATGAGATGCAAAAGATGCAATAATACTTTGCTTGCTAATACTGAGCTAAAAGTCACAATGAACAGCATCCAGGCTAACCTTGATTCTGTCCCCATCAGATACTACAAATAATACAGACATAATCCTGCTAAAGAGATAAAATAATATAAGAGAAAACAAAACAAATCTTAAGTGTGTGTTCCTTGTTTGGCTTTACAACTGTACAGTCCCCTTGAAGCCATCACATTTCATTACAGTGAGGCTTTCTGGTCCAGCCTCACTTATCGAAAAGGCACCTGCATATCCTTGAGTTCTTTCCTGCCTGTATTCAGCATAGATTTTGAGTATAGAATGAGCATCTGACCTTCAAAAAAATCTTAAATTCAGAATATATAAAACAGGCTGCTTAGCTATTCTTCTTATTTCTAAAGGAGATTAAATGCAGTTGAAGAAACTACACTGCATTCAGAAACTGGACCCTTTGGAAGAAAGGGTGACATTTTCTCAAAAAGAAAAAGTCCACAGACTAGGACTTTTCAACTGTTTCGGTATAAAAGAGCCAAATATAAAGAGCAGGAAACCATTCTGTACTTTCAGAATAATGTGAAAAAGACAACCCAAGAGAGCTTTAATACCTGAAATGCTCTTAAAACCTAAAGAAAGACTTTTTATACTATATCAAAAGGGTAAAGGGAAATAGCCCAACACAGTGCTTTCCTTTTTTCAGCATGATATGGATGTGGAAAGTATGTTAATTCCTATATTCTCAAAGGAAAACAAATAGCATAAACAGACAGACAGGAGAGGAAGAGAGCAGTATGTTTAAAATAATAGAGAAACCCACCACTCATTTAAGCTGTTAGCTCTGGGAAGGCTCAGGCTGTGTGTCCAATCACAGGACCTACAGTTTATGCCAAGACTTGTTTCAGATGCATTCTGCACCAACTCCACCGAACGCAAACACAATTAGAGCATTCAGCATCAGACAGTAGGAGATCCCCTTTGATGTTGGGATAAAATGAGGATATGCATGGTTTTGTCCAAAATGACAACCATCCCAGGTTTACTAATGGGTATCTAATAGAAAAAGAGAACTTTATGATGCTCATTAATTACCAAACTGTCATGTGCTTCTGGCAGAAAGAAAGTAATCCTCTTCTCCAGATTAGACAGCCACCACAAAGGACTTCAAAGAACTTTCAGTCCCCTCCCCTGAGAGCTGCCTTGCATAAACCTCACAGCACTAACCGTGCAAATTAAAAGAAGGGAGCAGTTGACAAACCCTTCCTGATACATGCGCAGTCTATTGCTGTTGGCAGTTCAGACACGAGCCCTTATTCTGCTGGCAGATGTGCACATTCTCTCTACATAAAACGTGCTCTAAAATTCACACAAAACTTTACAAATTATCATTAAACAATGCTTTCCATTCTTGCTTTCAAGCCTGGAGATATTTGTGCTGGAGATTCTTTGGTGGCAATAAAAATTCTTTTAAGAACATGAAAATGTAGAAGAAATACAGCTGAAAGTGTAGTTCTCAGAAATTTTCCTCAGATGTTTTTTTTAATGAGGAGCAGCTAAAGTATGCCTTTTTCTGGCAATTTGCCACAATGGGCATAAAGGGCTACAGAGATCATCTAATATGAGAATGGATGTGTTAGGGCGTATGAAGCACTTACAGTGAGTCCCCTAGTTTTAAATGGTCAGACATTTATGGAGTTGGGCATTTTGCTTTCAGCACAAATTCCTTCCCTTGCTCCTACATTTCTATAAACTCTTTATATGTTACTTTGTTTTTTTTTTTTCCCCCCAGGGACTGAATTCTACAGGCTTCAAAGTATGCAATACATTTCACATATTTATGATTGTCACCCAAATGCATGTATTTATGCTTTTTTTAACAAAGGTCTGAAATAGTCATAAAGTCTGAATTGTCTCTCAGGAGGAGCAGGGGGACGGGTACTTCTGATATTTGGATGTCACGTGAATTCTAGATGACAGGATTGCGTTTTTGAACATATTTACCTTGTGGTTTTTTATTTACTCACGTAGATTCAAATTACTTTAGTGACAAGGTGAAAGACAATTCTTTCAATAGGCTCCATTATTATTTGGAATCTGAATATTCTCATTCAAATGCTGTCCCAGGCAGCAGTTGATTAAAGTTGTGTGCCTTGGACTTACTGGGCAGACCAAGTTTTTAATAGGTGTCCCACAAATCTTAAATTTAAATAAAGGCTTTCTTGAACCAATCTGACATATTCTTTAGTACACAACGATTGCCAGAAGCATACTGCTATCCAGGATAGAACTGGTTTTATGTTTACTAAGAACATAAGAGTCCAGGGGAAGTAGTGCTGAGTGACAAGTGGTGCTAAGAGTTCAGGGGACAATAAATAATCATAGGGACCATCAAAAACTGTTCCTTTGCTCAGAGCACTTTTCAGATAGCACCTCTTTGGTATATCATGGTGAACCTATTCAAAATCCTAAACTGTTTGAAAGATTCCCTCCTTCCCAAGCAATGTGGGTGCTATTTCTCAGTTTGATTTTTCAGTACCAACAGAGAGAAAAAGGATTTCATTTTCCTTTTTTATGAGTAATTTAACATCACTGAAAACTCTAGGGTTGCATCAGAAAGATGTATTCCTAACATGTGACCATCCTAGGCCACAGTACGTATATAAAACACTAAATGAGGCTGGAAATTTGTTATTTGACCTTTTTAATGAAAAAATTCCTCTTTTTAGGGTGAAAACCCCAAACATTTTAATGGATTTTTTTTTTAATAGCATAGAAGGATCACAAACTTGGAAAAAAATGTCAGCACAGAACTGGAAAAGATGGAATTTTGCCTGAGAATTCTTTCTTTTCAGCTTCCATCAATTTTAGTTGAGGATCAGAAATACATTTCCTGATCATCTCTACAGCTAAGCTCTTCATTGTCTCTTTTGCTTACTAAAACACATTCTTTTTTTAGAGCATTATTTTTTAAAATTAATAATTACTAAAAGCCTCAACACTTCCAAATTGCCATGAGTAGGGCTCTGGCCTTCCTATCAGCTCCCCAGGAAGAGCATTTATAATGGACCCAGTTATAACTGATGAAATACAAGTTTAATATTTGAATGCTAGACAGTCTATATTTGGTCAGTCACAAGGAATTTACCTGATAGCTGCCAGCTCCAGCTCTAGACCATGGAAATAAGCAAATGCCTTACACCGAGGGAAAGACAAGCTCTACTCACTGAGAAGTCAAATGAAATATGATCCTAACCACTAAAACATTAGAGTTGTACTGTGCTATAGAAACTTTCCTGATTTTATCTACAGATTCTTTCATTCCCAGCAGAACCTTTAAAAATACTTCTTAATATACAACCATGTGCTCTTGATGCTACTACTTCTGTGTAATCTGCTATTTTCTCTGGGATTAAACCGTCACAAAATATTTTACAAATCAGATAGAGTAGAGACCAAATATCTTGTTTAGTTCTTAAGTTTGCTAGAGACGACCAGATCTCATAGGCTGAACTTTCTTTTCCACCCCTTTTGGAGGTTATCCACTACAGCTGAAAATCCAGTGCCCATCCAGTACCTGCAATTCAGTTGATGCAAAAATGTAGGACATAATCTTTGACACAACATCCTCTTAACAGAGGACATCGTCCTCCACCTTCTTCCCCAAACACTAAAAGATAGCCAAGAAACACAGCCAAGAGTCTCTCTCAACTCAGTGTCACAGGTGTGCTTTTCTGAGGTAAGTCTTTTCTTAGGTAGATGAGCAAAAGCGGTGCACCATTCTGCTGAACTGAAGGGATGCATTCATTCTACTTCCACCTCCATCAATTAATCTCTAACTTTCATCACAATAAGACCAAAATTACAGTTAATTCCTAAATGGGTACATTTCTGCAGACATGCACCAACTTTCAGGATATGCCCACAGAAATGTGACTCCATGTGTTGGCTGTTTGCTCTAGTGAACATCAATGGAGAATTGTTGTTTCAAAATACTCCAGTTGGCACCAGACAAACAAGTCATTCTACCGAATGTGAGATAATTTCCATTAGTTTTCCTTTGGTTAAGTGACAGCTGAAAGAAAGAAGCCTTGGAAAAACTTGGGAATGGGCTGATCCTTGCAGGCAGAAACTGAATTGGTCCTCAATTAAAAAATGCAACGACAAAGGGATTTGTACTGAATTTTGTGCTGCATCTTTGAGCATGTGAAGGAAGCAGTGAAAGAACAAATGAAGGCAGCAAAAAAGAAATCCAAAGCAAACAGAGCCGACATGACCTGAGAAGAGTTAAGAAATAGAGTTTTAGAGTAGAGGGTTGGCTGGACGAAGGCCTGGATCTCCGAGTCCTGTTGTTAATCCCAGCTGTGCTCAGGCAAACAGGCCCCAGTGCATATTCTTTGTAGCTAAACAGATTTGCCCCAGAGAAATACTTCACTCCATAGTCAACTTCTCCTCCCAACAGAAACAAGCTAAAATTGGCGAGCCCCTTAGGTCAAAAAGGGATTAGTGGTGTTAGCAATGAGATCTGAAGTATAAGCACAGAAATTTCAAGTTGCTATTCCTGCTAAGCCAAAGTGCAAGCTCTGGCATTTTTTCAGCTCAATGTCAAACTCAAATGAATGGCTCACAAGATGGTCAGAAAGGGCAGGAGTTTTTTTAGCAGTCAGCTAGTCTGATCTAGCACCAATGACGTTGCAGATTTTTTTCCCCTCCAAAAAACAGAATCATTCCAATCTAGGACCAGCCCTATACTCTTGAACCAGCCAGCACAGGGCATCACTGGCCAAGCACGACTGAGAGGTAGAAGTCAGGAGGGAAGGAAGAGACCCCACTTGAACTGGCAAAGGACTTGAGGAGACTTGTGTTTTTGGCATACTCAACTACTTGTAAGGTCTTCCAGGATAAACAGGCAATGAACCAGTTTATACACACTCAGCTGCATCTGGACTTGCAGATCAAGATCAGGGCAGAAAAAAGAAGCAACAGTCATTCCGAGAAGCTGTGGGTTTGCCCATAGAACTTCAACCTTTCCCTTTCAGAAGCCCACTGAACAGGAAGGCAACTGGAGCTGAAAGAGATGCCATCTGATTGCTGTGAGCTGAGGCAGCGCAACTCAGAGACAGATCTGTATTTTGGGAAACGGGAAGTCTGACGTATTTTGAGATATTTTTATACAATTAGCAAAAGCAATCAATTCAGTTGGTAGAAAAAAAAGAGTAAATGGGAACAACCGAAACATTAAATGAAGCCATTAAACCTGGTAGAATGAAAAAATTGCCCCTAAAAAGAACTGGCCAAGCCCCAAATGATCATAGATACACAGAGCTTCAAAGGGTATAGGAGGCTTATTTGTGAGGTTGTCAGTATGTAAAAACTTAAAGCATTGGTTGGATGAGAAGAGAAGCCCTTTTAGTGATCAGCAAAATGTGATTTGGCAGTTTTAAGAGTTCATTCATCTCTTTCATACGCATATACCTAGAAATGCACACACAAAGACTACTCATTTTCTAGCCTATCACTTACTACCTTCTAGCCTGGGTCAAAGTTTTTACAGATCGAGCCCAGCCTCTAGTGATGGGGGGTGAGCATGCAACAGAACTAAGAGTGGTGCTTTAGCAGAGGTAATATTTATATTCCGCAGTACTGTACCTCCTGGCAACAGATTTGAGATCAGTAGAGCATTTCTACTTGAATTTTCAGGAAAGCAAATTTATGATCTGGACAAACCATTCACTGTTGCCATAGCTTTATAGAGTTAAACCACAAACAGCTTCACATATAAGGATGGTAACAATGCTTTGTTCATTATCACTATGTTGAAAAACTAACAGCAAATGCTATCCCAACCAGAGCAATTATCAGGTAAAGTCGTTGAAACAAAACTACGTAAGACAAAAAACAGATGGCTCCTTGTGCCTCTGTTAACTCCTGTTAATATCTAGGGTAAATACACCTGAAAGAATTAGCTCATCAAAAACCATGAGTACACTCATAATTTACACAACTGAAAATGTTCCCACTTCACTGACTGGAACAATGGCTTTGTTCTTTCAAGAACAGTCTACAGAATACTAAAAAAGTTACCTAAAAGGGATGTCACATCAGAACAGTGTGCCACAGTGAAATCATCTGGTAAATGAAGCACTTCAATATGCCATCTTCAGATAATCATGGCTAGTGTCTTTGCATCACAGAATGAAAACCCAGTATTTCACATTTAAATAAAGGTGCAGGATATGGAACCATGTATGAGTTACTACTGGACCTTTTAAAAGACTGAAATACTCTGGTTAAAGCTGCTGTGTTAAGAGTCCACTGAAGCTGGTTAAGCTGCCGAACGTCTATATTGTGTGTTAGTTCAGATGAAGTCTTTAGTTTTACTAAAGATCCTGATGATCAGTTTTTGTAATTGACTGACAATGGATATTTCATTATACCTCTTTTGAAGCTGTTTGCTCATCCTATTATGTGGTTACTAAATATAAATAGACCTGCAGCAAAAGTAAGGTATGGTCTCCTTCCAAAAGGAGAAGGAAAAACAGATTTCAGTTCTGAACTTCCAACTTCCAAAGCAGAGTAGAGTTGAAGTGCCCCCTATTTGCTAGTCCCAGATCTAGAAGAAACACTTCTAGGACACTTGAACACTTTTGTGCCTTTGAGACATGCATTTACACAGCTCAGACATCAAAAAGTTGCTACAAAATAGGGCCTTTATCAAATATCTGCTCTCCGGTCAAGTCACCTCCATTTTCTTCTTATTTTCAAAGCCTTCCCAAAGGTTTTAGCCATATGAAATTGCAACAGTGATTCAGAGATCCAATTCTGTAGGTCCTGTTTTCATCACAGGGGAAAACTCCACATACTAATTAGGGCCTGACACATCCTTTTAACACAGCTCACAGTATCCATGCAACATTGGGTTTACTGCCAAAATGCCATCTTGTCCTGCCTACATTTACTATATTCTTCAAATGCATTAACATCTATGAATCCTAACAAAGCCTAGATGCTATTCCAAATAGCTTCAGCAAACAAAATATGGAGCATGAACTCATCTTGCCACAGAGCATAATGGAAAGAAAATAAAAGACAGTTGGAGGTAAATGGTAAGGAACGCCTGTAGTGAAGAACTGTGTTGTAAGATAATCTGAATTGACCGTGTTACAGTTTTATTTAGGAAGAAGGTCTAGACAAATGCAAAAGTTACATGGAAGAGATTGTTCAAGTTGCCTAAACCCGTGAAGAGAATGAATTAGGATGAAGATACTGTACTGGGTTCAGGTATATGCATGGGATGAAGTACATTAGCAGCGTCACAGCAGTAACGCCGACTGGAATCCAGGTACCTATCAGCAGAGTCATGTGTAAAAGTAGGGCTGTTGAACAAATGGAAAATACTAGCTCTTGATCAGATAGCAGATGCTTCTTATAACAGAAGAGATCTACAGAATAGATCTATAGTTTATAAGAAGATTGATTCCTCAAGTAGGTCACTAAATTGGTGCTTGGAAATAAGTTAGTCGTGATTAACTGAAATATTAACCATACAGATGTTTTCATAAAACCACAAATTATCCAGTTATTGCCGGACACTTACCAAACTTGAAAGCAATCCAGAAAGTGCAAAACCCTGATATCTACAGAGCATTAATACTCTAGATGAGTTTCTAGTGTGCCCAGCCAATGACTGCCCATGACTATAGGCAGATAATAACTGATGGTGAGAGGATGATCAGAGCAGATAAATTCATTGCCAGATTATATTTGATGATATAAAACTAACAAAATGAGAAAATAGCTCTATTCACTCGGAAGGCTCTTCTGAGGGTGTTTGTATCTTGAAAATAATCCCAATGTTAATGCAGAATTGTGAGTGCATTTTCTATTAAAAAATAATCAGTATAATAGTTGTTAAGAAGATCTATCTGATGATCCCGTTGAGGGTCAGAACAGCTTATCTGTGCTTAGAACTGTAAAGATAATATTAAGCATGCAAAGAAGCAGCTGTGCATCTAGACAAAGCCGTTCAGTAAATCAAAAGGCTCCCCCGCTATGTTACACAGCACACAAACAGCTTTAGCTCCTGGTCTGCATACGCTGACAGCTACTTACATGAATTTTAACACTAGGACACAACATTAAGATGATATTTTTGGAGCAGTATTTTTTCATTCTGATGCCCTCCACTCTCTGGCAGCCTACTGTGGGTTACCAACTTGTACACTTCAGAGAGGCAAAGGCAGAAATACTAGTACATTGAGGTCAGAACAGCGAAAACTGGAGTTTGCACCATGGGCTGTGGAAGAGCTCAGAACTTCATCGGTACAGGAAAGGCCCATCACATGGTGAGTAGAGCAAGCATAAAGCCTAAAGCCATCTATAAAATGTCTCAATTTAACCTTCCTCTTGAAATCTCAAGATGTATATCACAGAAATAGTTAGATATGGAGAACATACACTTCAAATCAAAAGCTCTTCTTGTGCCTTTAATGCAGGAATATCAGGTTTCAGCTCTCTCAATGTGAGCTGATAATCCAGTTAAAGAATGATACAAGCAGCAGTTCAGCAACTGCTCAACTCATTTTCTGACCAGCTTCTTTTTTCCTAGAGTATGAAACAGAGTAAACATAGTTGACAAGGCCAAATATGTAGAACACTGACAGAAAAAAACCCAAACAACAAATCAAAACAAAAATAGTGGCTCCATACCCACAGGGGAGAGTCACAGTCTGTTCTCTTGCAGCCAAACTTGGTTATGAAAGAAATTCCTGTGAAGGCAAATTGCTGTGAGAGAGAAGTGCTTCATGGAAGGGGCAGGGAGCTCTGTCACAGCTGGGCTGCAGGGAGGGCAGACGTTATTAGGGTCACTTCTTTTCACTCGGGAAATGAGAGACTAGACAAAGGGATCAGTTGCTCATCTGGAAGAGTATTAAATCAACCAGAAATCAGCAAGAAGGGGATTGTGCAAATGTAAAAAGTTAAGACTGATGGTATTGTTCATGTGACTTGAAGTCCAGATCACAGGATCTAAGACTTTCAAAATCAAAACTTTATGAACTCAACTACTGTGAATAGATTTCTATTCATGATGAGCCAGGTAAAAGAAAAACATCTCTAACATTTAGATTGTATTTAACTTAAACATTCCTTTCAAGTGAACACCTCTATAATACACCTACACTGCACATGCTGGAATAAAGATAATTTTTGATAAAATATTTCTGAAGTAAAATATTTCAGGGTTGAACAATACTAAGGGAACTAATTAAAGTAAACTATTCTTGAACAGTATGGAGAAATACTGAAAATGCATGAAATGTATATGACACTTGTATAACATTTTGGGTTCTGCAAACCATAATGCAGATTTAAGACTAAGAATGAAAAAAATTACTATTTACTTGATGTTTTTTTCCCCATGAAGAAACATGTTTTGATGTTTGTACTTTTGCAGAGCATGGAGAAGCTTAGGACTTCTCTATCAGCAGAGCAGAGCAGAGCTCATCCAGCTGTCTAATGAGGTCAGAGTGAATGCTGCGATGGGGGATTTGCAGGCAGGACAGGATCCTCAGTTTGGTCGTCTGGGAACAGAAGGCATAATGAATGGAAAAGTAACTTAGATTCAATATTTATGAAGAGACAAAGCAAAGAAACTAATGAAAAAGTCCTAATCTCTTTTTGGTAGGCTTACTGAAGTGTAATTTTGGCAAACATATGCAGTTAGAAATCTCTCAGTTGACACACTGTCATAAACTGTTACTACTCTTAAATTACTGGAGGGGAGATATCTGCTCAGCCAGGGAATCCCCAGCTGTGTGGGTCAAAAGTCATTAGCTCTAGAGTGATGGGATCTGGTCCTTAGTCCTGTGTGAAGAGGAAAGCAGTGAGATGTAACTGCCATTTAAATTACAAAGACTGGACCTAACTCCAAAGAGGAAAAGAGCAGCCCACAGAAGCTGAAGCTGGAAAGCTCCCTAGATATATTTTTTTTCCACTGACCCTACCAACTATTTTGAAGAGGGAATTTGATCAACTTGTGACATAGACTGAAGAGACAGAAAGGAGATATTTCCTGCAATAGCAGTGATTTGGATGTACTGCCAAGTTCCCTCCAGTTTGATACTCTCAGAATTATTTAATAATCTAGATTGGAAGTGACTCTGGAGGTCATCTAGTCCAACCCCCTGTAAATATTTTTACCCTTATACCTGCTCAGAATTTCCCTTGGTGCAACCTGTGATCACTGCTTCTCAACCTTTCATTGTGCATCTCCAGGAAGAGTCTCATGAATATTACAAGTGTAGGATCTGCAACACTTTCTCAAGCCAATGATTCAGTACCCTGTTTCTAAGAACTACAAGCTGTTAAGGGAAGAACAAGGCATGCACAGGTCTACCTCCATCATCCTTCCCGATTCCAACAAGTGGAAATTTAGGAGCCCCTTGAGTTATAGTCTGCAACCCAGCAGTGGTTCTTAATTAGACATAGTTTTAATCCTTTCTTAAATCTATTTTGCTTCCGCAAAACTCTGTGATGGTAAGTGCTGAAAATGAATTATAGATTATGAAAAAGTGCTTCCTTCACTTGAAGTGAAATACTGTATCGGAAGCAGGCGAGACTAAGATGCATGACTTTGCTAGCTGATTTATGCAATTCAGTGACAATAGATCTCAAGGATGTTCTCAAACTTTCCAGTGCAGGGAAACTGTTGAGATAGTAAAAGTTAGCATCCTTTGAGAATTTCTCTGAATTATAAAGCTTACCATCAGAACTATCCCAGTGTAGTTTTTCCACTAGACTTCTAGTGGTGTAATTTCTCATGTGAAGAGACTCCAAAATAGGCCAGTTCACCCAGGATTTACAGCATTACAACTATCATATTATATTATAGATTGGCTGCTAAATCTATATATGTACATAAGCACTGACTGCAAAAATGCAAAGAAAGACATTTGTAAATAGAGATTTTCTTTTCCTAAAAGGCAACTCCTTGCCCACTTTTAAGATAAAAGACAAATTGCAAAGATGTTATCAAGAGAAATGTAGCTGTGTCCATCCAAAACTAAAAATTAAATACTGTGGTGTTACCACTATTCACTTTAAAATGCTGTTTGTTTTCTTCTATATTCCTGCCCAAATCACTGCTGGCCAGAACACTGAACCTTAAAACTGAAAATCACTCTTTTTAAAATACTGCTTTTACTTATGCTGACTTAACTGTTCTCCATTTGGTCTGATACCATTATCCCTCCATCCCTATCCGAGAGTTTAAGCATAGTAATAATAGACAGTGAAAGAATAATCATTGGATTTTAGTCAAAATACCAGGTGTCTTACCAGCTTAGTACATTCCAGAAAATTAGTCTATACTGACTGTCCATGCCTGTGCTGAATTGACTCTTATCCTCTTTTTCACATCCTTGTCTTTCTATAGACTTTCCAGTAAATGCCTTTAAAACTCGCTACTGTGATCCCTACCTTCACTTTTGTTTCATTGTTGAGTCATTCTGCTTATTTGACTCCACGTGTAGTAGCAAACTGTCCTTTGTATAAACTGAACCTGGTTAAGAATTCCCTTTTGCTCTAAATGGAATTCTTGGCAGTACATAATGCTGTACACTGTGCCAGGGTGTTTGCTCCCATATCTCACTCTAAGGCACTGGGCCTTGTTCTGATTTACACACTTCAGATAAGATCAGAATCAGGCCAACAGTTCCTGCCAAAAGAGTATATAAACTGAAAGGCAGAGAAGATAAAACAGACTCACTCCAAGAGATTCAGAGAATGGAAGAAGCATAAAGCTTTTCAACTTTTTCTCTTTTAGCAGGGAGTGATGCTAGCTTGTGAGGAGCATCCATAGACCCTGTGGAAGCAGGGGGATTTCCAGAGGTATTAGATAGGAAAGTAGAAAGATAAACGAACCGGTGAAATAATTAGAATTAAAACTTTAAAATACATCACGCTGCCTCAAAGTAGGTAGCTTCGTTTGTATTTCATGGTGCAATCATGTCATGTTTTTAGAGACCTCATGACCTCTCTGTATATAAAAGTTAAGAGTCTGGAGAACAGTTGACCAGATAATGACTCCCTAGATTTAGTTGTCATTACTGTTGCATCTGTCCTTCTGACATATATCTTCCCCTTGCTAATTGACCATGCAAGAACTAAAGCAAGAAGCATTCAAAACTTGCAGTGCAATCTGGTTCCAAACACAGCTGCAAGGTGACTGGAGGCAGTTTCCCTCCCAACTTGCTCTTGTAGGGATGGGGAACAACGTTTTGTAGACAGCAAGCTGGGCTCTCACCTAGCCCTGTTGCATCTTGAACTCAGCAGCTCCCATCCTCAAGAATACCCCCCCAATAGCTGTTTTGCCCTTACACTCATATGCTCTGTCACAGTGTATAGCCATAAAGTCAGTTTTGCTGACTTTTTTGCATTCATTTTCAGGGCTTGGCTCACCCCCAGTTCATAGTGAAAACCTCATGCCCATGTTAAGACTCTGTCTCAGCCCAAACTCTCTACTTTTGGGAAGCACAAGAAAAAGTAATCCCTGTGCGGGTTATACAGCAATAGTAAATCAGTCCTAAGATCATAAACTTTGTTTGGTAGTAAAAGAAAGGAAAATAAAAAGCAGGTATGGGATCAGGAAACAGTGTCTATAGTTGCTGGAGCATGCCTGGTATTTTAGCACGGACCCAAGCTATTGTTCATAAATCTGGATGGACCAGACACAGGCAAACCATGCATGCTACAAAACAGTCTGCCAAGAGATAACACAAGCCGACTCTTCCTGAATGTGTGAATGCTCTAAGTCGAAACTGCAGCTGAGCTAATAGTCATTGGGAAAGAAAGCATGAGTCATAGGGTTCGGTAGGCTTTAACAACTCTTCATGTCACAGTGCAGACATAATCCCACAATCTCACTGTGCAGTTCCTGGACAGCTGGAGAAAGACTTTGGAGAGAAATATGATACTCTTTCTTTCCAAAAGCCAAGACCCTACTCCTTTGACACATCTCTCCAAGGCCATGGAAAGAATCATGACCTGATATTGGTTCACATAGTCAGAGCTATTGTAGATAAACTGTGTCTACACTGCAGGACAAGTGCATTCTACAGTGGGACCAGTACACACACTCACACCTCACAAGGATGTACTCCGGCTCCAGGTGAAGACACAACAAAGATGGACCATCCTATGGAACTGCAGGGCCTGACCGGGATGCACACACCACCAGGACTGAGGGGTACAGAATGGAATTCTCATGCTGCACAGTGTGGCAGACATTTAGTAGAATAACTAAAAGATTACATCTAATTTTGGTTCATGTGATGTTACTTCTTACTCTGGCTAAAAACTGTGTTTCGCTTCCTTTGCTTTCACCAAGAAATGAAAGTTGCATGTGTCTCAAAATAACTAGATTTACTCCATGGCAGAATGATGGAGAATGTATAGACATTACTTTTTCCTGTACCTCCCAAATGGCTTCTTTTTCCAGATGCAAAGCACATATGTTTTCAAAGCAACATGTATTGTATGACATAAAGCATGCCAAGTTTCATGAAAACCTAAGCATGTTTATAAAATAAGAGTTGGATGTTACTCATACATTAAAAGATGATTATTAAAGTTAATTTCTGTTTATTTTGGGTGATTATGTTAATCCTGAAGTGTTTTTGTGGCATTCATTTAAATAGATTGCAATGAAATGTTTACTAAACTACAGTACACCTTTCTGTATGAATCTATTGCACAGTTAATTTTTCTAGTTTTCACAAAAAGGAGTAAAATTTTATATATTGTGTCTCATAGTCTATTATTTAGTGTCAAAGCAATGCTGAATAGCACACGTCATCTATCAGTCACCTTACAGTGGAAGATGACACTGTCATCTCATGTTGTCCATATGTGGACACCGCCAGATAAGTTTAACTGCCTTTTAGATGATGTATTGTCCCGCAGACTTTGGGTTTGTTTTGGTTTGGTTTTTCAAACATAGGCAGTGTTCCACTGCCAGCAAGCAGGCCCCTGGGTATTTTGATTCAGAATGTCCTCCATCAGTTAAGATTTTGATAATCCTACTTTACAGGGTCTAAAATGTTGGATTTTTCTAAACATGCCTGATATAAATAAGCCAAGTGTTTTGGAGAGGAATCCAGAAGTATTTAATCAGGCAAAACTTCCATTGATTTCCATGGGAGTCTTGTCAGAGTAAGAACTGAGTCAAGACTTCAAGACTTGGCACATTATCAATCCCAGCAAATGACGGGCGAGAGCTGATGCCTAACGCATGGTCTAGGGAGGAAACAACTTGGCTCAGTGACCGTATTTAAAACATCACATACTGTAGTTTAAGCTCTGTAAGAAGTGAGAAGAACAAAGCTTAAGTTAGTCTCTAAACACCCAAGTCAGAGTTCAACTATAGTGCAAATATTCTTTACATATCTCAGCATGTCTAGTGACACGCTTACTGTAAAAGACAAGAACAATGGATAAAAAGTAGGCAGGTCTTAATGTGAAATGAATACCTAGAGGAAGCATCACAATGCACATTTTGTTCACAAGCTATTGACAACTAGACAGTACATGACTGTAGTATGACAATATTAGTTAAGAAACACTATCAAAATAAGGAAAACTTTCATATAGCTCTTTTAGCTCCTTTTTCCTGAATTTCTCCAAAAGACAGTCTCTATCTTGTCTGGCTTTGTGGCTGAGCCTGAAATTTCACATCCTCACAACCAAAGATAAAAGCCAAAGAAGAGAGATGAAGGGGTTTAGTATACAGCCTTTTCTAGAAGCTAACAAACAACTGAATGTGAATTTGTCCAGCAGATTGTGTTTACAGTGTACCAGCTTGCCTACTTATAAAGGCAAATTTTTCAAAATATTTCAATTAAAAAAAATACGTCTAATGAATGGAGTAAGCTGTTCAGGAAGGGGATTTCTACCTCAGTCACCTTGCCATCTCCATAGTTGGTGGCACTTTTTAAATGTGCCTGATGTTGCAGATTAGATCAATGGCTGGTAGTTAACTGGGTGTCTGCCTGAGCTGTAGCAGGTTAAGAAACTGCAATAATCCCTTTGCAGAAGACATATTACACACCCCTTCTCAAACTCCTTCATCCGGGATACTGCTCCAATGGAGGAGAAAAGTACAGACCGTGCAAGCTCAGTTGTTTAGAAACATACTGTCCTGGAGACTTAAAAATACCATCTCTTCTATAAGGAATGTCTTACCTTTCAGGGTGAATTCCACAAAGGCATTATATCATGTTTCTTCACATAGTATAGGTAGAATATTAAAGCATGACAACTGTGTGCATTAACGCAAAGCAATTTGGGGCTAACACATAGGTCTGTATTCAGAAGACAGGGCAATACAGAGAGAGAGGAGAAAACAGCTTTCAAAGTCTTGCTGACCAGGTGCTGGCAAATGAAAACCAGGTGTTGTCTAGAGTTGTTTCTAGGTGAACATCAAATTCTCAGTTGCACTCAAAACAGGAAAGACTTTTCTACTTTATTTCTGGTTGATTTGTCTGACTTTTTAGTAAGCACACTGCTCTTTTAGAAGAACACTTTTCTGCCTGTACAAGCACTTGGCTTTTTAATTGAAACATCTCCTCCCACTCCAAAGACTTAAATGGTGACCTTATCAAGGGACTAAAATTATATCTAAATCCTTTATACAAATTCTTTTTGAGAAGAAAGTTGACACTAATGAATTTCACAGTGTGTGGACTGGACAAATACCTCCAACACCTACTAAGATGCATCTTGACCATCAAATCATGCTCTAAGTGGGGGGCTGACTCAGTGACAAACCAAGTGCAGATGCCTGTTTAGCTTATTCAGAACTCCTAATGGCACACAGACTCCTCACATATTGTCTGGATTTATCATAAAGTCTTACAATTCATACATTTTAAACAGTTGATTTTCCTTCCCTTTCAGTAACTAGGTAACAGTCTATGGGAGAGGAGAGTTCATTAGATAATAAAAGAGAAGAAAAAATTTTCTTAGCATGACCAGTGTATATCCACTGAGGTCTAAAGAAACTGTAAAGCTTGAACAGCTTTCACCATAAAGTGATGCTTAAAAATTTCTTCATATACACAGATATAAATATGGACACATTAATGACTTCTTCTCCCCTTACAAAGGATATGGTCACCTCTCATTTTTTCCTATTATAGATTTGGGACAAAACTCCCTCAGTTACAAATAGTCTTCACTTGGAGGTGAAAAATATTCTGCCTCTAATAAAGACACAGTTTTCAGCATAACTTTCACAGCTTGAAGCTCAGCTGCTTTCACTCCAGATGGCTCCATGCTTCCACCTTGTAAACTACAAGTTTGCCCTGCCTCCTGTCACACACTGAAACTTTTTAGGAAAAGGAAAAAGGGGAAGAGAATTAGCTAGAAGAACATAGGCATGAAAGAGGAGTAGGCAAACAATGAGGAAAGATGTCTAGGGTAGTGAAAAGCCTCACAAGACAGAAGCGTTGGAGACACAAATTCTGTGAGTACACAGCAACCATGGTGAAACTTTCTAGCTGAAATCACCCCACCTAGAGGTATCCTGCTGGGAATATTTAGTGAATTTAGTTATTTCCTTTATAGTTAAGAAACTCAGAAGGCAGGGGGAAAGTAATAGTCAAATCTGATTATTTGTACAATCACCCCATGCTTTTCCTTGAAGCTTGTGACTTCAGAGCCCCAGCTATCAGGCAGCTGGGAAGCATACATGGTAACCTCTAGGCACTTGGCACTGTGGCAGCTGGCATGAAGTCATGGATATGCTCTAATGTACACCATAGCGTGTCAGAATTAATCTCGGGAAAAATGAAGACAGTAACTGTGATTTCTGCACTGTTAGGATTGTTACCTTATTGCTACATCTAATCAGTATTCATTGATATACAAAAAATGTTGACTCTGAGCTCAAGATTATTCATTTGTAATGAATAGAATGTTTAATGTTCCTTGATTTCAGTTGGTCTTTCCAGGCTTAGCTACATCGGTGCCTAGCTATTTGTCTTTCTGAGCCACGCGTTATAGCCACTGCACTTCAGATAGTACAGATTTAACCAGCACTGCAGAAAAACGTCTCCATTCAAAGAGAGCCTTGGCTAAGTGATAGTTCTCCATTCTTCCAACACCCCCATTCTCATTAAGCTTGCAAGAATCTAGCCTCATCCTGCAGAGGCTTATTCACATACATAGTCCTCATGTTCCAGGGAATCAATGATCTCAAGACCATGCTTCTAGCTGGGAGTGTTACAGGCCAGCATCGACATAAAGGAACTTGCAGTTCTCCTGTAACTAGACAATTGAATAACTCTGCCTCTTAAAATGAAGCAAATTTCAAAGAATGAAACAAGAGTAGGCCTGTCTCAACAGAAATAAATACAAGCACAAACATTAAAGTTTCTACAGGCATTACCAACTCAGCCACCTTGTATATCATGTGATATGTAATTTTGGAACATCGAAACAGATGTACAAAGATAAACGCCGCTTCTTCTGATTTTCTTATTAAAAATACGGCAGCTGGTGAGGGCAGTGGTGCTAAATGTGCTACCAGAATTTCTTGTTTGTAGGGGAAGGAACTACTCTGAAATTTAAATACATCTTTAAAGATATGTGCACTTTCATAATAGCTACATGATGAGGTGTTACCAGCCTCCTGCTGATGCCACCATTTTTTAGTTCCGACAGCTTGTTATTGACACATCGTATTCAAACTTTGCTATTAATGGTAGAGATGGACCATGATGGGAGCTGTACATTAGCTTCCCTTTGTTGAACGTATTTTGCAGGAGAAATCCAACCAAACTCAGCCAACAATACAATTTCTAATATCAGGTTTCTACCTATTATATTAATTTGAGCACATAGGATAATGATAGGAAGTACAAACCTAGGAAAAATCCACATGCATTCAGCATACAACTGTGTTCCTGAAGACAAATATGTCCTCAAGAACATATACATGTGTAGTACTTAAATAATTTGGGGTTTATCATTCATTTTATCATTCTTCAGTTAGTTTTACAGCACTACAAAACAGTCTCACCCCACGTGTTTCCCCAAGGACACTGGCCATTTTGTAGAATGAGAATGTAACCTGTTCTGTGCAATAATAATTTTATTAACATTTTTATGTGCGAGGCCACAGCCACACATCTTCAGTTTCTCAGAGTGAGGCAGCCCCATGAAGATATTAGCACACCTGCTGAAATAATGGATCTCAGTCGCTGAATGTGAGAGGCCAGGGGAGCTGCACAGAACGTTGTGCTCTGTCCATATGCCAGCTATTAGATGTTAAGCACTATAACCAGATGACGGCATCTCTGCAGAAAGAAAAGGCATCAGATCCTATGCCTGCAGGCTGACTTTTTTTTTTTTTCTTTTTTTTTTTTTTTTTTTTGTTTTTTGTTTTAATTTATATGAGACCGGAAAAAAAGTCTTTCTCTGGCAGTATCACAATTAACAGGAAACAAGGACCAACAGTAACACAGCACATGATGCCAGGAGTGCTGATCCTCCTCCAACTTCTGAATCCATTTAGCATGTCCCAGAAGGCCCTGCACAGATGAAACTCTTTGATATGATTTTAACCTCTATGAGAGCTGCACAGGTGCAGCCCATTTGGAAAGCAGGCGGCTCCCATTTTTCCACCAGGGGCAATGTTACTTTGAAATCATTCCATGAAGTCATTAGACATGAGTTTGTTGTTATTGTTTTTAAAAGACATAATTTATTCACTTTCTGCTTTCAATAGATTAAGAACTGCAATGAATTAAAAAGTCATGTCTGAAACCTATTAAGGTGATTCACTAAGTCCCAGTCTGCTTTGTTAAACAAATTGACTTAAATCATTGTATTTATTACTAAAACCAAAATAAAATAAAACAAAAAGCCCATACACTCCGTATACATGATTTTTTTCAAATTCTATGTCTGGAGATTAATCAAACATCTCTATTAAGCTGTCCTGGTGAAACGGGAAATGAAATGCCTCACTATGTGTGTGAACATATTTTAAGACAGTTTTTAGAAGTTAGAAAATCTTGACAATGTAATAGAAATTATTACAATTGTGAGCTCTTTTTAAAAAACAAAACAAAACACTTTACATGGTGACATAATAGTGAAATCTTTCTATTTAGTAAGTGAAAAGTAGGTGAAGCCATATGTCTGTTAGATAATTTTTTTTAAATCTAGACAATGTTTTTCTTCACAGAAAATGTTGAAGATAAGCATATCTCATACAAACAGCAAATAAATGAAAGCCAAATATCTCAGTATTTATTTGTCTATGGCTATTTTGCTAAATCATTAGATGTTGCAACCAGAATAAGCTATTATGACCATTGCATTTGATCTCCTGGGTAACACAGGCAAAAGAACTGCAACCACTAATTTCTGCATCAAAACCATTGTTTTTGTTTGATCTGCAGCACCTCTTTTAAAAAGATATCCAGTCTTAATACAAAAACTTCAAGTGAAGGAGAAACCAATGTGTCCCTAGGTAAATTGTTCCAGTGGTTAATTTACTCTTCCTGTTAAAAATGGGCACAATACTTCAGTTCTGAATTTGTCTAGTTCCTGCTTCTAAACACTAGACCGTTGTATCTTTTTCTGCTTAAAAAGCTAGATTAAAGATGTCAGCAGTAATTGTGTGAGTTGATCTACAATAACATATAGCCTTTGGTGTCGACACTAATCACGGTTAGAGAACTCCAGCAACATCTAGATGCACAGCAAGAGGCAAAGGTTCAGTTAATTCAGAATTCTCTTGCCTTTGTGCTTTTGATGAAATTTTAATTCAGTTTATGTGCAGGTCTATTTCTTCTATTGTTTGGTGTTTGAGAATATTAAAAGAACATAAAAAAAGACTTGTTGCTAAATTTTGGTTAATATGGTGTTGTTTACTAGCATATACTGATAAAAGAAAACTCAAAGCTACTGACAATCTCTTAAATGTTTATAAAATAGAGTAATTACTATTGTCAGAATTTATCACCAGTAATGCTTAGACACCCTATAGCTTTTACAGTCTAATAGAAAGGCATGAGGACTACCCTGAACACCTCTAGACCAAACTGATGGGTACTGTAAGCCAGCAAAAATTACCTCTTTATATCAGCATCAAATTTCATCTAAATACAATTTTTTTGAGTAGAAAATCTAAATTCCATTTACTTTTTAAAGGACTTTGCTTTGAGCACTCTGAACTCCTTCAAACTCCTTTGGCCTACCTACTTTAAAGAAACCAATGTCTCTAAGATCTATAGATAGGAGAACTGTTTTGGACAAAGTGTTTCACTTAGGAAAATGGGAACAGAAAAATCAGGATACCATCACTATATATTCTGCTTTGTGGGCTTTTACTGAGAAGAAATCAGCAATGACTGTATAATTAATGTTGAGACATGCATTTAAACAAATAGATTTCAGTCTTGCTGAAATATATGAATGATTGGATTTAGTCCCCAAACATGACATAGTAATTATTCACAGAATAATCTGGAGTGCAGCTGTGGGAAGTGTGGAGCATGGGGAAGTTAGGAAGCATTTGGGCGTGCAGTTTGGAGGGCACTGGGACTATGTAAGGTTGAGAATCCATTCAAAATGCAAGTTATTCTTAAGTTTGCCAAAATAGTTACTTGTGGTCTTCCTAAAATTGTAAAACAAAAAACAACAACAAAAAACCCAAACAAAAACCCCCAAACCCAACAAAACAAACAAATCGATGCCTCAGAAGAAAACTCCAAACAACCCCACAACCCAGTGGAGGTCACCCACAGATTTGTATTGTACACAGAGACAAAATACTTAGAAATTATGTACTGAGTTCTTATTCTAGCAAGGTATAAAAATATGTTTCTTGCTCTACAGCACTCCTACCTTCTAACCAGAAGCCATGAAGAACTCTGTCCTTTCAGCCACATACATTAGCTGTTGAGGGGGAAGGAGGTAGGTACTACATTTATTTATCAGGACTGCTATTAAACACTGTTACACTGTTAAACACTGCACAACTCCCTTCTTTATCCATCCTTCAATACCGCACACTTGAACATAACCTGAGCTGAAAGGCTGTCCACACATTAATCATATACTTCAAAGCCTCAATCAACTTTCCCAACAAAGCAAAAACATGAATTTTTAAACGCCCTGTCTCAGTGGGAGTCAAGGTTTGGGTGGAGGGAGGAGACATGTGGGAAGTAGAAATGTGCAAGGTTGAAAGGCAAAGGTACAACTTGTAACTGGGACTTCAAGGGGTGGATAAGCTTAACTAGTGACTTCTTGGGTTTTTTAACGCTTGTGTTGATAGTATGTGCACTTCAGAAACCTGGCCCTGGCCCTTAGTTTCACAAAGCAGGGGAGAGAATGTGGAACAACAGCTGCACTTCAAAAGCCACATGGCTTTCAGAGTGTTTTGTTCCCCTTCACACGTTTTTATGCCAGAAGGGAACATATGGTCCACTGTTTGGAAATTTCCCAACCTAAATTTTTGTTTGATTAATTTCATCCAACTACTCCCAGTTACAAGCCCTCATAACACCCCAGACAGTTATGCTCCTTCCTTTACATTTATACCCTTCAATTAGATGTAGACGCTTATGCGCCTTCTTAATCATCATATAGCTATGTACATCTAGTTCTTTTCATCTTTTCTTGCCATCATCTTTCTGCACTCTTTAATCATGTTTGTGGCTCTTTTCTGAATTGCCTCAGTTTCTTGATATTTTTATCTGATCTTAAAGTGTCCATACCAGTGCTTTCTCTTGTAGGTGCAGTGTTACTCCTGTACTGAGAATCACTTTCTCTTCAGACTCTTACATATCACCCATCATAAGAGTAGCTGAGCAGTTTTCAACATGTTAAAGAATGTAGCCAGTGTCCTTGTTCCAAGCCTGGCCTATGACCCTGCATATGTCCCTGATTTTGGAGCTTTGTGTGGCATCCTATTACAAGTTCATGTTCAACTTCTCATCTATTTTTATTCTCCAAATGAAAGATGCCAGTGCAGGGAGCCTGCAGGAACCTGGATGCCTTAACAAAATGCTGATGCTAGGTACAGATTATTCTTCTGCAAGCAATGAATCTCTGCACTGTGAAGAACTTGATGGTGTACAAGCTGGACAAACTCTCATCCGTGGTACACACATAGGATACGCCTTGGCCCTGAACTCATACATGCTGTTTAAGAGGGGATCCAAATCATGGTTTAGTTAAGCAAAAAGCCAGCTTGACCCATTCAAAACTCCAGTGAACTAATGGTATGCAGTCTCCTCACGTACTGTTTGAGCATGATCTAAAGTCTCATAATTTATACATTTTAAACAGTTAGTTTTTCTTCCCCCTCAGTAAATGGGTAACAGGAAACAGACAAAGCTCCTTAACTTTTCTTTAATCTTCCTCACTAGTGAAGTGAAAATCAAACGATAATTGTCTGGATGATCTCATTATTGTCAACAAAACTGAAACCTTGAAGTCCACATACACTGAAATGATGATACATTAAACAAAAAAGGGAACTGTGCTTACATGTTGTTCAATAAATAAATAAGAGCTATAGAGAGATTCATGATGAATGAGCACCCTGGGAGGGCTTCAGCTTGTCAGAATTATACAGTGACATTAATCACAGCATAACAGGATTGCTGCAGGCTTCCAGTGCAAAGTCCTCATTATATCTTCAAAAAAAAAAAAAAAAAAAAAAAAAATCCCCACAACTTCCAAGCCCCTCGAAGTGGAATCTTAACTAACAGACTTTTTCAGCAGAATACAAAACTCATAATAAACTGACCTTCATCACATAAAGAATCACCTAAGCAGTGGAAACCTGTCAATCTAGTTGCACCATCCAACCAGGCTGTGTTTCCACAGTGTTTGTCATCATTGTGCTTGTATATCAACATGCCAAATTATTCTTCATGGGCTCTCAGCTACATTAGCAAAGCTAAACTGTGTAATTCCACTATTATGACCTCTCCCACCCAGGTGAAACAAGCAATATTTGTAAAGCAGTCTCACCAACAGATCTAGGTGTCACGTCAGCAATGCTTTCGGGGGAGTACCACCTCCTCAGCACTTGAAGAGAGGCTGCTGGAGGGCAAAATCCTACAGCACTGGCTTGTCTCCAGAAGAATTCAAAAACATGGGGACCACAAATGACAGTAATATTGTCAATTGGTTCAAATTTGCCTGGATAATTCGGTGTTTATTCTAAGAATCAGATAAATGAGACATCTGAGTGCTGTCATCTTATGAGTTATGAGCCATTAAATTAATGTCCTTCAAATATTATACATACGTATACTTGCCAAACACAAGCACTTTAACAGACCTTCCCTGAGACAGTCATAGACAGTTTCTACTTCTGGCCAAAGCAAAAAAAAAAAACCAACAGTCTTTCTTTAGCAAGTTACTTTCCTGCTTCTAGAAGAAAAAACTAGGGGATAAAATTTTCATGTTTAAAATCATCTATTCATATCTATCCAAATGCCAGAAATCAGAAATACGAATTACTAATAAAAGAATGTTTAAAACTTCAAAGATTTTTGTGGCTTAAGTTTCCATAGTGTCTTGAGAAACAGTTTGAATAACATCTACTTCTCTCCTACACAGTTTACTTACCTCTAGGTTGGGTGTACTTTGGGATTTTTGTTAATGGAATTTCCACAACAGTGACCAGACACCATTCACTGCAACTATGTTAGGTTCACAGAGGCATCACCCACGCTACACATTTTCTGTGCTATTTTGTGGTATTAAGAATGTGAAACAAATACAGAGTAATATTTGTGGAAAGAGAATTTAGGTATACAAATAAATGGATGGATTTTCAGGAGTTCACTACATTTGGTGTTGAGCTGGTTTTAATGTCAAGTGGGAGTTGAGTAGTACTGAAAAAATCTGGTCCCAGTTATGGGTGCTGAGAACATAAAAATCCTACCCCGGTATAGACAAAGCCTTAAATGTCATTGATCTTTTTCTTTCCCATTGAGCTCTAATCCTGCATCAGCAGAACAAAGAATTAGTACTGCATGGTTGGGAAGTTAAATTTTCCTCCACACCTGCAGGTCATTCCTCCTGGGCTCCCTCCATTGATAGCCAAAAAGTTATTTGCTTAAAAAACTAATCATGTGGTGCAGCTGAGCTCCCTCATTTCCAGAAGAAAGGCATCTGAAGTTAGGTCCCTGTTTCACAGAGAATTCATGAGAGAGCTGGGTTCAATCAGTGGGATCAGCCTGCAGAATCTGGGCTGTGATTTCGTTACTGTTTGTTTAGTCTAATTAAAAACATGTATCTTAGGTAAAATTTTCTTACTTTCAACAAAACTATAACACACTGTAGTTTAAAAGCCTTGGATGAAGAGTGTCATGTAAATGCAAAGGGCTAAGAACACGGTAGGAGGTTTACATTTATGAAAGAAAAAAAGTAGACTGATTCAAGAAGCATTTCTTACTAGGTAAGAGTTTCTTAAAAACCACCATTTGAGATAGAATTAACTGAAGAAAGCTCCTTTATAGTCCTTCATGGCAAGTTATTCAGCTGAGGACGTAATATCCTCTTATCAAAGCCTCCTTTTCAAGGAAGGAAGAATTTATTAAACAAGACAGACAGACAGGAAGAGCAGTAGATGATGCTCACATCTCTAAGTCAAAGGCACTTGAAACACTAAAACCCTTTCTAGTCCACCTACCCCCAGGTGTGTTCCAGCAGTGTTTTTCCCACAATAAAATGGAGGCTGGGGGAAGCAACAAGGAAGGGACAGAAACTCCATCAGCCCCTTGAAAGACACTGTGAATCCCTCCTCTATATTCAAGCAAGTGGTACAGAAGGAACGCCTTATGACTTTCAGCATAATTCCTCACTTTAATCAAACATGGGGAGAAGCAGGAATTGTAGGGAATTCCACAAAGCAATAAACAGCAATTTAGTGGTGATAGGATACGAGCTACTCCCCCACCCCCAGTGTAGACTCAGATTTCAGCACTACCAGAACTGTTTCAAGTCCATCGTTCCCTCTAGTCTCATTAAACTTTTTTGCATGCTGGGTGAGTCCCAGTTGTTTGGATTTTCACATTAGCTTATATACTGTGGCCTGTGCTGTTTCACATTCAGTCTGTCTCGGGTTTTGGTGCTAAACCCATACCATAGATGCTACAGCAATACATCCCCAAGTGCTGTTGAGGCCATGGCCCCTGACTGTGTCTTTGAAACATGGTTTGCTAAAGTTTTCTGTAATGCTGCTAGGAAAGCATTTCCTGTTAAGGACTACTATCTCAGAATAAAGCAAGCTATGTACTGTCGTCTTTATGACTCAGAATAGGAAAAATAATCAGACCGTGGACCCAACAGCCATTTCTAGACCTATGTCCATAGCTAGAAAGTGCAAAAACAACGTCCAAAAGGTGACAAAAAAACTGTCCTTCCTTGAAGGTTTTGAGAATGACGCTTTCAACACAAATATAAAATAGCTTGAAAGAGCAAGGAAAGACCCAGTTCTTAAGACTCAGCTTCATCCTGTCTCTCTTGCAGCAAAGCCATCCTTTCTCCTCAAAGATCTGAAGCAACCTGAATACAAGGAGAGAGAAATGGAAGTCATGTTCCCTCACCTCCCCAGGGCTGGGCTCGTGCTCAGCCTCCTACATGTGCATGTCTAGGAAAGGGTCCTCTGCCTCTGCAGCCATTGCAACTGTTTTCACACCCAGATTTTACTTCATTTCTCCCACAGCAGGGAGAAAGCTTCGTAAGAAATTCGTATTTTCTAGAAACCACAAACCTAATACTAGCTGTTAGTAAAATAATCTCTCTCCCACCCCATTTTAGTCATATCAAAAAAGCTACCACTAATCTGTTTATTCTGAGGATGTTTCTTTCAGCTCTTTTGCTGCGTGAGGAATTCATCCTTCCTGTAAGTGATACTGATGGCGTTATGAAACACATACCTTTTGCCTTCTTTCTCTGTTCAACTAATGGAATATATGAGCCTTAGGAAGTCTCCATGGATCAAAAGAGAGACTATTTTGTCCTCTTTCTCTAACCAATTGACCGTATGCTGCACTGGAGAATAAATTAGCAGATGGAATGACTATCTCCCAAAGAAAAAATAATTCCAGATTATCTTTTCTCTAACAGTTTCCAAAAATGTTTCTTTACTTGAAATGTCAGAAGAAACAAATCTGCAAACTAACAAAAGATGGATGTCTACGATTTACTGCACTTATTGCTTTCTGCTAAAACTAAGTTTGACAATCAGAGGCTCATTTGAAATGACAGCAGTCACCAAGGATTGGACGAGGTGTGGCTCACAATTCACTAAAGAACAGTATTATATATTTTCTGCTATGAGGCACCTCAACAGCAACACAACATTGACTTTCTGCAGTAATTGCAAACAGAATGTCTTAAAAATACACTGGAATAAGGTATTTATTCATTAAAAATGGAAACTACTTCTTTAAGTTGTTGACTCAGTCCCTCTGAGCCCAGATGTGCATGGAGCTACAGCTCCATCCTTAAACTATCCCTCGTCCCAGATCTCCAGGCTGGGCACGCCTCCATGGGAAATTCAGCTCTGATGGTCTCCACTTCCCCACCCCAACCCCTACCCCAAGTAGAACAGAACAGATCACACAGTTGAGCTGTCTAGCTGAGCAGACTTGAGTGGATTTCCAGCTCTGAAGGCCTTCAGTTCCCAGAGTGAGTAATCTTAAAGGGCTGGTTTGATATAAAGCTAAACCACTCTCAGTAATCAGTTAATCATAGAATATTCCCCAGAATCAGCTACTGAAAAAAACCCAAAAGAACAAAAAGAGAAAATAAAAATCCTTCCTCGTAGACATCATTACAGAAATCCCAGCTAAGGCTGATGGTAGCTTACTTGAGTAAAGACTGTAAGAACAGATTTTTAAAATCATATAATTTAACAAATGTTACTTCTAATCTGTTTTTGACAAAAATCCCCTGCGTTTCCACATTTGTCTTGGATCAATAGATGTTTGCCAGGCTTCTCTAAAAGGGTTATTATTTCCAGAAATAACAGCTAGTCTGAAAGACTTCTTCCTGAAAGGAACAGAACAGACAATATCCAGAGACTAAGCTGTGCCATAACGTACTGGTAATATGTGAATCAATAGATGAACCTGCTGCATGAACATAATTTCCAGCATTGCACGTCAATAAATAACTTGATCACATAGAATAAAATTTTCTTTGGCCAGCACTGGATGGATCAATGTTATCATACAATTTACAAAACAAATCAAGTTATTTTTCAAGAATCTGAAAGTCTGCATCATCTCCCAAATCCCCAAACCTTTCCTGTAAAATAAAACCACAGTTTGCCATACTGCTTGTGGTCTCATTTTGCTTTTTATATGAGGAACTATTAGTGTTAAATAAAAGTAATAATAATCCAGATTACATTTAGATGAAATTGAAAGACGTGTGCAGGCTCTTTACCTTTTTCCTCCTCCCATCCACATATTTAATTGAAGCAAGAAACTTAACAGTTACAATCATTCAAACATACAAGTAATAAAGGCTTTGTATATAGGTGAAACTCTGTTAATACTAGTATGGTTTGTATTTAAAAGTATGACAACTCCATCAATCAGAAAACGGAGATAATAAACATCTTTGAAGAGTGTTTTAGAAGTTAGTGGAATATTTACAAATATAAATTTGAACTTCTGATCTTAAGGCTCTCATGTTTCTCTAATTACACTGTCATTGGAGCTCCCTGTGTATATAAATATGTTTGGGGTGTGTCTAAATAAAATTACTTAAATTAAAATTACTTCTGCATTCTTTCTGCCAAGAAAAATCTTAAAATATAAGGCATATTATATGGATTGGTAGGTGAAGAACACTCAGATACAATAGTGAAATGTTGTCCAAAAATAAATTTTACGTTTGTTCCTTAGAGCGCCTGAACCAAACGTCTAACAACTATTTCATAACCACTCGATATATTTCCATGTCTCTATTTTTCCTTTAATGCAGCCAACCCATGTTCAAACATACACTTTTTCAAAGGGCGTCTCACTCTTATAACTGAATATGCAAATCAGCGCTCAGGCAGGTTTGGCAGCATAGTCACTGCACCAAAAGTGGAGTTTAGATGTCTTCATTGGGAGAAAAGTTGCTGAAAACGGAATTCAAATTATGTAGGCCTAAAAGGAACATAGGATTTAGCAAAACAAATTCACTGTGCCTCTTGGTACAGGAGAACCGAAGTTTCCTGGGCCCAAACTGGGTACCCTGGCCTGTCATAGATTTGTAGAAAGACAGACAGAAGAGAAGCAGGAATAAGCAAGCTATGTACTGAGCCCAAAGCACTCAAAAGTAGAGAATCATGGTAAATAAGGCCAGAAAGGACTTCAAAAAGGTATTTAGTGCAGCCTTACTCCCAGAGCAGGGTCAATACAGTCTTGTTATTTCTGGCAGATGTTTAGATAAAGATGTCCAAAATGAAGCTTCAGCACCTCCCTGTGCATTAGCATTTTTTTTAATCTTAACTCTTAGGGAGATTTTTTTAAAAAAAGCATTAAGCCAGAAGTCATTCGACACAAGCTAAGCTCATTATTTCCCTTCCTGTGCCTCACAGATGTGGAAGATAGATTATTCCTTTCTTCTTTTCACATCTTTTGCACACTTGCATATTACTTCTTCTATTAGTCTTCTTTAAATAGAGAACCCTATTTATTTAATCATTCCTCCAAAGTCATGTTTGCCACACCTCTGATCATTCTCCTTGCTTTCCTCTGGATTCCTTCCAATTTGTTCACACCTATACAACTCTCCAGCCACGGCTATACGCATGATGACTAGGGCAGAAAGAACAAGTCATTTCTTAATGCAAGATAAACATATTCCTGACTCACTTTCAGCTTATGAACTACGACAGTGCTCAGATATGTCTGCAATAAGTATTATCTAGTTGACTGTCCCAACCCATTATTTGTACAGTATTTTGCATGAGTCTGCTAGAAGTGCATTTTCTCTGAGAGAGGAAAGTTTGGACATTTTTCCAGCCTGCAAACTCATTTTGAATTCTAACATTCTCTTCCCACTCCTTGCAGCCTCTCGCCCCTGGGTATCTGAAACACATACTCACGTACTTACTTTTTGATCTATATTCACTGATAACATTCAATAAGGTTATCCATACTGAATCCATAACAGACATTTGCAGAATCCCAACAGCCACTTTGGGAGGGAACTGTTGGCGATTACTCTTAAAGTACCATTTCCGAGCTGATTTTGCATTCACCTTAGAGCTCCCTCATGTGACTTCTGCAGCAAAGGCAACTTGTAGAGGTGGACATCTTTGATGCAGCTGTGTGATAGTTCTCTCACAACTGTTAGAAAGTGTTTGGGAAGAGTGACAAATGTCTCTTTCTATTCAAATTGTTCCTGTCCTCTGCTTCCTGTTTCCAACGGTAACCTATCTGCTTCCATGAAGAAGCTACTCCCTTTATCAGTGACTAAAATCAAAGGCACTTTTTCCTACTAAAAATAAGACATGGTTTATTGTCTCATTTTTAATTATGAAATGCATTCACTCTGCTTGTTGGCTGAGGCTTTAGCATAAAGGTAATTGATAAACAATGAATGGGGACGATAGTGAAACATTTTAAAACCGTGTCTTCCTTTAGCTAATTGAGTGTGCTCCTCCCACTCATGGCTGTGGAACCTCGAAGCATCCTTATGGGCTAGAGTTCCTGGAGTCTGTTGCACTCCAACTTGTGGGGTTTTATCCAGCCTGAGGGCCAACTTAAAACTGAAGTTCCCAACTGAACACATTGCTTTTCATAATACCAAGACACCCTAAAAGAATTCAAATTAAAATACTGAAAGCTTTCATTTGAGCAATTACAATGCTTATATGACAAATGACACTCCACTCTCCCTCTCTCTCTTCTTTTTCTTTCTACTATGGGAACAATAAGCACCACAGAAATCCAGGTCTGCCTACTCTGCTTTTCCTTGGAAATTAGAAGACAAGTGGCAAGCCAGTTGATTTGAGACATCTGAGAGATTGCACATGTGAAAGGCCTGTTAGCTGAGTTGGGAATTCTTTCCTGCCAAAACTGAGTCTGTCTCTATATTTGTACTTGCTTAGCAAAACACCACTGCAGTTGCCAAGTTCTGGCCTGCTCCACGTGTGAGGTTTTATGTAAATTCTTTAATAGCTGATTTTGGTTGCAGGCTCATGACTATTAAAACATGATGCAGGGGGAGGAGGTCATGGAGCCACTCAAAGCTTGCTGTCAGGGTTTTGGGGTGGGAAGTCTTGGTGGCAAATTCAAGACAGCTAATGCTTGTGGATTCGGGTAGGTGCCTGCTCACTGAAGGGTACAGCTCTGGAGAGCTCAGGGCAGCTGTCTCAGTCCAGCACTTGGAATAAACCTGGGGCCAGGATGGACCTCTCTGCTTGCACCTCTCCTGCTTCTTCAGGGCCTGGGTGTAGCAGCAGTTGCCTGCTCTACAGGGACTCCCAGGAGGCAAGAGGTGGAACATCTGCTCCCACCAAACAAATACATGCAGCCTGAACTGCAGTAACAGATCACCACAATATATGCCAAATGCAGATGCTAAATAAGGTGCATACCAGCAAAGAGCCTGGTAGGGTCCCAACTATACATAAGGTGTCTGAGTGCTCTATTGGTAACACGAATCTAAATGCATTTCACTGGGAAAGCTTAGAGAAATGCTCATTGTTAGGAATCCACACCTACTCCCTCTTTCATTTAAAGTTCACAAAAACTTCCAGAGCCTCAGTGATCCAAAAATGCCTGCAACAAACCCATGAAAGATTATGCTTCAAAGTCCTGCTATTTCTAAGGCAATAGGCAAGCCAAAGCAATTCTTCCTTAAGCATAAGGGGAAAAAAAAAGAAGAAAACAGACGTAAACCCTTCCCCTCCCTCTCTTTACAGGTCTCCTTTAAACAGATTGCACCCCTCCCCCTACCAAAAGGGAGGGGGGGAAAAAAAAAAAAAAGAAAAAAAAAAGAAAGAGATGGTTTAAACAAACAACAGATGCTGTCTAAACTAACTGCATGGTAAGTGCATACTAAAGACATACGTTGTCTTCTACGCAGCCATATGTCCTTCTCACACACACACTTTGGTTCCAAATTTGGTGTAGTTTTAGAAAAACAGAACAAGGGTGCATGGAGAGGTTGTACTCTAGTAAGTTTTCAGAAAATCCCCTAAGATTTGTTTAATCGATGACAGACCCTAAAAAGTAAACTGTACAAATAAAATGCTCCAGGAAACAGAAATTACTCATAACAATTAAGCAGATTAGTAAGTATAGACCACATTTCTGACGAGATGATGTTGCCGCATAATTGTTGCTTGTGAATTTGTTAGAGTATAACATTAGATTAAAACGATCCACAAGACCCTTGAAGGAATTTATTACAAAAGTCTCTCCTTTTAATTTATAGCAACTTCATATACTTATCCTAAACAACAAACTCTCAACTTTCCTTTAAAAAGAACTGAATTCTACTTTGTTCCTCCTGGATTCCAAATGTAATGCTCCTTCCGAGATGATAAAGTCATAGGCTGTCAAACATATAGCTTAACTGTACCAGAACTATTAAAGCTGGAAAACATGGCTTGGAAAATAACAGCAGTTACACTTAAGCACAGAAAGCTGTTGCTTCCAAGTGTATGCTTGGAGGATTAAGAAAAGATCAAGAGGTAAAAGATCACAGATCTGGCCAGCTGTTGGCATCTAACTCCAAAATGTGGACAATCCCATCCTTTTACATTGACTTTAGTGGAGTAGCTACAGCAAGCCTGTAAACCAAAACAGACTGTGGCCCAGTGTATTTAAATATTTCCCTCTTTGCATAGCTGAATTAATCCAGTTAACCTGAAAATTATTTTTTAAAAAACATCCAAGCCAAACTGCATTTTCCCTACTATTAATTAACAACTTGGGTATCTTTGAATAATTGTTTCCGCTTCATCCCCTTATTTGCCTTTAGCCAAACTTGCAATTCACACACCAAAATTGTTTTCAGGTACTAGGTCCAGAGCATCCTTAGAAATTTTGTGACAGCATCCTGGTATTGCTACTTCTGTGCTATAATGTGGTTCTGTCAGTGGGCTGGGACTGCCCTAGGAAACTTCTCTCCAGTAAACAGTATTTTTTATAGAAAGGATGTAAGAATGTAGTCAGTCAGCAAGGTCAATGGCAAGCTGTTATACCTACACCTCAGTGATGAAATTTGTCAGGTGTTTCCTTGATCCTCTCTCTTTCCCTCATCATATCCTTCCCTCAGCAGCAGCTACCACTGGGAGAAACATAGCTTTCAAAATACAAAAGCAGGTATAGAATCTTTATATGGCTACTTTTGTTAGGAAAAAAAATAAAATTAATTCTGTAAGTGTAAAAATAATTCAAAATATTTGGATTCAAAGTACACCTTTGTATACAATATCTTTAATCTAAATTCGTTTAATTCTGTAGAATACCTCTGCACTTTTCTGTTAATTGTATTGATGCTCAGGCTCATCTTTGCTTCTCGGTGAAAAGTGATAGAAAACCAGAAACCGATGCTTGCAACACACAATGGGGCAGTTGGCCAGCCAGTCACACAGGTCCGATGCTTCCAGAAATAAGCGCTGCACTTGTTCTAACCTATAAAACTCTAAATACTTTGCCTGAAAGAAATCACATTGTTATAGTATAATACCTAATTATTAAGCATGTGAGCCAAGTAGCCACTGTGGACAGATGAGTGGGTAGATAAACTGATTTTAGTGTAACTTCGAGCAATACTGATTTTTCTTTCCTAGGTCTGGATGGTTAGAATCTTGCCCCTAAAGAGACTGCTAGGAGAGAAATATCTTCTCAAAATCTATTACCAAAAAACTGTAATATATTTTCTCCTACAAAATATAACTCTTAAGTCATGCATGAAGGTAGTTTCTTAAGTTTTGACAGTGTTTTAGGGGAATTTACATGAATATTCATTAAAGGTTTACAGTCACACAACTAACACAGTCCCAAACACGCATTCCCCACCCCAGTCAGGCTCTCTCAGCAGGCCTGAGCAGCCAAACTAGTTTTCTGTTTCACCACTGGTTTCTAAGTACTTAAGTTCTTTGAAATTCAGAATCTTATCTTTAGTAAAACAATGTCTCCTAAAAGAACAAAGGTTTCATCTTACATTTCTGTGTATGAAACAATTCTCATAAACCACCCGCTTTGCCCGTATGATCCTCTCTGCATTCAGTTGCAGCCTGTCAGCATCCAGGTTTCTGTAAGTTCTCCTGTTCATCACCTCTGCCTGCACTACTGCTGACACACCTTAGAAAGAAAATTCCCTGACGTTAACACACTAATAGTTGGTGACCAGTACAGTCACCTTGTTTACTTCAGAGCAACCAGTGACTTCTTAGCCAAAGGCATGTTTTAAATCAGTTCAAAAGCCATTTGAAAGTCTCCTACAAAACCGTGCCTAGAGAATCATCATCATTCTTCAGCAGTTAGATCAGGAATGCCTGTCAGTAAATTAGCCATGTACTGTCCTTTCAAGGGGTACTCTTTATGGCACCTCTGATGTCAGCAGCACTGCAGTTTGCAAGTGGATGAGTATAGCAATTCGGTGTTTACTTCCAGATAGCAAGTTAGCCTAAGTAAACAAAGATTGCCATAATACATGAGTGGAATGTGAGACAGGGGTGAAAAATGAGGTTGGTTAGGTGAATTTTCACAAACCCAAACCTTCATAGCAAGGTTTATAGTGTCCCCGTCAATTGTTCCACTGCCCCCCTGCCTCCATTTTCCAGTCATTCATTTAACATTACACTGGTTCATGCTAAGTCTGTTACCTTTGGGTCTAACAATTAGAACAAAAGGTAACTCCTGGGTTAACAAAAGACTTGATGTCTTTTATCCTTCCACTCTATACTCCTATACTGGCTGCACAGATATGCAAAAGAGGATATTACTGTTCAGTTGAAATGCATATGTAAAGATTATCTGTCACTACACTGTGTAAACCAGCAGTCCATCCTTTAAAACACTTAAATGCAGGAGTCTTGACTTGCAGAATTCAGAATAAAGCATGAAAATCTATCTGACAAGGTCAAGTATTTATAATCATCAAATGAAATGTTGCAATTAGTGCTGAGATTTCAGATTTTGATTTACTGAGCAGGATCTGAGTTAACTCTTACTCAGTGATTAGTAGGTAAATAAAGAAGAGGTCATCTATGGCCCTTAAAACTTTTGCATAAATGCACACATGGAGAAGAAAAAGGAAATGAAAAGCTGGATGATTAAAAAAAGAAAGAATATCAGGAACCTTGATTCTTCCATTAGTAATTTCATAGTCTCCATTGACTGACTTAAGTAAAAAAAAAAAAACAAACAACATAATGGATTCAAGAAACCAGACGGCTCTGAAGATGAAAGCAGAACTAACAACTCAGGGTAATTTTTACTATGTCCAGTAGAGATCTTCTAAAAGAGAACAGGAGGAGGAAAGCAAGCTGGTCAAAATGTAGGACATCATACTAAAGTCACCCTAAGCAGTAACATTACTGTAGGGAAGCATAATTCTGAACATGCTAATGATTCCATTTGTTATTTATTTGTTCCTTTTGAAACTCCTAACAGATGCCAAGGTCCTGAGAGCACATCTGATATTTTTGTCACTTGCTGTTATTCTAGAATACCAATATGTCTTTTTAGGAATTTGCTGAAGGGATGGGAAGTGACTGGAGTCTCAAGAAAGACCTGTGGCCTCCAGTAGTGTCTCAGATAATGCATTCTATCCTTACTTTCAACAGTGTTCAGAATACTGGGGGGGGGGTTTAAACCTCTTCAAGTAGGCCTCATGGTCTCACTTCTCACAATTAAATCCCCAGAGGAACCATAGAGAGGACATAAAATTCAGCTTCATTTCCAAATTTGGGCCAGATCCCATGCAAATGAAAGTAAGATCAAAGCACCACAGAAAAAATCTCTTTGGTGCTCATGCTTTGGTTAACTCGAATCTGGCCCTTGTAAACTAGAAGATACTAATAACCTGTGACCTTGCACAAATACCGAAGATTTTTATCTGAGTATCTCCTTTAAATTCGCTTTATAAATAGTTAGCTTTGTACACCATTTCCATGAGGAAGTTTCCACATGGAAGGTTTCCACTTGTTAGCGTGCGCAAGCAATATCAAAGTCCCCCAATGCCACTGATGGCTACAGCACATGCTGGTAGCTTAGGTGTGGATGGAAGCAAGTCATGCTGGAATAGAACTTCCTTTGAGACATCTATTCACCAGTGATAGGAAAACAGATGCTCATGTTTTTATACTTATGTTAAAAAGTTCTTTCAAGTTTTGCCTTCAGTGATAAACTTAAAAACAAAGAAAAACTGTTTCTTCCTGTTTTAAAAATAACACAAAAAGCTGAAATTTCTTTTGAAGAGAGTAGTCAAGGAATCAGAGAACTAGGGAACAAAGAGTCTAAGTTTCCATCTGAAGAAACCAAAGGAAATTTCTGCTTCCGAGAGTAGCACATCAAACATTTCGTAGGGTCACTCTAGCCACCCTGGAAGCCCTTCACCCTCAAAAACGTTTCTGAAATGAATAATACGAATACTAATACAAACACATCAGTCCTTCCTGTTGATGGCAAAGGACGGACTTTATCCGTTAGGCCCACACAACTCTTTTGCAAAAGAATAATATATTCTTATATTTCTTCTCTATACAAATTATACAGACAATGACACAGCAGAACAGCAACTGATGGAGATTACAGCTTCTTTAAAAGTACATAATATAGGAGACTAGCCAGATCATTTAGAAACATCGACTTCTTTCTTTTTACAGCATTTTTTTTGGTCTTTACTACCTGTCAGTTGTTACCAATGGAATAAGAATTCTCTTCCTCTCTCTCTATCATATATGTATAAAATTTATATGAATATATATGCACACACACACAGAGTCTGAATATACATATATGATCTAGGTGGCATTTAGCTAACAGAACACCCCTTAAATTTTTCAGAAAACATCCACCAGGGAGAACAGGTACAAAGGACAGACTCTGGAACATCACTACTTTATTTTTTTATATTTTTTAATACTCTGGAACATTACTACTTTATTTTATATATTTTTTATTTTATATATTTTTTAATACTGCAAGCAATCAGTATCAAATCACAAAAGAATAAATATTTTTCAGATTAATTGATAAAATTTTCGACAGAAACTATTCTGGACAGTATTTGGAGAATCAAACAGAAAATTATTAATATGATGAGAAAATTGGCTGCAGTTTCTCCAGATATTTCTAGTACACTTAAGCATCAGAAGAAATATCTGGAGAATATCAAAGGCAACAGATTCAATCGTTTTTCCTTATTTTAAAAATCAAACCATTTTAATTTCTTTGCTACTTTTCAAGAAAGGAAAACCCAAAATTTACATAGATATTTTGCCTCAAATGCTAGGGAGTTTTTTTTAAAATGAAAGATTTCTCTGTCTTCAGATATTACTTATTGCAGGAATGTTGCTCACTGTGAATTTTTCTCCAGTTAAATTTCAATGGAGTTACTGTAATTGACAAATTTAATCACAAACAACTTTGCACACATGTGACTGAATCATGTATATACTAGAATAAATATGCAGGATGCATTCCAAATGTGTTGGCTCTGGCCCAAAAGCCAATGACTGAAGCAAATTTCAATTATCCACATGCTTTAAATTAAGAACTTGCTTAAGTGTTTGGTGAGTTAAAGCCATAACTTTTTACATTTCTCTCCAAGAGGATTTTAAAATATTGTCCCGGGATATTTAACAATAAAGAAAAGCTGAAGAGCAATGATGTTAAATACAGTTACACAGGAATGAGATAGTGGGAACAAGAAAAAAAAGTGAACTCTATCACTTGAGTATTTGTACTCTTTCTATTGCAGAAATCTAAAGACTGTGAAAATCTTGACTGATAAGTTTGTATTCAACCATGGATTAAGGAAATTCATTTTTCGGATCTTATTATAGAGCCAAAAGACTGAAAGAAGCCTATATTCTAGCTCTCTAATGGAATCTTACAGTGCTGTTTCAAACCAAGCTGAATAAAATATTCATTATTATTTGCCAAAGAATGTTGTATTCTCTTATAGTTCTGCCTTCTTTTTCTCCTCTTGCTTTTCCCTTGTGCTTGACAAGTTACACTTCTAATTTGGTATATTCTCAGACGCACAGTGCAGCACTGCATGACAGTTTAGTTCTAATTAAATAAAAACAAACAGTAAGCAAACATTACTGTAAAATGACAGAACCAAATCCAAAGCTTCAATGATATTAGAGCTGTAAAAAACCTACTAGATCACATATAATTCCCTAGCAAGGATACAACGATTCCCCAGCAGCAATACAGCAGACAAACATTTGCTAATAAAAGTGGGCAATGTTTGCAGAGATCTAATGATTACAAAAACGTATTTCTTTACATATGGAAACATGTATTTTAAAAATCCCTGATCTCTTCCACTGTTTGCAACTATAGTCAACTCTGTTTTTTCTCCTGATAACTCTGTGTGCTTTACGGGATGTAAAAACATACGAGTTTAGTCCTTTGGCAGAATTTAAGTTGATCTAATTTACTTTATCTTCAAGGAGTTTAAGAGTTTGATGTGCTGATCTGGCTTCAAATGCAGTAGAAGCAAAACTCTGATACAGTTTACCCACACAGTCACTTTTTAAATAAATTAATATTTGTTCCCATTCTAAAAAAAAATTATTTAGATAATTCTCATTCATCTTTGACTTCTCTACATGTGGAATTTAACCTCTTTTGCACACAATGCAGAACAGCATGACTAACTGATATAATGTATAGGAAATGACTTGTGGAGCTAAAGCAAACAGTTGATGTGCTTACAAGATAAGTGTCAGCTTGCGGAAATAGCAAATAACAATGACACAATTCCCTCCTCTCAAAGTATGTGCACTGTGCAAAGACCTGCTGCTAATTTTCACTCAGCAAGGGGGGATGCCATTGGCCTTTTGTTACACAGAGAAACCGGTGATGTCATTTGGCTTTGTACTGGATATTCTGTTGCCTACCAGTCTATGAGAAGATTTTTCCCAGCTAAAAGTAGCACTCTGCTGAGCAGAATTAAATAATTCCACATGAATCACTCCTTCAGGCTGTTATTTTGCTCATATGTGTTGGAATCTATGGTTGAGTGAAGTATGGAGTAAAATATCATTGGCATCAACATGGTTTTTTGCAATCCTTGGACTAATTCTCTGGTTCCTTTACTAGTTAAATGCCCTTATTCGGAATGGAAAAAGATGCCTTATTTTTTTAAAGCAGTCCCAGGAATCTTGATAGTCCAATTTAGTTTCTACAAGAAGTTTAGATCAAAATATGCTTTGCGTCAAACATGAAAGTGTCACTTCCAACAGAACAACAAAATTAAGCACAGACAAAAAATGTTTTTCAAACTTTTATTCCTTTTTTCATTTGAAAGCAATTTATTTTAACACTTCCTGCTAGACAGCAAAGTGCAGATTTTGTAACAAAGTCAGGGACAGAGAAGACAGGCAAGGTTCTTTTCCGTGTTAGGGTTTGCTTCTTGTTTTCAGGATTTCCAGTTCAGCTTTCATGGAGGTTGTCAGAGGGTCCTCATCTCCAGGGCACAACAATGAAATATAGTAATTGGATGTGGCACCACAACTCCATGAGTTTATCCCAACTTGTCAGTGCTGGCTACTCTTTCCCCCCATTAATTCCATCACACTGGCTGGTGGCCCCTGATTTGACATGCCTTGTCTGAGCAGAGATTACTGTTCTTCACTCGGTGGCCAGTCCCTCATTCCTTACTCACTTGAGTAGTTCTGCTGCAATCAGCAGGATTTCTCATATACATCAGAGCTGGAAGGAACCACCTGAGGATCCTTCAGCAAGCCAGCATGAGAAAAGGGAATGTGTGGTAACTGAGCTCAAGTCATGAGTTTGCAATATCAGCTCTGCACAGTGTAAGAGCACGTGTGGAACTCCTTGTAGCCAGTAAATAGCATATAACCAAAAAATGATCATGAAAAGAGCTATAGTGGAAAGGTGACAAGCACACAGTCACATAAGAATGAACACTGCCCAAAAAGTACGGCACAACCCACGTTAATTCCTACTGTAGTTGATTACCGCATAACAAAATACTTTTAAAATTACCATTGTTAGTTTTGTTGGAAGAGATGGAATTAGATGGCAGAAATCAGTTGATCAGGCATAATAATTCAGGACTATCAGATTGTAAAGACTGTTACTTGCCTAAACATTCCTAGAACTGTACTGGTTCACAGAGTCTCAGACAAAAAAAAAACAGGATTGCCTTAGCACCTCACCTTACATTCCATCTGTAGAGAAAAATACCTCCCAGGAAGACCATCTCTAAAGAGCAACAACCTACAGGGTACAGTGTATTTGAATTAAAGTTTCACCTTCAGATCCTTATCAGTTACAATTGATAAAACTGATATCAAGCATATGAATAATCATTTTTATATATACACATATAAATATGGATATGTTAAATAATAAGGACAAGGAGTAACTTAAGGATACTATTATATGCAGATGGATATAATTTGATTAAAGAAAATTTTAAATTCACTTTGAAAAAATAAATGAAAATTCAACTTATCTTAAAAACAGGCAGAGACTTTGCCTGGATATTCAAATTATAATGACTGTTTTGTATGATTAAGTTTGTTATCATTATCAATTCAAATAATATTTGAGCATGTGTGGTTAATTCACAGATTCTCCTGGTTCTTTAAATGAACAATACATTAATCTTTACTTCACAACCTAGACAATAGTCCTGGTCACATTTTTGTAATGGTTTTGAGTTTTCGTATTCAACTCCAGAGGAAACGGGATTTCAGTGATGGGTGAAACAGTGATCCCTGTGTGTGCTATAAAGCACCTAAGAAGTAATGAGCTGCAAAAGGGCTCCAGTTACTTGGAAACAGAAACTTAAGGAAGGAGTTTTTCTCATCTCATAATCTCCTTGGCTCTGTTGTTAGCACCTTTCTCTGGTTTTGAACCCGTAGGAAATACTGTATTTATAAAACAGATTATGTTCCTTTTCTTCTCTGTGTTTTATCTTTCTTTAAAACTGTCACCTTAAAAGTCTATATAATACCCAAATATTAGCAGATTCATGTCCAGCTGAGATTGTCAGTGATCTCTGAATAAACCCTTCAATGGGAACCACAAGTCCAAGGTTATTCAGAGAAGTCTGCATCTGCTGATATCCTCCTGCCTGCCTTTGGAGCGAATCCACTCCCTTTGACACCCCAGGTTCTAGGAATCTGCTAACCATCGAGGCTGAAAACGTTCATCAGAGCTCAAGAGAAATCTGCAAGCCATTTTCCTAACCTGGTGAGCCAGGTCAGTAAGATAATAAAAGAAAAAATGAAAGAAACTAACATAAATAGCTTTTGACATCCAGTGCCATAAAAGTAAAATACTTTAAAACTTGGCTTCATATAGAAGTTAGCTAATTATAGTGGCGCCATTCATGACGATATAATTAACTGTATGTCTGCATTTCTATTATAAACTCCTATTTTCAGAGGTTTATGATACGGCTTTAAAAATTTGCTCTGGCCAGAGACTTGGCATGACAAATCTCACCCTGGAAGCAATTTTTTTCCCTCCAAAACTGAAGACTAAAAACCTGCTGGTTTTTTTTTAAAGCTTAGAACAAGGTAACAAAAATAACCACACAGAAATAATGGGTTTTATGCACTCAAAGACTCTGGGTTTTTAAGAAACAAATTTTGTGTTATGTTGTGTGATTTAATGATAAAAACCCCTCCCAGTACTCATTTCTGGAATTGCTACTGTGCTGCACGTTGTCTAGGCTATGGACATGGACAAAAATTATACAGTTCTAATGAGGACCTGCTGTTTGAACAACTTCTGCACTTAAACCAGCCTGACATCTTATTCTTAATGGGTTCTTCCTTTTTTTTTTTTTTTTTTTTTTTTTTTTTTTTTTCCCCCTCCCGTTTTCCTCCTGAAAGCTGTATGGCTGCCAAAAAGCTGATCTTATGTGAATGGAATTGAGGACCCTTTCCTGCATTTAGCAAACTTAGAAGTGATTCCTTATGGAAAAAGAAGAAACACCCCGCAAGATGCAGAAAAGACGAGTTACCTGAAAGTGGGCAGGCAAAATTAACACACATATACAGTGCTTAGTTCTGTTTGCAGACAGGCAAGTTTTCAGGTCAGTCTATCACTAGGCAGACTCATTACTACTGTGCAATGGGTTGGTTACCTGTGTGACTTTAGGCTGGTCACTTGGTGACTCTCCCTATCTATATATTGTCTCCCTGAGATAAACACTGAAGCTGAGCTGTTACATTAACAAGTCTATAGAGATATAAAGAAATTTTTTTCTTTCTTACTCCAAGGTGAATAATCACAGTTTTCACCATGCTTAAAAAAACCCCATGACTGGTCAAATATTTCTCTGCGAGATTTTCAAAATAGAGTTATAGCCAATTTTTTTTTTTTTTTTTTTTTTTTTTTTTTTTTTTTACACCTACTTGAAATTTAAATTGGTTTTGTTTATTTATATACACTTCTAACAGAATCCCTTAGGCCAAAAATTGGTCTCATCCCTAAAATCCTAATTACCAACATTGTACTGGAAACTGCCATGTGATCTAGAGAAAGCAGGTTCTTTCTCCTGTTGCCACTTTGGGATGTTCTGCTCTGACTACTCTGCTGCTTTCCTTCAGTCTGAAGAAGATACTGTTTATCCTTTCGACCCTCTCAGGGCTCTTTATGCAGATCTGGGTTGAGCCAATGTCTGTGGAAGTCAAAAGGAGAGTCTTCATTGACTTATCAGTCAGACAAGCACTTTGTGCTCCTTCCAAAAGTACACAAAAATAGAGTTTCTTCCTTTCTCTATGGAATTGGTATTTTTCCCTCAGAGTTCTGTCTTTTAGGACATTGTTACTGATCCAAAACAATATGAGGAGACATTTATTCCCTTTGCAACAAAACAGTTAATCGCTACTTTTTCTCATCCTGCTTTCCCCCCTGCATACCTAACCCTACTTTGTTTAGATAGTGTCTCTGTAACCTTTGTCTGCATAATTGTATCACACAGCTACAACTCTCCTTCTCAGCAAATACCCTTTGAATACTTTCCAGATGAAAAATTACACTGGTTCTCTCCAGGAGGCCAAACAACATTTCTGAGATGCCAGATGCACATTCTGCATAACCCCAATGGTTGGTGGTCTTTCTACTGTGACTCTCTGCTCTGTATCTCATGATAAAAAAAAAAAAAAAAAAAAAAAAGGAAAGCCATCTCTATAGCACTGAAACACAGAAAGTACAAGAAGTCTGGAAGTAATGCCATGCGTATTTCATCCTTTACTAAAAAGGTTAGGGAGTAAATAAAAAAAATAATTCGCTTAGTATCTTACTGTTTATAGTAACTATATAATACAGTTGAGACCACGTTCCCAAGAGCAAACCATGCTTAAACATTTGGAAATGTAGTTATTGTGGCTAGAGCCCAGGTATCTGGTGACAACATTCATGATGGAGATGGTAGAATTCATAAACACACAAATGCAGCCAACAGCTCTGAGTACACTGGGGACTCTTGCCAAGGGATAGAAGTTTTCCTTCCCTTGCTGGTAGGGTTACGGAGGGAATATAAACTGTGTGTTTGCACATGAATCATTATGATTCCTAAGAATATCAAGGGGGCCCACATCACAGCTTTTCTCACTAAGGCTACCAAGATCGCATATCCTTACCAAGCTAGTCTCTGCAGAAGTTAATGTGCTGGGTACAGGCTGAAATACAACCCAACCACACTGGTGCAGCACAGCTTCCTAGACAGTATGTCACAGGGATCTAACGTGTCCCAAATATCTAAAAGAAGTTAAGGGATATGCTGTACTATAAGGTCATTTGTCAAATCCACAATGTTGATTTAATCTGTGGGTGCCCTCTTGGCCCAGCTTCCAAGAGTTCCAGGTGCGAAACCCCTGTGGTAGTCAACGGTATTTCCTGCGAGTAATCCGTGCTTGAAGCAGACCACTGCAATGCTGCCGGCACCCAAGAGAACCCACACACACGGTTAAGTAGGAGAGGGATTTATCAAATGCAAGGGACTAAAAACATTCAATGCAAATCGGCCTCAGAGTTATCCTGGACATAACTACCACCCCACTGACTACTCTCCTGTCGGGGTATACCATGATACACACAAATGAAGGAGATTAGATTCTGTTCTTAATTAACCAATGTAGCTCCTCTGGAGTAGCTCCTCTGAAGCAAATGTAGTTTACTTATTTAAGTGTAAATAAGGTCAGAATCTGACTTTAGGAAATTATCTGACAATTTGCAATGCAGCAAAGTAGAAGACCAAATTCGGTCTTCAGTAAGTATCAAGCCTCCTAGGAGGATTATTATTTCAGTCAATGACTGTCTAATCTGTGAATTACCTGGTATTATACTATTTTTCAATCATTAATGCAAACACACAGCAAAGCAACAAAAGCGGCCAACAGTAAAAATCTGTAGGAAAGATAACTATCTCCTTCTTTGTCTCAATTATTTTTCCTCCACTGTGATTTTATCTTTGCTGTCTGTTACTTTTATAAAAAACATTTTGTAAACTATCTGTTATACAATGGGACAGATGAAAGGGTGCTTATGTAAACTGTATTTGATTTCTACATGAGTTTAAGATCTAATTCCAAGCACACCCAAACTGATAATTATATTTTAAATATACACAGTTTAAACAGATATGGCCAAGAATGTTTTCACAATTCATTTTCATCTGAAAATGCCACTTCATTAAAAATTCAAAAGCTTAAAAAACCAAAACCTGTTCAGACAAGGAGGGGAAAGGGAAGAAAAGTACTGATATTAAAAGAACGTATCTTCAGATGAGAAAGTTCCCATTTTCATTTAGATTTTTTAAAAAGTAGATTAAACCGAATTTATAACATTGAAAGTCTCCAAATAAAACTGCAATGTCTCAATAGACTCAGTCCAAATTTCTAGATTTTACATCTGAATAATATTTAGATTGGCTTTTCATCCAAGCTCCAGGAAAAATATTAAATCTTGAAAATTCTCACGAGTAATCGTAGTGTGCCCAGTAATATTGCTAATAATCTAACTGTTCAGAGTATCAACATCACCTTGCATTACAGCACCATCAGTGGTCCACACCTGAAGTGCTTTTCTCGGTGCTTGAACAACAGTTGGAACATTTTGGTAGAATGGTAGAATTTCTTTTTTAAAGAAAACAATATAATTTTTTACAAACCTAAACCTGCATTTTAATTTATTGAAAATATCACTAAATTGTAGTCCTAATCTAGAATTTTCAACCTTTTGCTATGCCTCAGAAACTTTATTAATTGCAACAGTTAACAGTATGTACTGGATAGATGAACCTTAGCAAAGTGGTTTAATTTTTTGGAATGAGATTTCCTTAAGTAACCTTCAAAGCTAATATAGAACTTAAATCAGTAAGATGAAATATTTTCAAATTTACATGCTTCATTCTGAATGAGATTTTGCTATGCAATATCAGAATAGGTATTTGATTGAATATCCAAGATAATTCATATGGGGATTTCCGAAGGCAGAAGAGTTTGAAAATTTTCCATTATGAAAATTTTTTCATTATTTCTTGCCCCGTTGAAAAACTGACTTATTTCCCACGGGCTGTAAAAATGGGTCTAGTCTTCCCTCGGAAAGGATCTGTGCAATAAGCTGTTCAGCTCTGTGGCCACACTGGCTTGTCCCGACACTGTGAAATTCTGTGTGTGGGGAGCTGTCAGTGTGTCTCCATAGGGAAGTCAATAATTAGGCTTTTTTCTGAGCCTTTACTTCCATCTCCTGTGGAAAGAAATAGGGAAGCAACAAATTCCATATTTCTTTAAAATCCAGTGCCTTGGCTGCAGCGGGCATTACCTGAAGGCATTACCTTCTCACACTTTAATTTAACAGCTGCTCTATTTGATTTACATCACACTCGGCTAAAATGACAACCAGAGCTTAGTATTACTGCCTGCAGCCGTACAGCTGATGCCATCCCCAGTGCTGCCCTCCAAGACCAGCCGTGCCCACGTGTCTCTGCAGTCACAGCCAGGGCAGCAGGCAAGGGCAGCTGCTGCTCCCACCACGCGTGACCTCCGGCCGGCCAAAGGGGCGTCCGGCCGGGCAGGACGGGGGCACCGCAGGCAGCACGGTGCTGGCGGCCGGCAGGCATGCTCGCCAAGGGCCTGGACGAGGCACATACACACGCGTCTCCAACGCGGTTTTTAGCCTTGGTCTCTCGGCAGGAAAATCTCCCCGATTGCTTTGCTCGTGTGTCATGGGGGGCGGCAGCAGCCTCTGCAAGCCTCTTGTGGGGATGTGTACACAGTGCAGAGAAAGTGCTGGGCAGTTTCAGTTCTGTCTGCAGAGTGCCCTGGGCTGCTCTGTGTATGCTGTGTGCGTGCACGTGGTGGGGGGCACCTGCTCCGCCAGCACCCTGCTACCCCCGCCAGTCACAGCCCCTGACGTGAGCGGTGCAGGGGCCGCTGGGGCTGCTCCCGCCTACAGCTTGCTGCTTCCACGCTGCCACGTGGGGACCTGCCATGGGAAACCATCGTCTGACACTAAAATGTGCCCTCCTGTCATCATGTCTTCTACTTAATGCTGGTTTAGGCGTACAGTCTAGGTGCAGGTCACAGTGGCAAATATTAGGAGCATAAATTTGCTACTTATTCAGAGAAGATAGAGGCACACAGAAAGGCAATTCAGAGCACTTAAACTTGAGGCCCAAAGCAGCGTAAGGTAACAAAGGAGCAGTAGGACTCCCTGTTCCCACTGTCTTTTCAACCCCCGTGGTGTTTATACTGGAGGACTAGGTGCTCTCAAAAACAAACGCTGTATTAAGAAGCTGACGTTACATTATGGGCATTTAAGTTTATAATCAGTGTTAGATCGTTGCATGAGTCTGGGCCAAGAGTACACAAATTAGTTTTCTTCACACCATTACAAAAATTTTAAATCTTGTAATAATATTTCTGCCATGCCATTTAATTTTATTTTTAACCACAATTATTATAGCCATACTCTACAAAAACCATACTCCACCCTGAGGTGGAAATGATGAGCTCCCAGATCAACATTTACACAGTTTAGGAATTAAAACTTATCTAAGAACTATCGCATTTAGAGTATATTGAGGTGCTGTTTTCATTTCATACTACTTCAGCATCGTGGCTTGGCTAAAGGAGCTAGTCAGTTCAACAGAAATCAGTATAATTATTCCAATATTAAGAAAAAGCAAAATGAACCACAGGGAATGTGATTTAGAGATAGTACATGTCAATTTTAAAATATCATCTTTTGACTTATGTGCATTCCTGCTGTGCATCTGTGAGAAAGAGCTTCTTTAATGTATTTCTAGATCAGTTAGAAGTATCTACCAATACAACTAAAAGATAATGAGCCTGAGTCTGCTCTGGCTGCTCTATCACAGACAGGACAGAACATCACTCTGCTCACCACGGCTTTCCTGGTGAATCCTCAGCTCTCTGGGGACAAACAGAAAAGAAGTCACAGCAAATAGCTTTACCTACAGGCCTAGAGCTAAGGCTGTAGTATATATTAATGGCTGCCACAGCAAATATGAAACTGATTATTTGCCATGAAATGAGAAGGCTGATTCTCCCCAGCTGTACACACTTCTGGCAGTGTAAAGAATCTTCCTCTTGCCTTTGCTCTCCGATCACACAAGGCAGCCTTACCTCTCTCTCCATCCTCCTCTTCACAACCATGTCTGAGAAAGAGTATATGATCAAGGGAAAAAAAGGTATGAACAGATTTATCCCCTGGCTGACTTTGGCCATACTACCAGATTCAGATAACAGTATGACTGCCCGAACAAGAGAGTAGGGTGCTTGCTTCTTCAATTAACAAATCACTTACAAACCCATCAGTACTGCTGGCAGGTTATTTTTTGTCCAGAGAAACTCTATAAAATATAGTCACAATGATACACAACTGACTAAGCCAATGAGGTTTTATGAGAATTACTCAAATAATCCTCTAATTTTAGTGGCTGTAATGGGAAATGTTCACCTCTTGGAACTATCCTCTAGCATTCTACAACACGAATACAGGTTTTTTAAAATTCCCCTCTGCTTTTCCATAGGGTTTGGAATATTGTAACTGAGCCAAAATTGTTGCCACTCCTGTCAAACTTAACACTGCACCACACAATTCCTCACTTATTAGGTGAAGGAATTAACATGTTTGTCAGTACCTGACATTTGGTCCGATGTATACAGTACCACTGAGACTGGCACATTGCAAATTAAAGATCCCATACAAGCAGCTAGCAATGAGAAAACAGGCACAAGAGTAAAATATGTGCTATATGCAGCTTTTAAAAGTTGTCTTTCTTACATATTTTTAACAGTATTGCCCAAACGACCCTCTTTCAATGCTCCCCTCCAACTTGCACGCTAACAGAGGGATTCAGATCTTCTGCAGTTTTTAATCAGAAGTTTGGAAATGCAGAGAGCATAGCAAAAACCAGCTCCGTCCTGCCTTGTTGAGGAGTGAGTGTGCCCTACTTAGACAACTTTCCTTAGGCACACACTTAGAGTTTATTGGAGACAAGTAATATTAAATAGGCAAGCATTAGACTCTGCTTTGTGTTCATAAAGGGCAGAGGAAGATAAAATAGCAGTCTAATATAATTCTACCATTAGTTACATGGATGCAGGACTGAAGTAGCTCAAGTGAAGTCAGCAGAGATCTCCAGATACACTACCATGGCTGACAACAGCATTTGGCTCAGTTGCTTACAAAGCTCAGCAGCGGCTATCATCCTTATTCAGTCACACCAGCAAAGCAAGCAGTACTTTGGAAAGAAGAGGATAACTCCTTAGTGGCACATCTGTTAGGTATAGATGGCATTCATTTGAATAGCTTTGCCAATGGATGACATGCCAAGTCCTTTACACTAAAAGGCTTGTGCTTGATGTTAATCACTCACTCTCTGCCAGTTAACATGTTTATCCTTCTAGGAAATACTTTGATCTATACTGGCACTTGAAATATAGCAACCAATGTTACTAGACTGGAAATGAACAAACAAGATCTCGTGTGAATTGCCAAATGGCACAGCAAAATGCAGGATGCATGTTACAAAGTGTTGCTTAGCAACTAGGAAAGGCATCACACTCCATTTTACTATTTTGGTTTGAAATAGAAAATAAATGGCCTTATAGTTATTTGAAATACATGGAGAGCTAGAACATAATACTGCTCTGGAGAAATCTATTTGTGAGGAGTGTGTGTCATGGGAGACAGAGAGACTCTGAACTCAACATTCAATAGGTAAGTGAAGGAGAAACTGCCTTTCAGATATTTTGCATTAAAATGTAAATGTAACAGTAGTTTAAGTTCAGTGCATGTATTCTGCTATTCAACCAGGATTTAAAACAATTGTTTATTTTTACCTTTCATCTTCAGATGTTAAAAGGGTCAGTTTTTTTTTTACAAAGACGACTATTAGCTCATCCTCCATTTGCATTCAAGGAAATGGAAGTTCAGAGCAGTTGGTAGTTTACCCATGCAAGCTGCCAAACTGTGAATAGATCACAGGCATCCTGAATCTAGGCAGTCTAAAGAAATTTCTGCACAACATGGCCTCCTTCCTTCCTCTCACACAGCTCCCCCCATGTCTGGCAGTTGGTCTTTAATATGCAGATATAAATAATTGCCTAGCAATCCTTTATACTCATACAGGAAAAATTAAGGTCTCTGAAAACTCTAATTAAGTCTCCCTTACCTCAAAGCAGTGACTTTCTTTATTTTCCAGTATCAGAAACTGAGACAGGGATTAAAATGATTCTTGAAAATCAGATGGGAAGTCTATTGAGGTTTGAGAGCAGAATGAGGACATCTGACATTTATCTTAGCGGTACAATCTTCTCTTCTGCCAGTATTCTTATTATACAAGCATCTAAGCAGGTACGAGTAGTCCCTAGGCATCGCTCAGCCAATAAAATTCACTTGCAAACACTGTCTCTGTTCTAGCTCTCACCCCAGGTGACCATGTTGCTGAAGCCTACACACCCATCCTTGGAAGCCATGCAGGAGCCCTGCCTAAGTCAGCGGGAGTTCAGCGAGAAGAGCTCGGGCCCAGAGGGGGCTCAGACCTTTGCAGCAGCGTGGTACAGCAGGGCGAGCTGAGCACAAAGGGGCAGCTGCTGTCAGGAGGTGTCAGGCCCTTAATCTATGTAACGTTGTGTAAGCTTCAGCCAACAGCCTTCTACACAATACCACGTGTGTCTGCTGAAAATGGTGTTTCCCATAATTGCATTGTTTGCTTAGAAGGGACCTGAGATCCGGATCAAGTTCAACAAGATCTGTGTCATTCTAGTTAGTGCTGTTTTTCAAGCACACCCCTTCAGTGAACAGAAAGCCCTCTGAATCCATGACCAGACTTTCAGGGCCAGATAACTGACTGTTTCGGTTTCTTTCAAGTTGTATCGCAGTAGACACACACAGTATCCTGGATACTGGACAGATTTAAAAGTGGGAAGAAAAGGTTCCAGCACACTGGCTTTAAAAGGGAGAACAAAGTAAGTGAGGATCAGAGGGAAGAAGGTGATCGCTATGACACTAAGACAATTAATCACTGCCAGATGTTAAGGGTCACACAGCACTGCATGCTGGGAAGATCAGCAGGGGTTCTTGGACAGGGAATAGAGGGAAAAAATAACCTGTCATGTCAGTGAACTAGTCAGGGGTTTAGGGTTCCTGTCATTTAACTATTAGTGTGCTCTTAATAATAAAATGACAATGCATTGTAAAAGGGGAAGAAGATAGGGGAGTTGGCAAAAAAGAGGGAGTGACAGCTTAATAATCCCTGTCTGTCAAAAGCACTAAAAATACCATCCCAAATTCAGTGTTCTTACTTTTGTAATGAACACGCCAGGGATCCTGTCTGATTAATAGAACACTTGTTGACTGACAAGGACAAATGTGCACATGGGCTGAACACACCGCTGCGCATAAATAACTTAAATTGTACTATGGCCAGAGCTCAGCTTGCACTAGGGGTTCTATGATACACCCCTACGTTTCAGCAGTTCATAACTTGGCTTTAAAAGAAAAGCTCGGAAGTCTCGAGCCTAAAGTTGGACAGAGAAGGCTGGTTGGTTTCTTTGAAGTATTAAGAAGAAATCAATACCCTTTGGAAATCACAGACCTTTGTTAGGGTAGTGATGGTGATGTCTCTGTTTGCTCTAGTTGTATGTCTCTCACATTACAGCAAAAAAGCAGATGGCTTTACATAGAATATTGCAAATAAATTCGTATTCATGGTTCTTCCCACTCTTTCCCATTAACAGCGCTAACGACAGCAATATACACTCACCCTAAAAATGTGGGACTTGTTCCTTTGAACTTCAGAAATCATTTTCAAAGGGAAGAGTTCACAACGTTTTGTAAATGGGCACTTAGTTGCAAATATTTCCTGAGAGATGATTTTTGTTTAGTTAAGCTGTTATCTCTTCAAAATGAACCCTTTCCACAGAAAAACAGGCTTTTACCTCATAAGGACCGTTTTCCACTGAAACTGACCCATCTTTTTGTTCTTAAAACAATGTGTAAGTGCTCCAATATTTATCACTTAACTATTTCACACCCCCGGGGCCCACACACTAGCCTAATAGAAGGAACAAACAATTAGGACATTCAGAGACAAGCCAAGTATCTCAGGTAAGACCTACCTTCAAAATTTCTATCAAACATGTACAGGTATGATATGGGTGAATTCAGTCATATCTTCTGAATGAATCTTTATTCTTCTGAATATTTTTACCCACCTGATGTGAACACGCAAACACTTGAAACGATGTGTAAAGTGTTGGCTGTTTCACCATTTTTTTTTTCTGCCAAATCAGAATACTTCTTTAAATCATTATCCAGGGAATAAAATTGCTATGCTAGTTTAAACATTTCGTCACAATATGGTCAGAATGGAACAATAGCCAAACAATAGCCAATCACCAGATTAAGCACTGTAACAAAATTTCCCTGAACAGTCCACATACTTTCCCTAAAATCTGTTCTTTCCTTTCCATTTATTGGATTTTGTAATTTAGCAGATGAATTTTGGTGGCCTAAAATCCAGCCCAGAGGAGTGCTGCTGAGCACTTTCAACATCCTCAGCAGCCACAAAAGTTGAGATTCCTTGGTACCTTTGAGAAGGGCTCGGCTTTGCAGAATCAGGCTCTCAAGGCTTAAGTAAATAAGCATTAGTTTGTTGAACTGTTCTGAGTACTTTTTTTGCCAGATTTTTTCTTTCCATTGATAACATGTGAATTATATTAATAGCAAGTTTATATACATTACATTCTATAAATAGATAGAAAATCTGCTTCTTTGCCTTCTTTTGTATTACATAATATTTAGAACTAGATACATAGTCCTCAAAAGGTGAGTAACCATTTTGAACTGTATTGTCTCCTTCAGACGTTGTAAGAAGCTATTGTTTATTTATTTCCTTGACTCACTAACTTAAGTCTCAAATTGTTCTTAAAAATCTCCATAGATTAGGCAAGTCTTTATAGCAACCTCTACACTGCAGTCAAGTTGTATAAGGACAAGGGATGCACAGTAGCAACTTTTGCAGCCTTTTGAAATGAACACAGTCAAGATTCATCAATCCTCTTCCTAGAATTGCCACTAAATGACTTCAGGCAAGATTTGGCTTGTGCTTCTCTTGCCTCCTTTGTAAACCAGAAGCATGTCTTTCCCAGTGTTGTTGATCACAGGTTTTCCAGCATTAATGGACACCACGGTACTGCACAGAACTATTATGGAATGTTTCAGGAGAGAGTCAACAGAGAACTTATGTGTAACCAGCAACTCACATCACATGACATCAGCAAACAAATCACTCCTTAAAAAAAAAGCTGTTAAGGTAGCAGTCTGCAGAAGGCAGCCAATGTTTTACACATCCATCTACACAGCAGTAATATCTAGTTATCTAACCTCTGTTGAAGTTAATGCAATACTTTGAGTGATGTGACACATTAGGAGTTAACTTAGCAACATCATTTCATAGCACTAATGTCTCCTTTATATTTATGTTAATATATCATAGCAGAAATTAAGTGCGTCTGCTGCACTTTCTAATTACATAAGCACAGAAACAAGCCTGGAAACTTGTTTCTTAAACTCGCTGTCCCACAGTTCAGTTTCCCCTTACCCTTTCCTTGTTGCAGTTCATTGATGTCAGAAATATAACAGATGATTGCTGCTGCTTTGTAATGCTTCTGTTTCCAGGTGGCCCAGGATGCTCTGTGTCACCATGCTCTAAGGGTGCTTTAAAGTGCATTGAGGTTTGAGGTACTTTGAGGCATGAAGAAGCTGCCTGAAGTACTGATGTACCATCTGAAAAAAAATAAACAAACAGAACTGGTTACACAAGTACAAGGCACATTACTGCAGCATCTTCAAGTAGTTTTACTTTGTGGAAGTGTTTTATAAAGTTACATTCATAAGATAAAAAAGTAAAATAAAATAAATGCTGTATGTATGCCAAACACCTTTTGGGTATTTAATTTATCCCAAGACTTTCCAGTTTATAATGAAAGTGGGAATAACTGAAGGCCACTAGACACACAATATATCACGTTGCTACAGCCCTATGCAACCTAGTTGTGATGTTCCATCTACTTGGACTATATTAACCACTTCATCATCTTAAGACATCTGGCAAATGACCACTGTATCTTCTGTCTCTGTGTTCTCATGGATATAGCAGATTGGACTAGTTTAAAAGTAAAATATCCACATGGTAGACACGCATGCAATACCTGCATAATTACACATGGGGTATGTCAGTAGGGCATTTTCATACATAAAGCTTCTTTTTCTCCACAGAAGTTTCACACATACTTGAGTTTGCTTCATACTTCAGATTGTTCCCCTAAATGGCATACCATGATATACAGCTAAACAATCTGCTGGATCAGTCACACAATTACACATGTTTGTTCCACATGTGCCTACAAAAAATATCAGAGCCTCTATGTAGCTTTCTTTAAAGTCAATAGCAAGGAAAAGACTGTTTTATTCCTCTCCAATAATTCAGTCCCAGTAGGCAAAAACCAGCCTTAGTGCATGTGAAAAGTATGGGCAACATGAAAGCACAAAATATGTCACTTAAGCTATCGAACAAACAACCAGATTATCTTGCATCCGATTTGAATTGTAGTTAGATTTCTATTACATTTATTCACTTTGGAAAATGCAAAATACTTGATCAAAAGCAAAAAGCATGCAGAATTTATGTTTAAGTTAAACTTATCTTTAAGAAGGATGTTAACAATCAGATGCTAATGTAGGCAGAACAAGTCATGATTTTAATTTGTGTTGATGGATAAGGTGAACCTGTATTCATTTTAAGAACTTCCTTCTTCTTGCAGAAGGAAAACCAACTTGTAATATGACATGCATATTAAAAATAAACCTTTTTTCTAATAGTGGAAAAGGTTTAAAAATTGGCATTAACAAAACACGTATTTTCTCTTTCAAATGCAATAAAGAGCACTTTATTTTTTTTTAATTATACAAATAGATATCATTTTACATATAGAAGTATTAATTGTCAAATCTACCCACTTATTTGCAGGCTGTATTCTCAAAACAATCATGTTGATTACTCAGCTAGAAAACACACCAGCGAGCTGTTTATTTTAAGAACATTTCCTTAACCCAGTGGGGTCTTGGACTGAACGAAATGGCTTAGATTTTCTTTGTGCATTGTAGTAGAAGACGTACCTAAAATATCAGTGGAATTTAACCTCCACCTTAAACTAGAGTAACATGGTTGACAGGATCAGAGCTAGCTTTTAAACCCAGCCAGATAGACTGTTTTCTTGATAGAGTTTCAACTGAACGACACATATGTAGACAATTAGCTTCGTTTTAGAAGTTGGCCAAACCCAGAGAAGAGCTGGAAACATGTTCCATAGTGTTTCTCATTAGAGATTGACTGACTGCAAGGATTTGATGGGAGAATGGCTAGTTCACGGCTGGCCTTTCATCTCAGAGACCTGTGTATAATGTGCCCCAGATTCTGTGAGTATGAGTTAGGTGGTGTAAGCGCAGTCTTAACTAGAATTTGATTTTCATAGCATATAAACAGCGCATAATTCACAGGGCAGTGCAGCTGGCAGCCTGTGTGTGGAGCGGAGCAGGGCAGGCGCAGCAGGGGCTGGGGGGGGAGAGCGCAGGTCCTGGTGCATCTGTCCATGCAGCAGTTTGCCCCAGCTTCCCAGAGCCCCTTCTGCATGCCTGGCATCTGAGCCAGGCGGTTGGCTGGGAATCCGAGCCAGGCTTCTTGGGGCAACTTCTAAACTGCCTGAAAATAAACTTAGATTTGCTCTCCTCACAAATTAAAAAAACCCAAAACATAAGCCCCAGCCCAATCTGATAACACTGCTTAAATTCACTACAGTTCTGTTGGTTCTTGTATCATAATCTCTTCAAGTACAGTTACACCTGCATGTTGGTGAATGCAACTGTCGTCCTCAGCATTGGGAGGGATTTGCATCTGAAGTACAGTTTATTTCAGCAGTTTGCATGGATTTAATTGATATCCTGCTATTGTTCAAAATGCTTTAACAAGAGTTGAATGTATGTCAGTCTGTGCATGTTCTCGAACATCACTGTGGTAATCAGATAAAACTCAGTCATATTAATAAAATAGTAGTCCAAAAGGAAACATTAAATGTATAAATACAGTGTCTCTCCTGTGACCTGGTATGTTGATTTCCTCATACTTTTCACATACTGCCTTGAATTTTGCTATTGAGCCAAGATTTCTCACAGTCAAGGAAGCAAACCCAATTCTAATATCCAATTTCCCTGCAGTTTTGCTAAACCACAAACTAGTACAATTTATAGAGGAGAATATATACTATGACACATTTCCTCAAAGGGAATGTTTTCTGGAGAATCCATCACTCTAATGACATCTTTTTTAACCTCTATGCTTTAAACATTTCTCTACAAGTATGTCTATTCACATAGACAGTAGATTCTGTATCAGTCAGTGCAAGACCAGCAATATGTAGTTTTGTACAGATAAAACACGTCAGATCTCATGTAAAGAGCATGCAAAGTTTGAATTATGTATCTGCAAACTATTCTAGAGACAATTTTCTCCTTTTTACAGTAAACTTTGTCCTCTCAAAGATGCATTTGGCAAAGACTCCCTTAGAGCACCTCAGTACATGGTGTTGAAACAGAAAATAAGTGAGATACCCACTTTCCTTTTACTCTTGTTTAATCTGATGACCCTTCTGTAGTTAGTAGGTCTTAGAGAAACCCCAAACTATCCTCCATGGCCACATTTTTACTTTTCAAATATTTATCTGCTCAGCTACACCTAGTTGCCTTCAATGTTGCCTCTTGGAAAAGGAATGAATATTAGCCTCTTCGGATTGCTCCTCCCAGTGTCGCTACATCAGTGATATAGTTGCAGCTCTCCCAGTACTTACTTTTTTACAGTTACATCTGGAGCCAGTTAATAACATAAGAATCACAAAAGATGGAAAGTTTCTAGCCTTGGTGGTTTCTGAGAAAAGTAACTCAAATATACTATACAAGCCCACAAACCAGAAAATAAAGTTCTAATTTTATTTATTTAAAATATCATTAATTTTCAGTACTTAGGACTGACAACACTGTATGGCTGACCCTCTCATCTCAGTGCAACCATGATGCATTGACTCATATAACGACAGACAGTGGTCTGGTGGTGGGAGGAGCATTTTCCTGTGCTAGGGAGGATGCTCAGAGCAAGGACACTGCTGACAAGCATGTGGCCCATGGCATAAAGGCTTTGCTGCTGCTTTCCTGGTCTGCACTTTTGGGCCCCAAAAGTGCCACGCTGGAGCAGGAGAGAGCAGTGCCTCACTGCACATGAGCAAGTATGACTTGAAAATTCTATATTTCTCTATTTCCCACTGCAGTATACCTACTGTTCCAATTCTCTAAGGCACTCACCCAAAAGATTACACATATAATAATAACAAATAAATATCCATCCAAGATACCTGATGTAGTAGTACACAAGCAACATTCATTCTGTTGTGCAAGATTCATATGGTTTGGGAATTTGCTCACAGATAAATCGATTACTTTTTTATAACACATGAAAAGTTCAAAGTAGTACACAGCTAGTTATTCATGAAACAATTTTACATTGGAAAGATACTGAAGGACACTTTCAATTTAATGATTTCTAGAAAGATGTGTTAGAGAAAACTTTCAAGAGACTACAAGCCATTTTGGTTTATGTACTTTAATGTAACTGGTAGAACAAGAGCTCTTTGAAAGCTTCAGAAATCTTTAATGTGCAGCCCTTCATTATTTTTTCCATTTTGGGAATCTTACTCATGTGAGTAAAAGAACTGCCAACTGTTTCTATCTGACAGGCTGTAACTTTCTGAGCCTGCCTTGGTCACAGAGGGTTAGGAAAAACTGCCTTACATTGTCCTTCCCCTCTTGTCCTTCTGTTTCTCTCCTTTTTCATCTTTCTTGTGAATTTAGAGAGCTTCCCATTTTTAAACTCTCAAGCTTTCAAAGCATGACACATGAGTTTAACACATCTTGTTAGCTTAATATCTTCCAGAAAAGACTTTCTTTTGGAAATATTCTAGGTCAGCTTTACCACTACTATGAGAAGTAATTTTTCTAAGGTCTTGATTCTTTTAACTACGAAGTATCCTCAAATCCTGATATCAGAATTAGGCCCTTTATGGTTTCCCACCAGAAGCTGATAAAAAAAGAAAAAAAAAAAAATCAGAAGAAAAATTTTGGTCCACTGCCATCAATAGGGATTGTGAAGAGTCACAAAGGAGAAGATATTCTTTATTTCCTGATGGAAATAGTGAAGAAAAGGCATGAAAGGGCTTCCAGTCATGCGATGGATGCTGCTCCCTTGTGAACACACTCTGACGTTTTGTGTTGACATGAACAAAAGTTATTTTCTCTAAGGGAGAGAACACGATACGGCTCGAGCTAAAGCTGGGTCAGGACTGGTTAGCACAGAGGCTGTGCGTCATTGGTTAGAGGAGTTAAAATCCAGTTAAAAGTCTCCCTTGCCTGTCCCCAGCCTATACTCTCCCCTTGAACTCTGTCTCCTCCCACCAAATTGCTGCATTCTGGGTCTCTGTCTCCTTTGAAGTCCTCTGTCCCAGCCCTGGTTTTATCCACACACCCCTAATAGCTGTGCTGCCTTTCCAAACCTCCAAATCTGATTTCAAAACTCTATCCCCTAAAAATGGACCATTTAGGAAGAAACAGATGAAAATTTCATGTGTAAACATTTTTTTCAGTGGTTAATAACTTGTAAGTTTTTCATGGGAACAGAAAAAGTTCTATCTGAAGACATCTTTGTTCCTGACAAATTTGATGTCCCTGCTCAAGCAAAGAAACACTGGTGCTTCTCCATCACAAAGCTTTTCATATATTTTGAGGCTTTTTTTTAAAAAAAAAAAAAAAACAACCAAAACCAACCACACACGCACGCACGCACACACACACACACACACACAACTATTTTTCATTAACTTCTTCCTTTCAGACCTAGAGATTGAAAAAGGGATTAGGGAAATGCATTGCTTTTTCTAGATGAAAAAAAGATACAAAGATTTCAAACATCTGAACTATGACTGCTGTTTCCTGACTGAATGAAACCGGCCTTGCAGCAGCGACAGTAGGTACTCTACCCAGCCTTTTAAAGGTGTTCTGATGGCATCTGGTGAAATAAAGGCATTTTTCAAAATTAACTTGGTTTTTAAAAACAAAGCACAAAACTTTGAAAATAATTAGCAAAATATTAAAGCTGAACAAATATTTAGGATAAAAATTTTAATCAAATGCCCATATTGAAAAAATATGTATTTCTTTGACTCTTAAAGCTTAGGGGTTTTTTATCCCCCTTCACAGAGCTCTAGAAATTAAATAGGATAAAGGAACATTAAAGCTGCAAGGTAATGAAATCACAGTTTACAAATGGGAAAGTTAAGTCCAGATTTGTACTAAGATGCAGCCTTGCTAGCCTGATCACTGAGCAGTAGTATTTCAGAAACAGTGAACCATAGAGCTCTTGGTTTTTGTATCATTTTTACACTTACATGTTATGAGGACAGAACAACCCACTAATACCAACTGTAAAGAAAGCCAGAAATTTCAGAACTAGAGTAATCTGAAGATGTTCAGAATAAGAGTTCAAATTAAACAAAAGAGAAAAAGCAGTTTTTCCAGAAGAATGTTTCCTCTTCCCTTCGCCGTCCCCCCACTCTATCTCCAACAGAGCCAGCACCAGATGTTTCAGAAACCACACACAGGGCAGATACACACGCTCATCTGTCCCTCCTTCTGTAAAGGTCTCATCCAAAGGGAAAAATCTAGACAACCTAGTTCAAAGAGCACTCCAGCAGCAGCAAGTAGCAAACCTTCTATTTTAAATAGCTCTTACCTTTGAAAAGAAAAAAATTAATGGAATAGTTTGAAAATTTCAAATCCATAAATTGCATCACAACAGTAGAATAGTCTAAAGGACATTTTTATCATAAACACATTCATCTCAAGCAGTTTGCGAGTATGTAATCCAGAACACAATTAATGAAGAAAGAGTATTTTCTCAGAATTAAGATCACTACAAAACTACCACAAAATAAAATCCTGGTGGGGAAGTAGTGTTTTCCAGATTTAAGAAACAAGTGTTAAGAACCAATTTTCACTCCAAAATATAAGTGTTTCACCCTAAATCAGGAAACGTACGTTTTCCCAATATGCAAATGCTTTCCAAAAAGTCAAATGTCATTTTCCCAAATACCTGTAATGATAAACACTTAATGGTAAACAGAATTTTAAAAAATAAAATATTTATTCAAGATTAATAGTAACACTTAGTAGAATGGATTTAGACATTGAAAATAAGATGAATAATTAAAAATGGGTTTGTTCCAAAATAAGGTTGATGTGTTGGTGAAAGAGGTATTTCCTTCTGTGTGTAAAAGTAACAGGCAATATTTTTGTCTTCGACTTTGGCTGCTTTTTTACTTCTAAAAGCAGTAACTGTAAAGATGCAGTCAGGGTTCCTGGTGACAAGTGAGGGTCATAAGCTAGGCTGGGCAGCAGAAGAGAGCAGTGGAGACACTGAAGCGGGGCTGAGGTAGCAATCTGGGTTAGCAGCCCCTACCTCATCATGATAACTGCACGGTTTAAAACACCTCTTAGGTTGCTTTAAAGTACGCAGCCAGCCAGTTCTGCCCCTGGCTGGCCCGGGATCAAAGGACTGGAAAGGTGGCTCCGTGCCACTGCGCGCTCTGGCGCTGCTCAGCTTCATGAAGGCCAAACTCAGCACAGCTGAGAATCCACCCCAGCACGTTAATCATACAGCTTGGGTGGAACTGCTGTCATACTGGAGTTTTCATTTCCTCCATCTTTTAGAGCCTGACTTTTTCCAAAGGCCTCAAGGGGTGCTTTATCAATTAGTAGACAATTTTGAAATGAGGCATTTTGGATTGGAAATGTCCTGTAGCTAGTAATTCTAGAAAGCAACTGAAGTTTGCAGAAGTTGAAGCACATATTACTTACAGAATATTCACAAGAGGAAGGAGAGATCATTAACTTATTGCAGAGTCACTTGACAGTGACGTGAACACAGCACTGTGAAAGACAAAGTCCTAACCAAGCTGCTGAAACTGTTTTCATATCAAGAAAAATATGCTGCCGTTAATACTGATCTGATTTGCCCAAAGTGCAAATTGAAACTGAGTTAGGTGCTCACTGTGTCTGGGGCCAGAGGGAATTCTAGCGGAACAGCCTGGCACCAGAGCCTGGTGGGTTTCTTCATCTTTTTTTCTCTTCACATGAAGAGAGATAAAAGAAAAAAGAAATTGCATCGATTTCAGTGTGATGAAACAAAGTCACGACAAGACTTGTATATTCACAGCAAACAGGTGTAAACATGATCTTGGCAAAATTTCTTATGCAGAACCAAACACATTTCACCGCAGTAGCGACATAATTCAAATCTTTACTGTAATCCAGCTGCAGTGCTGAGTCCAATATAATTAGGAGCTCTTTTTTATAATTATTTTTACAAGGAATACAGGACAGAGAAATATCAGAGCTCTGTTGCTATCAGATCCACAGCTCCATTTACTCTGGAGAACCCAAGACTCAATATTTATCTGGAAACCAAAGTATATTTATAACATTTATAATTTATAGCAACATGACATTATTTAATTCCAGAAGTTGTTCCTAGGAGTTGTCACAGTCAGGGGCTACTGTTTTCCACAGATGGGGTGGATTAAGATTACTGTGCACGCTGTGATGTGAGCGACCCAAGTCACAAATGAGGTCACAGAGACCAAGGAGACAAAAGAAAACTCCCTGTACAATGATAAAATATTTCAAGCTAGAAAAAGTTTGCTGGATTATGGAAATACATTCTTTCTGAATACTTTTTCCCCCCCTTCAAATCCTAGCCATCTTTAAAAGCAAGGTGACAGCTCTCATAAAAGAAATTTTTCTTCTTCTCTGCTGTGATTTGATTTAGATCTCCTTTCCAGTGACAGAGAGACTGCCAGCTTGTGTAAAGCCCAGAGATCTCTACAGTAGGCAGTCCACTAATGACTCAAAGTTTGTGTAAGATAGAGAGAGGCATATTCAGGGAGAGAGAGAGAATATAGAAGAAGAGAGAATTAAGCATCCATTTCATTCACCCATCAGACAGGGCTCCTGAGCCCGCAGGCTGGAGCCCCACGGACATGGCAGGGAGCAGCGTGACTCCAGCTGGCCTCCAGGCATCCCCACTTGGTCAGCCCGGATGCTCCACTGCCACTCCATTGATAAGCCACTACAAACCACATCTATCCAAAAAGAACAACATATGGAAACTGTAGGTATGATTTCAGTGATTTGTTTGAATGGCTTATATTTTTGGTCTGCAAAGTTTGAAAACTTTTTTCTTTTAATAGGATGTTTCTTTTTTTCTCTTTTCAGTATCAGTTGCAAAACTGCCTAAAGTCAGAGTCACATGTCAAAATCCTGACACCTACATTTAATTATTTCTGTTTCCATTCCAATAGTCTCATCCACTTAACTTCCTCATTGCTTGGCTACTGCTCCAGCATTCCCATGTCTACGTTTTATCAGTGTTCCATGGCTTTTGATGGAATAACTCCATGGTCACACACATAGTGTAATGACACTACCATCTTCATTATCTTAAATGGACTCTACTCCTTCAGCAGCAGTAGAAGCAAAAAAGCAGTTATTTCTTTTTTTTTCTTTCTGATTATAGTTCTCCACTTCAGAATACTTTACATGGGTTCATATCACATATAGCCATGAACTTAAAAATAAAATAATGAAGTTAACAGATCTTTGCTTCAGCAGTTAGGCTGGAACTCTCACAGTATGGGCATTTGGAGAAAAATACTATCATGAGATTCAGCTGAGTAGAATAGTCATAATTAAATTAGGTCAGCTGTGCCAAAGCAACATTTATTACTTCATAGGAGATGTTTGTAATGGAGGATGAGCTATAGACTCATGGCCTAACAGTGCTAACAGAGCTTGACCTGCACATAGCCTGCCCTGCATACCACCAAAAAAAATTAGGTCTCATTCTGCAGTTCCCACACTAACTACTTCCTAGAGAAGAGCATTCTATTCAACTGTGTTGGTAAAATGCAGACTACTAATTAATATCTTATATTCATTATTATAATTAATAACAGTATGTTAGCATCTAGAAGGCTTAACCAATAGGATTCTATTGCAGTAGGTGCTTTAGAGACATTTTGGAACAGTGAGCACAGTCTTGTCTTAGTTTACAGAACAGACAGACAGAGGCAAACTGAATTAGATTCTCTTGCCCAGGTTCACACAGGTGAAACACACAGCTCAAGCAGGCAAAGGGACCACCACAATGGAACAAGACAAAAAAACCCATTCCTGTAAATACTTATATCCACTCTCAGGAATAAATGTAACTTCGGGCCTCAAGCCCAAAAAGTCACTTAAAGGATTTTATCAACAGTGTGAATTGCTTGTTCCCAGATTTTAAAGTCATTAAACACAAAATTTACTTCCTTTGCTACAAGCAAAGACAGCTTTCAGCAATCCTAGCAGTAGGAAGGGGAAGTGGATTAAAATTGTGGGGTTTTTTGTTAAAGGATGCATTAACTCTTCTTTTGGGCCAAAGTATCTTTCTGCCCACTAGGACTATCTGTATCTAGAAGAAAGTCTGCTTTCAGACCAGTCCTTTTGTTTCACACAAAGTATGACTTTGGTTAATAAAATTCAGAATAAGGAAAGACACTGCACTTTTTAAAAGGAATAACATACAAAACATTACAGTTGAATTATGGTGTTACATGTATAGTTATAGCCAAGAAAAAAGAACATTCAAAAATGGGATCAAGATCAATTGTTTCTTAGAGACTCTGAGTTTTAAAATACAGACTATGGAGCTAGCAAACAAGATAATGCCTTAGCATTAAGAGGAGATCATTGTCTGGAGAGTAGAAAGGAATTATTTCCTTTTCTCCTGAAAATTTACCTAAATCAACTTTACTCTATGGAAACAGAGTGCTGTAACCATACTCCACTAGGAAAACAAATCCTCACACCATTCAGATAAAGTGGTTTACGTATCATACTTTGAGACTTATAGAAATATGGCTCCAGATGATTAGAAGTGTAGAAAAGGCGAGATGGGTACAGAGCAGAGCCAGGGGTACAGAAGAATCAAATTAAGCTTGCACATGAATTTCCTGGTTTCACAATTTCACAAATATTTTTAACAAAAAAAAGTGTGTGTATGTATGTGTTCATGGAAGATAATGACATTATGGAAAGTTGTGGAAATATGAATTAGATTGTGCTAGTTTCACAGGTCACCAAAAAGAGAAAACTAAGGTGCAAAAAAACAGCCAGAGCAAGGAGCCTGAAGCCTTTGTCTCCACTTTGAAAGTTCCCATCTCAAAGTGTACAGAGAAGCATTTCTTATCCCAGAAAGTATCTCAAAGAGGGTACTGGTAGGAAAACATGGAGGAGCCTAAAGAGTAAGGAGGAGACACAAGTGACACCAACTGAAGAGAGGAGATATTAAACCCTCAATATACTTTTGTGGGCCTGCCTTCCTTTTCACGAAAAAGGCATTTCTTCACAGCAAGGGGTTTAAAGAATTCTTTCAGAAATGCCACATGGTCCTAAGGAGACTGCTCCCTTTAAAACTCTCAAAGGCTGGCTATTTTTCATTTTCCTTCAGCTATTTTCATTTTTATCATTCTGCCTTCTGGCTGGAAACGTGTACTTGACAGGGTTTGTCAGTTCTTACAAACACTGAATCTGTGAACCACCTTGCCCTCTACTATGGACAGATTTACCAAGGGCCACTGAACATCCACCAGCAGAGGATGGTATGAGATCTAAAAAGAAACCTCACATAATTCAAGCTAACTACAAAGATATGCCATGTCTAGCATTACTTCAGGAAGTATTGTTGTCATATGTTCCCTGATGTCCTATAATAACAAAGAATGTGTAATAGAACAGTCATGGATTGAGCCCAGAGGGCAACTGAGCACAAGACAGCTGCTCGCTCACTCCTTCCCTCTCAGGAATGGGAAGAAGAAAATAAAACATATGGTTAGAGGGTTGAGATAAGGATAGGGAGGGATGACACACCCATTATGGTCTTGGGAGGGTCAAGATAAGGATAGGGCGGGATGATACACCATTATGGTCTTGGGCAAGAGACAGACTCATTAGGGGAAGAAAAAAAGAGCATCAATTTAATTCAAACACTACCACCACCACTACTTAATTTAACAGAGTGGAACAGTAAGAACTATAGGCACATCTTAAAAACACATTCTTCCCACCCCTCCCTTCTTCCTGCGCTCAGCTTTGCTCTCGAGTTATCTAATTCTTCCCCCCCAGCAGTGCACGGGGTCAGGGAATAGGGCTTACAGTCATTCTGTTGCTACCTCCTCCTCAGTGGGGAGGACTCAGCCCATCCTTCTCCTGCTCCAGTGTGGTTCCCCCCTGATGGGAGACAGTCCTTCAGGAACTTTCTCTAACACGAGTCCTTCCCATGGACTGCAGCTCTTCAGACTGCTCCAACGCAGGTCCCTCCAGCGTGTCACAGTCCTCCCAGCGACAAACTGCTCCAGCACATGGGTTTCCCTCAGTCCCGGCCTTCTTTGGGCACAGCCACTTGCTCCAGTGTGGGGTCCTCCACGGGCTGCAGGTCGGCATCTGCCCTACCAGTGACCTCTGTGGGCTGCAGGGCACAGCCTGCCCTCTCACCACAGGATACAGGGGAGTCCCTGCAGCAGCACACCTTCCCCCTCCCCTCCTCTTTTTTTCCACTGACCTCAATGTACACATAGGTGTCCTCCTCACAACTCCAACTCCTCCTCCCAGATTCCCCTTCTTAAATACATTATTGCAGAGGCACAGCCATCATCACTAATTTGTTCAGCCTTGGTGCAAAGATGGGTCCAACTTGGAGCCAGGGGAGCTTCAAGAAGAGTCTCACAGGGATCCACTGCTGTAGCCTCCTCCCCTGCTACCACCACGCACAAACCTGACACAAGAACTTGTTTATAAATGTTATGATACCCTCACATGTTTTCTCTTTCTGCCTTAGGGAGACATAATCCTGAAGGCTAAAGTCAAATGGGAAAGAAAACATTGAGTTGGAGATTCCTAACTGGATGTTCCTTCTGGGTCCTGTCAGACTGTGTTGCCCTTTGTTTGTTATAGATATAGGAACTGGCGCATCATTCTCACCATGGAATTCATCCAAGGAAATACAAAAAAGAAAGAAAAAAGAAAGAATCAAGGATTACCTATTTTTTCCCCTCTCCATTCAAATATTCCACATGCCACAGAAAGAGGCTGTTACTCTTACAGCTGTTTTAAAAGGCTGACTTTTCCATTCTCTTCATCTGACTTACACTCATTCAGCCTTCACGTTAGCTTTTAACCCTGCACATTTGTCAGATTCTAGAGCCATTAGACCCATGATAAAGAGGGAAAAAAAGTCCTAGCATTGGATCTACCCATTGAGAAGAGGAAAGATTATAGCAGGGGTGTTGTGGTGTAGAAGAAAAAAAAGAACAAATTAATTGTTTTGGTTTAGCACTTTTTTATACTATCTCCACATCTGAGGAAAAATCTCTCCCACCTATTTGAAGTCTTTCTGATGCTCTCAGGATGAAATCTATAATTCTACAGAGCAATTATGCACCACCATATCTCCTTAACTGAGAACTGAAGAAAGATTTCAGTACTAGCAGGATCTTCTATAGGCTTTGTCCGAAGCACCTGTCCACTGCATCGGGGAACTGTGCTGCACACTTCATATATATCTACTGTATCAATGACACTACAAAGTTCATGTTTAAGAAGGAAATCAATAACTATAATTCTCATGTTTAAAAGTGCTCAAATTAGAAATGCCTTTTACTTTTTTCCATTACTTTTCTTGGGAGCTCTCAGCTTTAAAGTAATATCCAGCAGTACTTTTCATTTCTTTGTATTAAAGTTCTTTTAGTACCTAATGAGAACCACTGATCTATTTTAATAGTGAAATAAGAAATGTTAACACACTCCTGAGGAAAAAAAAAAAAAAGTATGGAAAAATAATTTCTGGATTACTGGATAACCCTTAGAAACTTTCAATATTGTGTAAAAGAAGAGAAAAAAAAAAAAAGAGTGATGCCCAGTTTGAAAAACGGACTTCCATCCAGAATTATGAGTGGGATAATAAAGAGCTAATAAGTTGGTTGACAAGCAATGTAGGTAAAAACCTGAATTTGTATAGCATTCTGGAAAGTCCTACTTCAGTTTAAGTTTAAACCTGGGAACTGTTCATTTTTCCTAGAAGTATAATAAGAGTCAGATGCGGATAAATATAATACAGGTTCCATTTTAGATAAATTACCATATCTCTTTAATATACAGAATAAAAAAAAATATCATCACATCTTTACCTCTCAGATACAGTAAATAATCTAGTAAATAATCTTCACATACTCTTTTTTTTTTTTTTTTTTTTTCCTGAGGCTGACAAAGTAACCAGATGGGTCATAATGGAAACAGTATCTTCCACCTCTGTACCTGAGCAAAAAACCTCCTTTCAAGATGAATTATCCAGAAAGAAGATAATATAATTACCTAAGAGCTGATCCACTTCAAAGGATGTTCATTATAGGAAGCATAATCAGATTCTGATGCTTTGATCAAGGGAATCTATGAACCTGCTTACTCGATCACAAACTCTACTGTTTGCCATGAAGAGATAACTAATCAATTACAGAACATAGATCTGCTCTGAGTAACATTATTGATGACTTGAGAGAAGGAATATGTAATTCAAAGAGTAAATCCCTCAGGAAACCTGGCACTGGGTGTGGACCAAGGAATTCAAATGGGACAGAGGGTAGCCTACAGCTAAGTTGCTAATGATTAAATGCAAGTATCTGCTGTGCCCTCATCTGAAGTGGAATATAACAGTGAAAGGAAGGGACTCTTGCTCAAATCTACTTAGTAATATGGTCTGTCAGCACAAATCCTGCCACCCTTCCCAGATCAAGCCTGGTCAGCTTCACAACAGAACCCAATTGTTTCTGCTGTACTAAGACTAAGGAACTACTGGTCCAGAGAAGCTTATACAAGGGCAGGATTCATTTGCCCAACTTGTATGCCATGCATAAACCTGTGTTTCCAAAGCTTGTGTCATCTTTTCTCAAGGGGCTAGGATCTTCTTGACTTTTCTCAAACACCTACATGAAGTGAACGCATTGCCCCTTCATGACTCCAGGGCTTCCATAATTAGTATTCTAACTTATCAGTGAGAAACAAGTGGATTTACAAATATTAGAGAACTAATAAAAATATAGAAACTGTACTTTCAAACTATTCTTTTGATCTTTCCTAAATTTTGGCAAGGTGACACTTATTTTTCCAGGTAAACTTAACTAGGACTCAGGAAAATCCTCCTATTTTGTGATAGAAATGAGAGAGGCGACCTAAAAAGGTATTTGGCAGTAATGAAGATATGGAAAAACAGGTTGAATTTTCTTGTTTGCTCTTTTTTAAAATCCACACAAAGGTAAATTGAATTAAAAAGGAAAGACATAAATATAAAACCAATGAATGGAAACATTCAACAGAAGTTATTAAACCTATGGAACTCACCTCAAAATGACAAATTTGAGTCTGAGACATGAATGAGATTGGAAAAGGAATTCAATATTTACAAGAATATCATAAACTAAGTAGGTTAAGTTATTATTAGAAGGGATCCAAGTTCTCATCAATCTGTTTATAAGCCAACAACTGTTAAAGAAAGGGTTCCAGAGACACTTTTCTCTGTAGGAAGAGGTTATAATGCAAGCCCTGCTTCATTAGCATCAATGACCTTTCTTATTGAATTCAAAGAGTAGGATCACGTCATGAGATTATTTCTTGCAAGTTCCTGTGTGCTGTCTCTGACATTAAATCTGACTGATGGCGTGTTTGATTTTGTATGCCAATTTTTGTATTGTATTGTGGTATGAACCACACTGCTGTTGAAATCAGCCTCAGTTTCTGTCTATGTAACTCCAATTGTTTGTAACATTTGCCACATACATGCATGTCTTGCTTCCCCTTTACAACCATAATGCTTCACACAAATACCCATAGGTGTCTGGTAGATGTAATTTCTATATAACCTGCCTAAATTCTTTCCAAAAGCATGCTACATTTCTTATGTTGAAGACCCTGAAAGTGAGAAACTAAAACTAGCCTGAATATTTAGAAATCCAGTATAATAGTTCGCATGACTAATAGTACTAGACTGTAGTCACAACAAAATTCAACTGTAATAATTACATCCACATGCTAAAGACTCTCACTATTGTACTATGTAGGATCTCAGAGCATCTTTATAATGCAGGCATATAGGAAATCTGTGTCATTAACTAAATCTGCATAGTCATCCTTGTTGAGTAGAGTGCTGTTCAACTCTTGTCTGAGTTACACCCAGACCCACAGGTGCCCTTCTTCCATTCATGAGTAGTGTGATTCACAAGAAAAAGCATACATATTTTCAAACACAAACAAAACCCCAACACAACAACAACCTGCAAGCTTTTCTTCAAATTCTAAAATAGACTTGAGGATAAAGTAGGAAAGAATATGAGGATAAAGTTTTGAGAGCTTAAGAGTACTGAAAAAAAGGATTGCAAAGGAAGTCATCTTTTCAACCTTATCTACACTAAATAATTCAAAGATCGAAACGTTTTTCTATTCAAAATGTCATTTTTCTATATCCATTTAAATTTTAAAAAAATGTAATTGTAAAATCACATTTTTTTCATTAAACTTACTTGCATTGCAAGTTGTTGTATTTCATTGCTTTGCCTTTGCTCAATGCTTCAATGGCCAGTCATGAGCTGACTTTGTCCATTGCAAGCAGGACAAGAGCTGACTAGGAAGAGATTAAAGTAGTCCTTAGAACATAATCTCCTCCCATTTTGGCCCTGAACTGTAAGCATTCACAGAAGACAGAAAACTAAAGTATCTGAGGTCTAGCCAAAATTTTGCTGAATCACTCAGGTGAGTACCTCAGCCAAACCTCCTGCTGTGAAAGGCTGCAAATCTTTTGTGGAGTGTAGCCCTCACAAAGCTTGGTTACAGCTGCTAAAATTCAGTGGCAATAATAACTGTCCACAGGTTTCTAAACAATTCAGAGATGTATGTGCACCTCTTACTCCTTCTCACATTTTGAATCTATGTGAAGATGTTTATTTTATTGCCTTTTATTTTCAAGATGAAGGAAATCTATAGTCCATGACCAGAATTAACAACATTAAAAGACAGGAAAAAAAGCACAAGTCATTTGAATTCAGTTTTTCATGCAGCATGCCAAAATAGGCTGGAGTTAAAAGTGATAGCAGTGCACTGAATGAATTGTAAGATTTGTTTTCATCTTTCTTATTGAACAGATTCCTGCAGTTTACTTTTTTGAGCATCTTACGGCATCTTTGGATCAGCCAACAAAGAAATTCCTTTTGGACACAGCATGCGGTCAAATGAAGATTCTGTTCAAAGTGACATGAAATCAGAAATATTGGCTATATAACAGGTATTGTCTTTTTCTATACCTCTGTTCTTCATTGTCAGTAGTTGCCATAACTGAAGAGACACACTCACAAAGAAGTAAGAAATGTTCAAAGTGGGCAACAGATGCTTTATTAGAAGGCAAACCTTTCTCTTTTCTCTATTCATTTTATCCTAACACCAGCAGGTTTCCAAGGGGGAGAAAAAGCAGCTTTGAAGCTTTTTTTCTTTCTTCCAACTGCTGCATTTTTTTAAAGAGGTCCTAATTTCAAATGCTTTAGTGAAGTCTGACTTAGTGCTCTTATGCTACAAAATATTTAATGCTTTAATAGTAGGATCACTACCAGTTCCCCTTTATATTTGCTTTTTTTTCTGATTATTAATTGGATAGACAAGTCCCAGTTATTGGTACTTGAAGAATTCTCCTCCTCCAGGACCCAAACAATACTCATCTTGGGTGGTAGGGAGCTATGGAGGACCTTTGACCTGAGTAGCCTGGGAATAGTTCATGGGTTTGTTCCAGTGTCCTATATGAAAACATTTTTTCCTCCACATGCATATGAAACTTGTGATGTTAACACCTTAAAAAGACTTACTACACTAGTGCATACTCAGGCTAACCTCTTAACTGAAGTCAGTTGGAGTTTTGCTCAATCATTGGATACCAAACTGGACCCAAAGAAAAAAAAGCAGCCAGACACTAAGCTGGGGTAAACCAGCCTTGTTCCACAGAAACCCATCTGCATCCCACCTCAGTGTTCCAAATGCCAATGTCACATGATCAACAAAACAGCATCCCTGGAGCCCTATTTCACATACAGGTTTCATCACACTATGTTGAAACTTGGAGTTGTTCAGGGTGATTATAACATGGAAAAATAGCAGGACCAACACATTTATATCTTCCATATCAATGAAGAGGGATGAATAGGCATTAAGCTCTATTTATGCCTATTTATGACACTATGCAGGAGCCATGGGGACTGGATATACATCAGCAGTGTGTATTTTTTCTCCATGGAAGCACACAAACTGCCATTCAACATGAAAGTTTTGTTTATACCAGTATCAAAGTAATAGTTGACTAACCAGGACCCAGAGACATGAAAAAAGATGTTAGTAAAAGACTGAAGTCAGCAGGAAGAAATACTAGAACATAATTTTGTGTAGCACACCCCATTCAATGTCACTCTAAAACTGCATTGTGAATGAATATTCTAATTAATATCAGGTCAAGTTATATATTCTGTTTAATTGCTGATCAACAACTTAACCTCAGACATTGCTCTCCATCTGTCTCCATCCTTCACGTGTTCAAGAACATTGAAACAGAAACAACAGAAGTAGATCAGCTCTGGTTCTAAGGTTACTGGGTTCCTAGAAGGAGCCAGAAGCAATGAGAAACCAGTGAGCTGTTTAACTTTCAAGGGATTCACTGGTTCTGAAATCTGACTTCTGCATTTTTCCTGAGCTCCTAATCTGTACCTCAAAAAGTAGTCATGCGTTCAAAATCTCTTGGGCACATCTCTTTTTCATTCCTTCTTTTCCATTTTCAGGGAAGTGGACAAAGCAACCCCTGGTGATATTTTTTAATGTGTTTTAGGTAAGAGCACAGTTATAAGGGGTCAGGTTTTGCTACATTATACTTAACATTCCCTCACCTTCCAAAACCACAACTAGAAGTTTTAACTAGAAACTTCTGCCTGCAGAGGAATTAACTAGCCATGGCAACTTTTTGAAATTTGCACAGTAGTAAGCAAATCTGTGATTCCTTGTAAAATAATTACCTGATTAACTTTCAGATTATTTGCACTGTTTTCAGTCTTCGAAATTTAAGTAGAAGGAGGCACTGTAATACAGCAATACCTGTCCTACACAGAGTTGTTTTGTTATCCAAAAGCTGAATTTCTTTTCAGCAAGGAAGCTGTAAGAATGATTATTTTAAAATTACAACATATAAAATGTAGAATTAATACTTTCATCTGACCATGGTCATTCTTATGTTTTTTTCAAGGATATATTCATAACACTGAAATATCCATCTTAGAGGAGAAGAATTTTTGTTCTATTCTAATTTTTTATGCTCATGAGAAAGAAACGGGCAGTTTATTGCTGTTACTCATATTTCATGTATTAGGCTTTGCACAAATATATCAGAAGCAATACAACAACAACACAACTCTAACAAGTAGAACGAAAGTAAATTTATAGAATGGGACCATACATTTGACTATTGAAAATATATATATGTATTGAAAGGTATCTTTCTGAAGGAAGTGAATGAATTTACTTATGAAATTAAAATCAGGAAAGCAGGATTACATGAGGAAAACAAAAATGGGGAGAAGGTCAAGAAAGATCAAGAGAGTTTATTACCAAATAATAAAGCTACTGTGTAGATGAACTGGATTAAATTAACCTGCAACACTAAGGCACGTTCAGAATAGAAAAGTAAAAAGTGATCATTTAAGAAGGGTGGAAGTGACCCAAATGTGTAGAAATTGCAGACATTATCTTATAAAATGGGATATTGTGTCTTGTACATAAATATGTAAACACAACCCAAGGTTCTGCTGAACACTGAGCTTTGACCCTGTTTGTACAGCTAGGGTTTGCTCAAGAGGGAGCACGTGGCAGTTGTCAAAGGAGGTGGCCACTGCAGTCTCCAACTCCTGTCTTTCTGAAAATTTTCTGTGTGCTTTCTAGTCTCTATGTCTCTACATTTCTAGTGAAGCAAGCTTTATTTAGAAAAAAGTTTTTATTAAAGCAGATGATCATAACTGAGAGAAAAAAAGTCTTTTTTTACTCACCTGTTATGGAAAGGTTCAGAAACTACTTGATCTCATCACAGTATTCAAAGCAAGCTTGACAAAATAGAGTAGTATCTGTTGTCAGATCAGTGGTCACTGCTGCTACTACCCCAGATCGTAGCACAAGCAAAAACTTTGGCAATCACTGATATAGTAAGTGAGAGCTGGGGTGGGGGGAAAGAGGAGAATATAACGTAAGGCAGTCATTATGCAATGCACTGTGAAACATGGTGAAATTGCTGAGCTGCTCCTTCTAATAGTTCAATAATTCCTCCTGACGAAGAGGACATAACATGAAATAAATTTTGGAAAGCAAGTCTTGAGTGACAACAAAGAAAGAAATGGTCAAACTGCAAGATAAGTATGCAGCAAGCAGAAAAACTAATTTAGCTGGAATTTGGGAAAAAAATTATTCCATTAGGGCCCATAAATTAAATCCTAGACCTAGTAAATGGAATGGGATATTTTTTTTTTAAATCAATTTCTAGAAGGGCAGCATTTGCCTAGTCTATTATTATTTATTCACATAAAAGAAGCCACAAAATCTCTAATATATGGAAGTGATTGGGACTTTATGTTAAACTCTAACTGCAAGCATCCTGCTTCTTGAAATGCTATGCTTTAGTATTGAGTGAGTTTCCAAAAGGCATACACAGGGCAAGAATTTACTCAGACAATAGAACTGTTCACTTCAGAATTTGCTTTCCCTAGAAGGTGCCCATTTAAAGAATGTTTCTGTTCCCACTTCTAAATGCATGAACTCACTTGCATATATAAAAAGAGAGAAGGGACACAGACTACTACAGATACCAGGACTGATGAAGTTCAGCCCCCAGGCAACTACTTCATATTAGTAGATGCTCTCTTAGGATTGCCCAGCATACTATACAACCTCTTATAGCTTTATCTGAAAGCTAGGGTTTGGAGGCACTCAGGCAGTAAAGCATTAGCCCTGAAATGCTAAAACTTCCAGGCAACAACATTTGAAGGAGGACAGAGGTATTTTCATCTGCTATCCACTGCTGAGAGCAAGCTTTTAGCTCAGTGCTGAGGTCTAAGATCCTGAGAAAGATAGGCCCTTGCACTTACACGACCATCACCTATATCAAACAACTCAAACAAAAAAGAACATCTCTCATGTAAATCTCTTCAGAAAATGAACAGAAAGACCTAGAAAGGTTAAAGGCTACAGCTTTTAGAGCTTTTATTCATACCAAGGAAAAAAAGGAGACTATGTTCAAAAGTTTTATTCTTAGGCTACTTTCAGCAATTCCCTTTTAAAAATCCTACTTTTATGAGAACACTCTTACCTTATTCAGAAAGTTCACAAATAAAGAGCTTCTTTTTCTTTCCCTGTACATATGCGTGTGCGCACGTCTGAGAATAACAGTAAGAGTGTAAATCTTTCACTTGTTCTTTACGTACTCCCTTACAGCATATACCATCTGAAGAGGCCGGGGGGGTCCATTTAAGGTCTGCTACATTTCAGATTTAAACCCTTCCCTGACATCCCCTCTCAATTAGATTGTCACTTCAAGTGTAAGAATAATTGATATAAGATACTCAGATAGCACTGGCAACTCTATATATATATATATATGTTTGAATATACAACACACACATTTATGTGTGTATATATCACATTTGTGTGTGTACATACATCTTTCCACGTAAATACATGAACACCTAATCAAATAGTCCAGGCATCTTTACTATACCCAAAGATGTAAACATACCTACACTAGGCCATATTTTATTTAGTTGTATCCTGAATCTTCTTCAGTGAGTCGCTGATCTGAGGATGTCTATTTCAACAGAGCTTTTTTATAAAAGTAACCCAGATATCTCAAGAGGAATGAAAAATATACCTTCCAAGAACACCCATGGAGAAATTGCTCATTTTTGTGGATTCCCCTTTTTCTGATATTATTGGCACTTTAGAATCCTTGCTACTACCAGGGCCCTTTGATCTCCACAACTTGGCGCCACAAGATTTGCCCTCTGTATGTTTCGAGAACTTAAAAAGGAATGTTTAAGGAGGGCAGCTTCTGTGTAATTGCACATTAGCCATACTTAGAATGATTATGGCTTTCTTGACATCAGAATGATGGGTTATTATCAGTATTTTAAGGTTTCTAGGCTGGGAAAATTGCGATTCCTCTCTGGATGGCAACAACAGTTGAATCTACAACAAAAATGAGGAAAAGGTGGGTTCACTACTGCATGACTTAAATCAAAGACTATTCCTTATGGGACCTATGCAGTGGTTAAATACTCAGTCCCACCCTTCTCCGTGCTACGCCTTCTTTTGTTATTGCACCAATACGGACTCTGTCTCTCCAGTACTGAGGACTCAGCGACAAGAACATGTCAGAAATTATAATACAAATGCTATCAGGAAATAATAATAATCCCGTAATTATGATATAACCTGCCATGTTAAAAAAACACCTTCTGAATCAGTAATTCTCAAAAAAAAAATTAACTAGTGTTAATATGTACAAATATGCATTAAATATTTTTAAAAGCTGGTATTTTGTGACTAATGTGACTACTGGACCTCTATAGAGAAGAGGGAATTTCTCTTCTAGAGTCAGAAGACCAATATCTCTTCAAGTATCTATTGTATCACAGATTTGGGGGGCTATGAAGGAGTCCTGCCTACCATGTAGGGTGGATATCTGAAGGTATAGCTCATCTAACTTTCTTTTACTGCCTGCTGGGTACTCACACCATCCCCGTTTTTATCTTTTGTCTTTCTCTCCAACCATTACAGATATCTATCTTGCTTATTCTTGTCCTCTTTGTTAATATATTGATCTTTCTACTAAAGCTGAGATTTCACTGAAAATGTAAAAATGGAAGAAAGAGCCTCTTTTTTTTTTTTACTTTCTTTTAAATTTTGGTAATTAGCAAGCTGTCTGCAAAGTAGTATTTCCAAAGAACCCACAATAACATGGACTTTTAAAATCACATATATGGAATATTGTGATGTCTGAAAATCAAAATTCTTTTAGGTACTTTCTCAAGAATATCCTGGCTAACATATCCACATGGATGATATATGATATGTTACTGTGGTAGCATACAACTACTGCTATCAATGTTCCAAACGCTACTGGCCAGTCTCTGTACACAAAGATAAACAAAATAATTCAAATTATGCACAACTTCAGTCTGCTAGCTACTACATACACAGACAATTTCTGCCTGCCATGCTTTTAAAATTTTAAAAGAAAAAAGTTTAAATTTCTTTGTAGTACTGTAATAAATAAATATTGTTCTTCTTATTCCAGACCTGGAATTCTTCAGTAATTAATTTCCATAATAGTTGAAAGGAAAGGAATCAGAACTCAAAAAAGATCAATATCAATTGACTGATGAGTTTTTCCCTATTCTCTTGAATGTAACTTAAAGAGGAACATTTGATCACTACCAAATTTCTAAAGGGAATACTATTTCAATGTTAAGACTAATGAGACTAGTTTAATCTCATCCCTATAAACAAATCAGCTTAAGCCTAATGAAATCTTATTTTTGTAAATTAATGCACAAAGGAAACAGTTCAGTGTAAACAGACTTGTAGTATACATTGTTTAGGGAGTATTGACTTTCGAATTAGCCTGCTTTTCAAACATTTCACGTCAAAAATATAGTCAAAATGCAAATGTAGCATAAACGGCTCTATAATAAATGCTCATTCAACATTTATTCTTTCTCAAATCATCTTTTAAAGCTCTTTCATGCTAATGTCTAGAAGATGTGACATTAGAAAAATTGCTTTGACATGCTAAGGGGCTCCAAGATTAACAAAAAGAGAAAGAACAAGATAAAGCTTTCAAAAGACCTATTTCAGAGGAATTATTACTTCCTTTGAAAGTCTTCCAAGGTTGCAGTGCATTTAAGCTTGTTGGCATACATGTAAATGAAGGACTACAAAAGTATTCCACTAAATACAACTTGAATTAAACCTTCAGGCTAATGTTAAGGAATGAGGATAAAGGCCAGACCCTAGGCTGGCAACAGCTAATTTAAAATGAGTCCTTTATTTGAGTACATCAGTAAGGGAAAATTATTTTTTAAAAAAATCAATACAAGAAATTATAAATGTACTTCTCATATATAATGGTTTGGACTGATGTACCTTTCTGATTGAGCAACTAGCATTCTGAAAGGGTATATTAATGTACTATGAACTATGCTGTAAAACAAAAAAACGTCTCAACCGGTAACATACTCTCCTTATATAAAAATGTCCCACTCCACCACCACAACATCTTGAATTAATAATAACTAATGAATAACTAAGACAATGGGGGTGTGGTTATCATTAAAATTTATTTTGATTTATAAACCTTAAACTGAGATTTAGGGAATGCTACATGCAGTTACAACTTTCTCTTCAGGGTTCATTGGCAAAACATCACAGAGCAGAAAGTCCATTCAACTGCAGAGGTTTGTATTTGCCCAACTGTAAAATAAAATTGACCATCAACCCAATTCTACCATCTCTTTTCAGGCAAAACTAATCAAGAATTGTAGATTAGGAACAGATTGTAGGATTAATGAATACACAAGGCCAGATTTTGGAAAAAAAAAAAACCAAAACCAAACAGCAGGTGTCTGATTGGGACAAACAATAAACGTGAACACTTATAACCCAAATTCTGATCATGAAAGCTCTCCCTTAGCTGCCATGTAGCCAATAGACATCAAAGTCTAGAGATAACTTTTTTGCTCCAAAATATTCTGGCTGCCTAATGTTTGACCAGGAATCAGAAATCCTAAATCATACTCTTCTAATTTATATTCTTGACCTGCCATAGGTTTATTACATGGCCATTGTGCATCCTCCTCTGTTTTACCAGAACTTTAAAACACACATACTTGCTTATCCTCCAGAAATTAGATTGAACAATTAAACAATTAATGTCTCAGAAACGTTTGAAAATATATAAATGAATGCAGCTGCAAAACCCAAGGAACCAGCATCAGGGCTGCTATTTAAGAAACCCCCAGTTTGTGACCTTCTATTCAGTAACCTCAAGCTAGTTGGCAACAAAGTAGCTGCATGATAAATTTCCAGTTACTGGTAAGGATTGACTCATGGCCCCTTTTTAAATATTGTTTTGCTTCTTTAAAAGGAAAATTCGGTTTACATTTGGTGATTGCAATGCATTTTAGAAAGAACCAGAGGCCTTACATTTAATCATTACTTTGCTTGTTTACATTATATTAATGTTCTTAACCTGTTACACAAAACCATGCCTATCCTTCCCAAGAGATTAAGTCCTTTTCTCTCACTACCTTCCCATATATCAGACTGTTCATGCCAATCATTCTTGGCAGCACCTGATGAGATCCACTTGCACAAGTTGTATCACTGTATGCTCTGTTCTCCTTGCCTCGACTCCTCTCATATGCCCATTATTTAATTCACTCTCTTTCTGCTCCATTAAAGGTATTGTTTCCCAGAGTAAAAAGACACATGGCCCGAAAGCAAAGCAGGATAGACCAAAGAAAGGCCAGGCAAGGAAGAACAGGACTGGTACTCTATGGGTATCTTCACTAAAACCTGTCTTCTAGTGAAATACACAGCCACATATTAAACTGCCTTTGCAGTGAAAATCCAGCCAGGTGTCTGGTCCTATACAGACAGGCCAATTTCTACTTAATACCCCCAATTAAATGATATACCACATTAACAGATACATTTGCAGCTACATTTCCTCATAAACTGCTATTTATGCTATCATAATTTTTCTGGCAGATCAAGAACCACTGCCTCAAAAGAAATGCGTTGTATCCACAGCGGTTGTAAGAGAATGTGCTGCAAGACATCTTTCTCATAAGGATTAAAACTTTCTCTAAGCAGGCTGCTTTGGAAAAAATAGTTTATTAGCATTCTAAATTTACAAGAATGTTGGTAAGAATTTTAGACCAACATACGGCAGAATATTTAGCGATGTGTCTACAGGAACATATTGTTTAGAAGAAACAACTGACAGAGAGCACCATCTTTATAAATTTTCTTTTTCTGAAGTGTCTCAAAAGTACCTGCCACTTTAATATACCAATCACCTGCAAAATCTCTTCAATTAGCACCTGTACTTTCTACAGCTAACAGTCATAACCTCATGATATACTTGCCAGCATGAAATCTGAGTTTGGGCAGTGTTTTGAGAGGGCTAGCTGTCCCACTATTAACAAATGTAGATGCATTAGTAAGTTGATTTAGTACAACAGTGACTACTAGATGAACTTAAGATCATACCATTTCCTATGAGTAAAATCAGAAGTATCAATGTCTGTGCAGAAAGCTGAGCAGGTGTGAAGTCAGTGATAACTAAAGTCTCCACCTAACTTTAGCTGCTAAAAGATCTCAGTGCACATATCTAATTAATGTGTTGAATGTAAAAAAGAAAAAAAATAATCTGTCTCCAATATTATAATTCAAACTTTGAAATATTGACCACTGAAAATGTTATTGTAGCTTAAAAACTGAATAATTCTTCACTGCAAAATGATGTGTTCATATTGTCATGCAGCCACCTTAAAACAGGTGCAGTCATATACAAGCAACAAAGAGAGAACAAAAAAATCTGCCTCATTTTAGCCTTATTCTTTTTAATTCCCCCCAGAAATATCACTTGATATAATTAGGGAATTTTAGATGCAACTCTATAGATTCCTTTTTCTTAGCTCACTTTCTCTCAAGGGAAGGGAGGAAAGGTTCCTGAGATGAATGTAAGGCTGACAGCATTTGCTTTGGTTGCACTCATATTCCGCCTGAACACTGAACCATGAAAAAAAATGAAGCTCTTTGATGCAGTCTTCCATTCATCTGCCTGTAACACAAAATGTCTGGAGCAAAACATCTTCTAAGCAGCTAGTTTCCTATACTGGTAGTTCACCTGAGACTTTGCTGAGCAGGGAATTAAAAGAGATCATCTCCATAAAAATCTGCTTTGGATAGTACTTTGATGGGCCCAATAAATTTTGTAATAGCAATTTTTATTAACAAGTAGCCTTCTTATTCATGAGATTTCGTGCACAGTGATAAAATTACAAGGAAGCACTTCAGAATACATCACATTATGCTATTCACTCACTGTACAGAGGTAGAAACAACTTTTGCTGATATAAATAATCATATATTATGATGAGATAAATAAAAGGGGCTGACTGATGCTGAGCAGACAGGGGAGGGGTCCTGGAAAAGGTAGCCAAATGCAGTGCAACCAAAATGTTCAGTAATCCATCAATTGTATGACAAGGTTTCCAACAAAGTTATTGCTGTTCAGGTGTAAGCCCCCATGAAGTAGAAATGGTGCAAAAACCAATGCCCTCCCTGCTTTCTGTAGTGCATGATCTCTTCCCAAACTGCATTCATTTTGCCAGACTGGTATTCTACAACCTTCCAGTAGAAAGGCAATCCTTTTACACTTGCTTAATCTGGCCCTTATATTTTCAAAGTGACTCCACCCATCTTTAGGAGCACTCCTGTCACCTGGTTTACACGCAGTAACATCTGCAGTATATCCCATTAGCTCTGAACTGTACACTCAGAGTTTGTCTGGGTCTCGGTAAACTGCAGCTTTGGTTTTTGCCTTGCTTTCCCTTATACTTTTCCAAAAGGCCTTAGTCTCGCACTAAATAATTTAGTCCAAGATGAAAATATAAGAGGACAGAAGTTCAGCCTATCAAGCTGGACTTTGCAGCTAGATGCACATTTAGCTCAAGCTGAATTTATGAACTGCACATACTTAGATACTAGAAGTTATCAGAGTCTAAATTAATTTTGGCCATGCCTCTTGCTGCATACTCTCAATCTAGTGGTTTTTTTTTTTCCCTGCAACTACCATAAAAAGAAGCAATGCAACAGGCGTGTTTTTATACGCTACCTACACACATAATTAACATCATTGTCACGAGTCGTTCTACTCACAGTTTCAGCAGGTTATGCTTCTAGGCTCAGCTCCTGTGCCACAAACTCTCCCCCCCGCACTCCTGGGATCCAGGTGTTCCTAATTACATTTCCACATGGCAACAAATTCTTGTGCCTATTATAGGTCATAAGAAGGCACTTTTTCCACACATGTAGCTGTGTTATTCTTTCCTAAATCAAACTGTCCAATGAAGACCTGGTGTGGTCAACTGTCCTTTACATGCCAGAGAGAAATGACTTGGAAATCGAGGCACTTGAAGAGTGTCTAAATTTTAAAGATCACTACCCTTTCAGGAATACAATGCACCTTAGTCTGAATTACACTTATCTCAAGCAAAATTAAAATGAAAGTAAACACAACTATTTATTTACAAACATCACAACCATTTACAATTCAGTCCCATCACCACTAACAAAACAGAAAGACACACTGAAGGAAGGAAAGGAAAGTCATGCTTAAACAAAAGGAAAGAAAACTCTTTGCCCTCTGTATCCGATTAACAAGTCATAGGTGCTTACCTACTCCCACAGACAGGGGCTTGGTCTACACCCATTCACAGGAAAGAACTTCAGTTTAAGGAAGGATGCTAGCTTTTATACTTTTTTTAATATAGTTTTTATATTATTTTATATAACTCTCTAGGAGACTTTGAAAGGTGGGAGACTCCTTGAAATTTGAACATATTCTTTACATTTCCCTGCAAATATGAATGTTCAGAACACTTAATCTGTTCTGGAGATTCTTTTGATGCTCTCTTCCTCGGTTATCAGCTGCCTTCACAGCTCCTGTGCCTAAAGATATTATGTAAGAATAAATAACCCACAGAAAAATAAAAGACACTTTCCCATTAGATAAAGCAATAGAAAAATCTCAGTATGAAATCTTCTGTATATTTACCTGAAGATTTCATATACATTTGAAAACTGACACCACACTTCACTAAAAAATATATACAGATGGCTAATATGTAGTTTAATATTTGATCTCAGTTGGGATGAAATATAAGACAATTTTGGGGCATAATAATGGGCTTGAGATGAATGACCTAAGTTCAGATTTGAAGAGAAACTATGACAACCTTTAAGTGGATAACTAAGCAAATATAATTCCTGCGGCAAGACCAGATATGTAGGACAAAATTCAATGTGCTATCCATATATGCGATGAAGGGTCAAATCTCTTATTCGTTACTCTTTCTGGGAAAAGACAGGCTCCATACTGCAACTACACCAAGTCTCAGAGTTAGAAGAGTTTTCTCACATCTCTTGCCTTCTTATCATAAACATTATCCTAGAGCCCCACATAGCTGCAGCTTCATAGGAGAAGCCATGCAATGTTTCAAAGCATTAATTCAGGCTACGCAAAGAAAATTCTGAAACACCCACATTTTACTACTCTTAGAAAAAGCAAGTTACAAAGCAATACATCCTTTAATGCAGTTGTCCCCAAATCCCTTGCCAGCCTTGAGAATATTAAAAATTTGTCAAGAGTTACTTGATAGAAGTGAAAAATTCTCACTTCTACTTCTCCACCAGATCTCATTTGCTGAGAGAACAGGCTGATTTTTAAAAACAATCTCCATTAACTTTTCTGCTTCAATTTGATGACTAGAGGTTTTCCATGCTCCATCCCTATGCTTTGCTTCATTGTGCTAGAACTCTTCCGTGTTGATGGCCTAGGTTCAGACAATCTTGCTGCTAGAAGCAGCCACATCGAAGGCTATACTGTTAAGCAGTATTTCACACAAGCACACACAGAGAATCAAATTCATAACTTAGCAGACACATTTCCCAAGCACTGTTATCCTGTCTGGGTTGTATCATATCTGCAATACACTTAAGGGG